>NC_090319.1:356517738-356836202 GCF_040869045.1 Eurosta solidaginis | reverse complement strand
TTTCCAACATTTAAAGGGCATTGGCCCCCTCTGCTCCTATTTCACATTTTTTATTAAAGACATCTACATAGTATGAACATGTTATACTATAGTTTTACAGCTTTTCCTGTCCTCCAAAACCCACCATAAATATTTGTGTCTTCTCTTAATGCCGCATAAGAAATGTGACAGGAAAACTTTTCGTATATGTTGAACTATATTTATTTTTGTTTTTTTGTTTTTTTTTTTTTGTTTTGCAGAGAGCAAAAAAAAAATTGTCACCAAATTTACGCTGATATTACTTAGTGGGCTACGATGTCACTAACAGCTGCCACAATTGTTATTGGAAAATTGTACGTGCATTCATATGTGAGTGCACTACACAATATTCACACACATACATATACGAATCACCTTAAATTGAACTCCGGAACCTCGCTCTTTTCTTACGTTTCCCTCCTTCTCGCTATTTCCGTCTGACAAGTATGTTTGCTTGCATGTTATTGAGAAATACCGAAATATGCCACAAACGGCAGCTGTCGGCTTTTCTTTTGCCAAAAATCGCAATAAAGAAAATAAAGTCTGGAAATAGTAGAATCATAAAAAAAATCTTGTTTTGGCAAGCAAATTGATAGATGTGTAGATTAATATGCTAAAGGGCCAAATATATAAATATAAATGCGTGTATGAAAAATTACAGTCGCGAAAACATCCAATAAACATGAAATACAAATGCATCATCAAGCAAGAAATTAAGTGAATTGCCTTTTTGTTGCTATTCCTTTATTCACCATTTAGGTACATAATAAGTCGTTATGCTTTTTAATCCTAATTGTCGGGAATATTTTTAGGCGCGCTCAAGAGCTTAGCAGCTTTGGATTTGAATGGTATTGCTTTATTAGCAGTACTTTCGCTGTTCACTATTATATCAATATTATCATCTGTATTCAATTAGCGAGACATGTTCATGTTGCTTTATACAACTGTTTTTGTTATTGATATTAGAGAAAAATTCCAAAGTTTACAAACGGCGATGGTGACTAGGACGTGTTTCTCATTGGTCTCTAGGTATTGCCTTTTTGGTGCTATTCCTTTTTCCACCAATTAGGTAAATACTAATTCGATATGCGTTTTAATCCTAATTGTGTGGAATATTTTCAGGCGCGCTCCAGAGCTTAGCAAGCTTAGAGACCAATTGCAAAGCGAACAGCGGGGCATTTATATGGCTGAGTAGTTAAAGGCATCTGCCTTTACACTAGTATAAAGTACGAATGTTGGAGATTTCGATTTCAATACTCAGCTCCCGAAAAGCTAGCTGATGAAGAAGTGAGATTCAGAAACATGTCCTAGTAACCATGGCCGTTTATAAATTTTGCTATTTTTCTCTACTATCAATAAAAGAAACACTACCTTTTAGAGTATACATTCGAAAAGGTGTATATTAGACAAGATTGCAAAAAGAAATTGTCAAGGTCCAACCCTAAATTTGAAGCTTATGTTGAGAGAGTCTCGGAAATTTTTTTATTTTTAATTTTGTTTGATCCTTCGAAATAAAGCCGAATATGTTTTTAATTGTAACATGGTTATTTGATATTTTTTTTAAATATCATTTTGACCTACGAAGTCGTTTTTACTTCATTAGGTCACTCAATTTGAGGTTTCCCCCCCTAAAGTGTCGTTTTGACTCCGAGCGGGACACACTATAGCTTTTAGGCATTCCCTGGCAACGCTAATAACGGAGATTCTCCCACAAAGAAAACTGTGGTTAAGGAATGAAATTTTAGGCGCACAAAATTTCAACATGAACCAATACCTACCGAAATTAATAATTTGATAAGAAATCTTCACTAACGGATACATTGCACCATAAAAGTGAGGGCCTTATGTCAATTTCCAAAGTTAAAAAAAAAATCGTTCGTAAGATGGGTTAGAGGTGTAGTTGAATATGTTCTACTTATTTCAAGTAGAGTCCTCACCAGTCCAGTTTGAAATAATATTTTGCAATGTAATGAATCCAAAACTATAGAAGAGTAACACCGCAGGCCAAACTTTTCTCTAAACTTTTTCTTTAATGAGTTCTTCTTATCTCATAAAGTACCCCATTGGGACAGGTTTTTATCCGATTTTTACTAGAATGGGACCAAAATATGCGCAAAGGAGCGCCGCATATGGAATTGTGAAATAAAAAAAAATCTTAAGGTTCGACTGAACAAATATATAGCGAAAACAATAAAACGTAAACGTAATTGAAGGAAAGAACAAAAAATGTACCTTATGTCACATGTTAAAAGGAGTAGACTTTATGTCCATTTCGAAAAAGCAGGGTGGTTTTTATGTCAATATCGTTGACAGTCGAACCATAATTTCAAAAGATTTTGTAGCCATTTGAAGAGCTCATAAAATCAATTGAACTATGGCTGTTAACCTTATGTCACCCCTTCACGGAAAAATTAAAAGTAGTGGTTTTGTAAGCCGTTTAACATTGTAGTGGAATTCTGAGAAGTTGGTGGTAAGGTGAACGCCGTTGCCAGTAAACACTACCCTACATTTTCAGAAGAAGAAAGCACTGTGGAAGACACGAGTCCCCCGGACCCAACTTCCTGCTGAACACTGTAACAGGTTAAACTCTTATTTGTCCGAAATCAACTTGATGACAATTTGTGAGTGGTCGCACCCATTGAATGGGGCAAAGCAGTGTTAACACAACAACAACAACAGGGTTAAGTAAGATATATATATCACTTGCCAAATTAGGACCTTTAAAACAGTTTCGCTTATTTTTGAAACTATTTTCCACAAATACTCTTTTATTAAAAATAGGCAAAAATGTTGAGGTTGAATCAATTATGCAAGCCCAATTTTAACAAATAGCAAAATTTTTGATTTATATTATTTGCATCGATATTTTTGGCTCTAACACACGTACATACCTACATGAGAATGTATGTATGTGCCAATAAATTGTTTAGAATTCATAAAATTCTAAGAAGTTTCTATTAAATACCTGCAAAAAAATATACGTATGTATACATGCACATATTTGCATAACATACACAAACACACATAGATATGTAAACAAATATTTTTGTTTATTTAAATTTTACTTAGATTATTAATAAACATTCACTATTCAATAAACTGTTTACAAAAATTGCGGTTTTAATTAAAATTATGCGCTATTGTTCAGCTAACAAGAGAATTTTAAAAACCATCAATTTTTAGCTTAGTCAATTAAAAATATAACAATCAATTATTTCCTAAAATGAAAAAATGTAAAAATAGTTCCAAATATCATATCAAAAAGAGTTAAAATCAATTAAGTTTATATTGCTGTTAAAACTCAACAGAGTAAAGAAGAACAATAGTAAATTTAAATATATCTACACATGTACATACATACATATACCATAAAAGTTGATAAGCTAATTCTACATATATAGGCACTTTTTATTAAGGGACAGTTATTACAAAGACAACATTTTACGCCAATTAAATTCTTCTTCTGAAACACAACAAAATATGGCCAGAGAATAAGTGCGATTTGAGTGAGGTGCATTTACAGCAGTGCAGTGAATCTATAACACCAAAAAGAGAAATACCATTTTTTAAATTAATATATTTGGAAGAAAAAAGTTTTGTTGTGCATCATTATATGTTATGCGCATTGTACATGTGTATTAGGGAGGGCTTAAAATAAAATAATTTTTTCGACACTTTGACAACAACAAAGCCACCAATTCATACCGAATGTTTCCTCCAGGAAATTTTGATAAGTTTTGGTTAACCGCATCCTGTATACTTATGCGGTGCAATTACTTTTCCTATTTTTGGAAAGGGAATTAATTAGTTAATATTTTTTATGCAATCATTAAAATCAGAGCTGCTCAAACCCTACACACTTACAGCACTTTTGTTTTTGTTTTACCCTGAAGAATAGGCACAGATACATATTCAGAATTGGAATAGAAAAACAAAATTGTACAGCACTCCCAAATTCGATTTATATGAAAGTGCCTGAGTTTGATATGAAAGTGCACAGAAAGAACACTTACATATGAAGCCATCGCACCTCGTTATGATATTCAAATTTACGCTTCCCAAGGCAGTCGGTTCTATGTACCGGAGCGACTCGGGATTTTTCCCGACCAAGGACTGTCATTTCAGTGTGACCCCATTTAATTTGTTTCGTCCCTCCCACAAATTGTCATCCTCCCAGCAGCTCCTTGCAGCAGAACTGCTACATATTCTCTTACTCCGGGAAGGTATCGAACCCAATCCGGGTCCGTCTCCTGACCCCGGTCCTGAGAAATGGTTTTGCTGCATTTTCCAGAAAAGAATCTTTTTAGGACGGTCATACTCTGTTCAGTGTGTCTCGTGCAAGGGATGGTTGCATCGGACAAGTTGTTCTGGGCTTGATCCCAAAACCCGACGTCCACGTAACTTTTATAAATCTTTTGTGGCTCCTATCTGCTCACGCCCAAGGGCGTCTCGTAGTCTACGCCTAAGCGCCCCTCCACTACCTTCCAGCAGCCTCGCTGCTCAGCAAGCCACAACAAGTACCCGCTGCTGCTCGCGCCCCACGGCGCCAACAACTCAAACAGCTGATACCACCCATAACTACTACCTTCGTAGTAGAGCTGGTAGCAATGCTGAGCATCAGCCCCTGCCCCCGTCTTCTTCTCCCCCCTCTTTTCTGGCAGCAATCGTGCAGGTCAGGGAAACAGACTCTTAGTCCCTACCTCCGTTTGCACCGTCTGCCAGCACAGAATATATAGGTTTGCGACATCCGCTCACTGCAGCTCCTACCTTGGGTGGTGCCACTTTCCTAGATGTTCTGGTCTCCGCGACGGCAACCCCTCGACGGGTTTCATTGCGCCATGTTGCCAGGTCGCAAACCCAAATCATCCGGGTACCCTAATGCTTGCCCAAGGGCGCCCAGTCCCAAGGCCACAACAGCAATTGCGTCCTGGCCTTCCACAACCTAGGCGTAGTCACCCGTCACTTACCCCTAGAGTGGCGGCGTCACCCCTCATGCACTTCAGAATTCTGCAGTTAAACTGTAATGGACTAACTGGGAGCGGCACAACATCCGCATTGCTGCGATTCAAGAGACTAAACTCACAGCAAGATCTGCATTGCAGACCTGCTCTGGGTATAATGTCCACAGGAAGGACCGCGAGAGCGGAAATGGAGGCGGCCTCGCGTTTATTATACACCACTCTGTGCAATATCATATATTTGATCTTGGCATCGACCGCAGGGACAATGTCTTAGAACGTCAAGGCCTATCTGTCCGGTCAGGCGATGCAAATCTAGAAATCATCAACATCTACATCCCTCCTGTCACCGGTTGCCCCAATGGATACCGCCCTAAAATCGAGGCATTACTCACTGGGAACAATCGCATTATCTTAGGCGATTTCAATGCCCATCACGACCTCTGGCATTCAAACTTGCGGGCGGACAGTAGGGGTGAGATGTTGGCGGATCAAATAGAAGAAACGACGTTCTGCACAATAAACGGAGATGCCCCCACACTTATGGTAGGAAGCTGTCATAGCTCGCCAGATATCTCAATCGTAAGCGCAGAACTCGTAAACTGCGTCAACTGGCAGCCGATGGTAACATTGGCATCCGACCACCTGCCCATACTTATTTCGTTCGAGCGTACCGCCGACTTCATCGTCACCGAAAAACGCACTTTCATAAACTTCAAAAAAGGAAAGTGGGAAGAATATAAATCTGCAACAGACAGCAGCTTTGCTGCCCTCCCTATCCCGACTGATGCCCGCCAAGGGGAGCGTGCCTTCCGTAAGGTCATTGAATCCGCCTCGGCACATTTCATTCCCGCCGGGAGAATTCCCGAAATCCGGCCCCACTTCCCGGCGGAGGCCGCGAGCTTAGCGAGGGAACGCGACCTTATAAGACAGCTTGATCCAGGCGACCCCCAAATAAGGGATATAAACCAACGCATCAGATTGCTTGTGGACGAACAAGCGGGCGAAATGGGAAGAGCACCTAAGAGGTTGTAACCTCTCTACCGGTGTAGGTAAACTTTGGTCCACCGTAAAGTCCCTATCGAATCCGACTAAGCACAAAGACAAAGTTTCCATCGCCTTTGGCGATAAGGTGCTGTCGGATGCGGAAAAATGCGCGAGCGCTTTCTGCCGACAATATATAATGCATCCTACGGTCGACAAAGATAAACACAAATTCAGCGCGTCACCAATCACCATCACCGCTAGAGAGGTTGAGGACGCCATTGGTCGTGCTAAACCATCCAAAGCAGTGGGCCCAGATGGCATAGCCATGCCGATGCTTAAAAACCTAGGGAAAGAGGGTTTCAAATATTTAGCGCATGTCTTCAACCTGTCTCTCTCCACCTTTGCCATACCCGAGAAATGGAAAATGGCCAAGGTGGTCCCGCTACTATAGCCTGGGAAACCAGCTAACGTAGGTGAGTCATATCGTCCGATATCTCTCCTATCGCCAGTGGCAAAGACGCTTGAAGCCATTTTGCTCCCTTATTTCCAAGCACATTTGCAGCTAGCCCCTCTTCAGCATGGCTGCAGAAAACTCTATAGCACTACCTCCGCGCTAAATGTCATTAGCACCTAGATAAATTGCGGTTTAAATCAACACCCCCACCATAGAACAGTACTCGTAGCGCTAGACCTATCAAAAGCCTTTGATACGTTCAACCATGGCTCATTACTGCAAGACCTGGAAGGGTCTACCCTTCCCCCATGTTTTAAAAGGTGGACCGCAAATTATCTGGGTGGTCGGCAGGCATCGGTGCAATTCAGAAACGAAACATCAAAACCAAGGAGAATTAAACAAGGGGTGCCACAGGGTGGTATCCTATCCCCACTTTTGTTTAATTTCTACATATCTAAGCTACCTTCACCACCGGAAGGAGTCACAATCGTTTCCTACGCCGATGACTGCACAATAATGGCCACAGGCCCAGGCCCAGAGATCGATGAGCTATGCAATAAAATAAACGGCTATCTCCCTGATCTCTCCACTTTTTTCGCCTCGCGAAACCTGGCATTGTCACCGACTAAATCTTGCGCGACCTTATTTACAACATGGACGCCCCAAATGTCGACCATATTGAACATCCACGTCGATGGCACTACGCTACCGACTGTCCTACACCCCAAAATCTTGGGTGTGACGTTTGATCAGGATCTACATTTTGGTGCGCACGCAACCGCAATTGTTCGTAGAATTCAGAGCCGTAATAAAATCCTCAAATCCCTTGCTGGCAGTACCTGGGGAAAAGATAAAGAAACGCTCATGACCACATACAAAGCAATTAGCCAGCCGATTACGTCCTACGCGTCACCCATATGGTCGCCAAGCCTAAAAACTACCCACTGGAAGAAACTACAGGCCTGCCAAAATACTGCTCTCAGAATCGCCACGGGCTGTCTTCTTATGTCCCCAGAACACCATCTGCATAATGAGGCGAGAATACTCCCCATCAGGGAGAGAAATGAGATGCTGACCAAACAGTTTCTGTTGAATACCCAGAAACCTGGGCATCCCAACAGACATCTGATTGACGAACCAGCACCGCCTAGGAGCCTAAGGAGTCATCTCCGTAAGCATTTTGAGGAAATACGGCACCTGAGAACCCAGCCGTATGAAGCGAAAAAACACAAGCAGGTCCTTGGTGAACTCCATAGACAGGCGTCGGACCTTTATATCGGGAATTGCCCGGTGAATCCAGTACTTGAAGAAAAATATCCAGAACTCGCGGAAGAGGAACGCATACTCCCCAGGGAAACGCGTGTCACTCTTGCTCAACTTCGTTCTGGATACTGTAACAGGTTAAACTCTTACCTATCCAGAATCAACCCCGACATACAAAATGTATGCCCCGCTTGCAATGTGTCCCCACATGACACCAGCCATCTCTTTAATTGTAATGTGGAACCAACGCCTCTAATGGCAAGTTTCCTTGGACTCCCGTTAGAGGATATTGATGACAGTTTGTGGGGCGAGCATTGCTACAACAACAACAACAACATATTCAAATTTAAACTAACACATTTACACCAAAAAATTTTTGAAAAATATTGTTGCACTGCCAAAAATTTTTATTCAAAATTTACAAATATAATATTATAAATAATTAAAAATAATTAGGGTAACAATATTTTTTTGTTTTTAATTTAAACAAATTTCAGTGTACATTTAATTTTGTATATGGATTTAACTATTAAAATTTTTTTAACAGCCCTTACTAAAATAAACACAAATACACCACTAAAATGTATAGAAGGCATTTTAATAAATGTATCTGGCAAAAAAACCAGCGACGTCATTGAAAAAACATCGAGTAATTTGCCAAAATATCTAGTGATGGCTCTTATTAATAAATACACTTGGTGACTTTCAGCTTTTTATTTCGTTGCTTAGAGATGCCTCATTGCGACTTCAGTTTTCACATACGAATCATATGGGAAGTGCTAGAGCTTTTACCCTTAGTACCCAAATCAATACACGCACATATATATTCTTATCGGAAACTGACCGCTCTACAAGAAAGCGCTTAAAAGATTTTTCGCTAAGTTGACTTGTTCAGTAGTTATTAAAGGTTAAAGCTTAACCGGAAGTTGTATGTAATTCCCCAAATAACTTATTTGATGTCGCGATGGGTCAGAAAAATCGTTACATACCAAAAGAAAAGTATAGTGGAAATATTACTTAAGAAATCTGGCACTTTTTTTTTAATAAAAATGTGAAACTTCCAATGCGATTTTTGTGAGAAAGCTAAAGTCGTGCTGAGGCACCTCGAAACATAAAAAAAAAAATCAGAAATTTTGTTAGGCTATTATCTTGAATCTACTAAGCAATATTTACACTACACCAAAAGAACACAGAACATTTTTTTTGGCTCCCCTAATATGCATACATGTACATGCACCTTCATACATACATTAAGCCGAATCCTTTTTTCCCTCTACTAGAAGTATATCAGAGAGCTTCCTGGCAACATGCGAAATCATAATTTGCAAGCTCTCTTTTGTTCAACAACTTAACTGAAAGAGGTCCGCACTTTTTTATTTTTAGCGGTTTCCAGCGTCCTTTTGAATAAAATTGTGAAGAGATCAAGCACATCCGAGGCACAATGCAAATGCAGTTAATTTAAACAATGAACATCAACACGTTTTCACGATTGTTTGCGTACTGCAACGTTGACACGACTTTAAGGTTATCTTTTTCCAATTAATATGAACCACATCCGCGAAGCGGGCAGCGGCGTTTTGCCAACTTCGGTAAAGTGAAATAAGGTCAATGCTCGTAAAGTCAATTGACTCATGACGACTTCAAGTGGTCACAAGGTCTAATGGAATTAAGACTCTTCATATGCCGTAATAATTTATCACCTATGTTTATGGTTAACTAGTTAAATTTTCGTTGATTTTTTTTGTTGTTGGGCCAATATTTTAAATTTATCTGATAACATTTATTGAGCTTTACGGCCGGTTTCAAATTATAAGACAAATTTCTTTGACATTATTACCAAGATTTCTGGAAGATTTTGACTGCGTCGAGGGCAGCATAACTAAAAATACAAGGTGCGATAACATCCGAAGATATATTAAGTCTCTTAATTTTTCCTAATAATTTAGACCGACTCCGAACGACATCTGCAAGTTAGATGAATTTTCACTGAAAAGCTTTCTGCCAAATTACTATCGAGAGTAGCATAAAATCAAAAAAAGAACTCAGCAAATATATAAATTTTATCTTAATTGAATAAATTTTAAACTCGAATAGAAGAGGGAAAAAGTTTAGTTATCACACTCCTCATCAATTTAGGGCCTTTGCAAGACAATTAAATAAAAGCGTTGGGCGCGGCAAATTTCTATTGATAGTCATAAGTAGGACCAACTGAACCTTAATCAGGTTATGCTGCGCCTCACATTTTTAGAAATTTTATCCGCCGAATGCATTTATTTAATTATCTGAATGCCCTGGATTGATGAGGGTTGCGATGACTAGTACCTATGATCTTCCTAATTATTTTATATCTTTTAGTATAATTATTACTTAAGTATTGTTTTCAATAAAACCGTTTAACTAGATTTTTTTTTAAATTTTTTTTTTTTTTTCAAATTTTTAGTCTTTATTTAATTGCCTGTTATTTCTCATTCCATTTCGTTCATTTAGTGACTCATTATTACAAGGACTCGCTCCTGACAATTTGTTACAAACTAAGTCCCCAATACGTAATCCTTCCAAAGTCTTTGCTCGTCTCAGAGCTGCGTATGCTTGTCCCTCCTCCAACTATAAAGTATTTTGATGTCATTTCTACCAGATTGTATGTAATATTTGTTCCAAATATGAGCCAAATCGGACCACTAATACGATTTTTTTGAATTTCTCGATCCTTGCCTCAGGTAGCGGGAGTTTTTTTTCACAAAGCGATTTCAATTCCCGTATGTAATATGTTTTCCAAGTATGAGCCAAATCGGACCACAAATACGATTTTTTTAAATATTTCTATCCATGCGTCACCTATCGGAATTTTTTTCTTATTATTGCATTTTCATCAGGTTCTGTTCTATATTCCAAGTTTCAAGCTTGTAGCTTATCGCGAAGTTACTTAAATTTCAATTACAAAATAATGTTCGCTATACAGAGTCACGGTTTTATTTACCGTTTAAAAAATGGTGGCCTAGACTCTGCTTAGAGGGAATCTTATGTAACGTTCTTTGATGAAGACGTTCCATTGAGCATTATATCATGACGATTATTTCGGAAAAGCCAGTAAGGTAGATATATTTGTTAGCATATAAAAGAATTTCATATTTTTTGCTATTAATATTAGAATGAAATGACGAAATTTCTCTTACCTTATTATATATGTGTTTTGATCTTGATGTGTTTTTTCAGAAAATTCTTTATAGTATATAAGTATATGTGTCATGAAATTTGAAGACCATCAAGTATAACGTCGATCCTATCAGTTCCTACAATTGACTAAAGGGAAATAAAAACAAGTAAGGAAGGCTAAATTCGGGTGTAACCGAACAGAGAGAGAGCTTTGGGTACAAAATAAGGGAAATTACCATGTAGGAAATGAACCTAGGGTAACCCTGGAATGTGTTTGTATGACATGGCTATTAAATGGAAGGTATTAAAGAGTATTTTAAAATAGAGTGGGCCATAGTTCTATAGGTGGACGGCATTTCGGTTTGCCATCATAAAGGTGGACCAAGGGTGACTCTAGAATGTATTTGTACGATATGGGTATCAAATGAAAGGTGCTAACGAGTATTTTAAAAGGGAGTGAGCCTTAGTTCTATCGGTGGACACCTTTTCGAGATATCGTCATAAAGGTGGACCAGGAGTGACTCCAAAGTGAGTTTGTACGATATGGGTATCAAATCGAAGGTGTTAATAAGTATTTTAAAAGGGAGTGGGCCTTAGTTCTATAGTTAGTTCGAGATATCGCAATAAAGGTGGACCAGGGTGACTCTAGAATGTGTTTGTATGATATGGGAATGAAATGAAAGGTGTTAATAAGTATTTTAAAATGGCGTTTGCCTTAATTCTGTAGGTGGACGCCTTTTCTAAATATCGCCATAAAGGTGGACCAGGGGTGACTCTAGAATTTGTTTGTACGATATGGGTATAGGTTAACTACTTCGTACTCTTTACTTTAATTTTTAAAATAAATTTTAATTGAGTTTTCATGTTAACTTAAAATTTTTGAATATTTTCAAAAAAAGAAAATTCTAATTTTATTGGCGATTCTACCAACGGACCTACAATTACGAACTTTTAATCCTAATTAACTTAATCAAAGAAAAGTTCTCGAAAATTATTAAATAAGTGACACTATTGAAATTCTTGTGCATATAATATAACTATGTTTGTGTTCCCTATACATTTGTGGACCGGAAGCAATACAACAACATTTTGTGCAAATTTCATATAACAGTCGCTGCAAATTATATATACGAAACATTAAAAAAAAAATAAGTATTGAAAATCAAATTAAAATAAAAATAAATGTAAGGCGCGATAACCTCCGAAGAGATCTAAGGCCGAGCTTCTCTTCCAACTTGCGTAGTGCTCCTCTTGATTTTCCCTACAAATTGGCCGGACGGGACCTACATGATTTTATGCCGACTCCGAACGGCATCTGCAAGGCAGATGAGTTTTCACTGAGAGCTTTTCATGGCAGAAATACACCCGGAGCGCTTGCCAAACACTGCCGAGGGGCTACGCCGCTTAGAAAAATTTTCTTCTAATTGAAAAACCTTATTTCTAAAATTTTTAATGTTGTTTGACCGGGGTTTGAACCCAGGGCATCCGGTGTGGTAGGCGGAGAACGCTACCATCACACCACGGTGGCCAAAAAATCAAATTAAAAACATAAAATAACGATTTGATTATCCAAGCCACAACAACAAGAGGTACTGCCCAGTACAATACCGCAAATAGAAGTGCAACTAGGTGGCGTGCTACCAAAGAAAATTTGTCTTAGTTGCCTGAACCAATTACAAACTATCTACCGGTTTCAGCAAATGTGCACACGGTCCTGTTCCGAATCATCACATCCTTGAATACTGTTTAATATAAATTTTAAAAATTATATCCAGTGAGTTTTCACACAACAAGAATAACCATTAAAATCTATATAAAAAATCAAAAACCGAAATTAACAGGATAAAATTCTACCATTAATTTTGTGTTGGTGCGATATTTTAATCACGTCATTATCTTCAACTTTCTCAATTGAATATCTTTTCATCTTCTTTCTGTACTACGAAAACAAAGTTGATTCATTTGCCCATCTACAATATTAACAAATAACCACAATTTCAATTCAGAATTAGTTTCTTCTGTGCAAATTAACAACATTCAATCTCAATATCAATTTATGATTTTAACTCCAGCATCTCAATATTTGTGCGGCACATCTGTTAACGCTAGTGAGAAGAGATCAACAATTAAAACAAATATCGAACAGGATGAATGCCGTTATATGATATAGAAGCAAGAATCAAAAAAATCTTTAAAGCAGCAGCCGCTGGAACTAAACAAAAATAACTTAATTAATTATTAAAACTTTGAGAGAAATAATAAAACAGTTAAAAACGCAACAGAAAATTGTCAAAAGTCCAAAATTTTTTACGGAATTAACTAAACTTTTAGGTTCTCATAAAATTCATACATCTCCTTAGCATCCCCAAGCAAATGGCATGTTAGAGAGATTTCATCGAATTTTAAAAGCAGCAATTATAGCACCAAACGACTTGGTTAATTGGTCTGACAATTTACCATTCACTCTTCTTGATTTACGCACTTCTATTATAGAAGATTTAAAATGTTCATCTGCTGAACTTGTTTAAGGCCAAACACCTAGAATACCTGGTGAATTAGTTAATGACTATCTTCAAAAAATAAGAGAATATTTTTCGCTTTTTCGTTCTAAAGTTTTTCGTCATAAAAAAGAAATCTTTTTCGTTCCTAAAAAATTAGAAAATTGTGAGTATGTTTTTGTTAAAGTTCTTCGTAAGTCTAATTTAGAATCACCTTATGAAGGACCTTTTAAATTTATCTCTAAGAAACATAAAACATTTACAATTCAATACAAAAATACTATTAAAAATATTTCAATTGATTTACTTAAACCAGCAAACATACTTATTAACACTAATTTAAATACAAACACATTAAACAACAAAAAACAAAAAAGGTTACATTTAATATTAATTAATAATTTGTTTGTTTTAAATGTTCTTGGAGTGGGAGTAAATATAGTGTTAACTACTTTATACTCTTTACTTTAATTTTTAAAATAATTTTTAATTTAGTTTTCATGTTAACTTAAAATTTTTGAATAACTTCAAAAAAAGAAAATTCTAATTTGTTGGAAAATATTTAAACTCAAAAAATAAATAAAATAATATTTTTAAAAAATAAATATTTAAATATTTGGTTAACCACCAAAATGGGTATCAAACTAAAGGTATTAATGAGGGTTTTAAATGGGAGTGGCCCTTAGTTGTATATGTGAAGGCATTTTCGAGATATCGACCAAAATATGGACCAGGTTGTCCCAGAACATCATCTGTCGGGTGCCGCTAATTTATTTATATATGTAATACCACCAACAGTATTCCTGCAAAGCTTTCAAAGGCTTTTGATTTCATCCCGCAGAACTTTTTCATTTTCTTCTACTTAATATGGTAGGTGTCACACACATTTTACAAAGTTTTTTCTAAATTTATATTTTGCGTCAATAAACCAATCCAATTACCATATTTCATCCCTTTTTTCGTATTGGGTACAGAATTATGGCATTTTTTCATTTTTCGTTATTTTCGATATCGAAAAAGTGGGCGTGGTCATAGACGGATTTTGGCCATTTTTTATACCAATACAAAGTGAGTTCAGATAAGTACGTGAACTGAGTTTAGTAAAGATATATCGATTTTTGGCTAAGTTATCGTGTTAACGGCCAAGCGGAAGGACAGGCGGTCGAGGGCGGAGCCACGCCCATTTTGAAATTTTCTTTTATTTTTGTTGCACCATATCATTACTGGAATTAAATTTTGACATAATTTACTTATACACTGTAAAGATATTAACTTTTTGTTAAAATTTGACTTTAAAAAAATTTTGTTTAAAAGTGGACGTGGTCGTTCTCCTATTTTTCTAATTTTTATTAAGCATACATATAGTAACAGGAGTAACGTTCCTGCCAAATTTCATCACGATATCTTCAACGACTGCCAAATTACAGCTTGCAAAACTTCTAAATTACCTTCTTTTAAAAGTGGGCGGTGCCACGTCCATTGTCCAAAATTTTACTAATTTTCTATTCTGCGTCATAAGTTCAACTCACCTACCAAGTTTCATCGCTTTATCCGTGTTTGGTAATGAATTATCGCACTTTTTTCGTTTTTCGAAATTTTCGATATCGAAAAAGTGGGCGTGGTTATAGTCCGATATCGTTCATTTTACATGGCTCAATCAAATTTTTTTTCGATACTGATGATTTTGATATATGGAAGTGTATATCTATCTCGATTCCTTTATACCTGTACAACCAACCGTTATGCAATCAAAGTTATTACACTCTGTGAGATGTGCTCAACTGAGTATAATAAACCTCAAAGATTTAGTGTCTTGCGACCTATACAGATGAGTACCGATGCATATACGTAACATTTTTTTATTACTTGACATAATGAGTTACATACAAAAAAATTAGAAAAGCGAATATAATCGTGTTAAAATTCTTGACATGCAATGTTTTCTTAAAATTTTTCGGAGATTGTTTTGTTGCTACACCTAATGTATTGTTTACTTTCAACTTGCATTTAATGTTTGCTTTCAATAAACTTTATTTCCGCTCAGATACAAAAAAGGACCTGCAATTCTGATTTAATTGAATTTCCAAACCAAACCAAATTTATATAGATGCACATACATATGTACATCTACTTACATATACATACATATATACGTATTCAATACTTACGGCCCGATTCTTAGCGTTACCGGTAAAATAGTACCCAGAACATTATGTAGCCGAAAATCGTTACCAGTTGTTTTATTCGCGATTCTGGCCAAAGTGGTAACGCTCTCATCACCGAAAAACACACCAGTGTCTGTGGTGAAATTTAAAAGTTGGTTTTCTTCGCTTTACCCATGGCGGAACGGTACAAGGTGGCAGCATGAGACAGCTGAATAGAAACTTTTTTTTATTTAATTGGATACATCAACTTTACAAAAACGAAGTACATGGAATTTTTATTTATGTTTGTAGGTATGTCACCATGTTGCTACCGTGTATGGTTCCGCCATATCTTTACCGACGATGTGTCACTCGCAAATACGATGTTAGCGAATAAACGGGACGATGTGTATGTACATATGGGCACACATGCATACGTTTTTACATAGCTATATTGTAATATATACTGTGAAAGTACATGGAAACAAATATGTATAGCAAGAGGCAACACTTTTACTATTATGTTTACTTATTTGCGCTCACAATTCTTTATTTTTCAGTATTGCCTTTTTTTAAACAGCTTTTGTGTGGTTATATCGATGCTACCACCTATTTTGGTGGGTAAACAATTATCCGGCTACTTTGGTGGGCAGAATACCAAAAGGGCACAAAAGTTACCACATGAAGAAAGTAGCCGTGGTGAAGAAAGTTGTTACCACATTAGAATCAGGATGTTAGAGGCTAGATTTAGGGTGTTCATAAGGAAATAGAACACTAAATCGGATATTAGGATTTATTAATAGAATAAAGTCTGATTTTAATTAAACATACAAATTTATCATCGTTTAATCTCCAAGTCTATTTTCGGCGTTATGTAGCAAGTAAAGCTAGTCTTCTTCGTTTCGCGAAATCTGACGCTAATTGGTGGCACCAAACAACATCCATTCTTTATTTTAGCCAGAGAAGGCAGAAGTTACGGAGCATTTGTTATGAGTCGGCGTTAGTCCATTGTCGTCGTTTTCGAGCGCTTTGTTGTTATTTTGCAGAATTTAAGAATTATGCGGAAAGAAGAACAAGTGTGCCCTCTCTCACGTTATTTAGTAAAGAGAAGATGTGTTGTCCATAACTTAAATACGCTCTGCACTTCGTTTATCAGGTCACGTTTATAATTTTCTAGATATTTCACGAGTTATTCAAACAATCCGTATGGAATTCACATAGACTTAGTATATACACAGTCTTAAAAAGTATTCTCTACGACCAAACTGAAAAAGCAATACATCAAAAAGAAGACGTACAAAAAATGCAAGTTGAAGAAACTGCCGACTCCGAAGGGATATCGACAAGCAAATGTATTTTCGCTTTTCAATGCAAAAATACACGAAGATTGTTTGTCTAATGATTGCCGAGGGGTGGCGCCGTTTGAATGTTTTTTTTTTTTATTAAAAAAAAATTGTTTCTAAAACTTTTAATGTTGCTTTGCCCGGTGTGGTGGGTGTACCACAGTACGTGCTCGCTCGTTTACTCCTCCGAAGACCTATCGTAAGCCTACAGTTCGTCGTTTTTAGGTTTAAGAGTATCTTTGCAAGTGTAAGGTCGTAAGACGTGCACATGATCTTCGAATAACACGCCACGAGCTCTGATTCGAATTTCTATGGTAGAAGCGTCGAGAGTAGCGCTCACCCGCTTTCTCATTTCCATTTACTCCCATATTCTCGGGCACCCAATAAATATGTATGTTTCGCCTTTCGAATCTTTCCACGGATTGCTTATACTCAAAAACGCCTTTATATCTGGTAATTGCCAGATTATTGCCCAATTAGGACACTCAAGAGACCTGGAAGTTGGTGGAATCTGTTTATTTCCTTATCACTTAAGTACCTAATTAATCGGGGAATGGAGGCGTCTTGCTCATTTCTCCCGCATCATCTTGACCATGAAGCCCTCTACAGATCACCTTTAGCTAGTCGTCTATCCAAAGGGATTGCTCCGATAAATTTGCGGCATAGAAAGAAGCTGCCTCGTTACAGCACGCAATCTCCGGGGACAAACTGGACTCTCGTATTGCCTACGTGGCTTATCACCCACTTCCATATCACCTGTTGGCATACCGCAAATTTTCCCGCCCTTGTTCTGACTTAGTTCTGCAGGAGTTGCCCCCCTAGCCTTTCTGCTCAATCTGTAGAAGGTTTCCTTACTCCATTTGTTCGTATCATTGTCCAATTTTTCACTCTGTAATATAATGGAGTTCGTTTCCACGCGACACTTGCTGCCTGCAAGCTCTTCCTTATTGTGAGAAGGCACTGGAAGGCTCCTATGAAATACAAACAAATGTACCCGCTGGCTGCGTATAATATATTAGGCATAGTCCACATTAAACCCTGGATTAGAGTGATTGACAGTTCTTGGTTACCGACACCCCGCTGCTGTCCTTTGAGGCGAAAGTTTGTCTTCCTTAGATATGTTAACTGCAAGACTTACTTAATGACGTTCAATTCGGCCGACTCACATATACTCCAGCATATAACCAAAATATTACATAGCCACACATTTATTTATTTGTCAGTAACTTTCCAATTTCTGCTTTTCAATCTTTTGTTTTTATTCCTTAGATATTTTTATTATTTACGACAGCAGAACATCAGTTTTTATTGGCAACCTCTGACACGAGCTCCCTTGTAAAAGCTCGTTACGCCATTGCACATTATTACTTAGCTGATGTGCTAGGCGTGTCCTACTAAATACTTTAGGCGTATATTTGCAAGTTATTTTTGGCTCAATGAATACGCTTGTGTAGGTAGATATGTTTATGTATGCAAACATTTACTTTTATATATATTTAAGGACATAGAAAAATAATGTAAAAGCTTAGTCGTCTATATCTCCGTCTGTCTGTCTGCATCTGATTGTTTAGAATCGTTTGGCATTGCACCAAGTTTGCGTACCTACTTACCGTACGAATTCGCTAACGAGCTGCAGACAAACTAGAAGTAACCAAAATAACAACAAATGGAAATGAGCACACTTTATGTCGGCATGTTTTCCTTTATTGGCTTTGATTGTTGGCTGAATAGTTTAGCATAGTCAAGTTGCGAATTTACAAACACAGGCACACACACACACCAAAATACTTATGTACTTATATTCTATTTTATTAATACATATAACATTTGAAATTTGCAATCAAATAAGGCAAAGTTGTAAATTGATTGCATTGAATACAATAGTAATAAATTACATTCTAAATTGGTATTGATGTGCCTCAATAGGATAAGTCGTCGACGTCAAGAGGGAGGGGAAAATTGGTGTCAGATCAAAAAAAAAAAAAAAAAAAAAAATACAAAAAAGAACAAGAAAATAGAGGAAACAGAAAGAAACATAAGTGCATAAGTGCTTCTTATTTGAATCGCCAATAACCCAATTTTCCCTATGTAAACAAGTAAGGAAGGCTAATTTCGGGAGTAACCGAACATTACATACTCAGCTGAGAGCTTTGAAGATAAAATAAGGGAAAATCACCAAAATGAACCTAGGGTAACCCTGAAATGTGTTTGTATGACATGGGTTTCAAATGGAAGGTATTAAAGGGTATTTTAAAGGGGAGTGAGCCATAGTTCTATAGGTGGACGCAATTTCAGGATATCACCATAAAGGTGAACCGGGGGTGACTCTAGAATGTGTGTTGTACGATATGGGTATCAAATTAAAGGTATTAATGAGGGTTTTTAAAGGGAGAAGCCCTTAGTTGTATATGTGAAGGCGTTTTCGAGATATCGACCAAAAAGTGTACCAGGATGACCCAGAACATCATCTGTAGGGTACCGCTAATTTATTTATATATGTAGTACCACGAACAGTATTCCTGCCAAGATTCCAAGAGCCTTTGATTTCACCCTGCAGAAATTTTCATTTTCTTCTACTTAATATGGTAGGTGTCACACCCATTTGACAAAGTTTTTATCCAAATTTATATTTTGCGTCAATAAACGAATCCAATTACCATGTTTCATCCCTTTTTTCGTATTTGGTATAAAATTATGGCATTTTTATAATTTTTTGTAATTTTCGATATCGCAAAAGTGGTCGTGGTCATAGTCGGATTTCAGCCATTTTGTATACCAATACAAAATGAGTTTAGATAAGTACGTTAACTGAGTTTAATAAAGATATATACTTTTCCTCAAGTTATCGTGTTAACGGCCGAGCGGAAGGACAGGCGGTCGACTGTGTATAAAAACTGGGCGTGGCTTCAACCGATTTCACCCATTTTCACAGAAAACTATTATCGTCATAGAGTCTATGCACCTACCAAATTTCACAAGGATTGGTAAATTTTTGTTCGACTTATGGTCTTAAAAGTATTCTAGACGAATTAAATGAAAAAGGGCGGAGCCACGCCCATTTTGAAATTTTCTTTAATTTTTGTATTTTGTTGCACCATATCATTACTGGAGTTGAATGTTGGCATAATTTACTTATATACTGTAAAGATATTAAATTTTTTGTTAAAATTTGACTTAAAATTTTTTTTTTAAAGTGGGCGTGTTCGTCATCCGATTTTGCCAATCTTTATTTAGCACACATATAGTAATAGGAGTAACTCGTGTGCCAAATTTCACATCATAGCTTCAACGACTGGCATATTACAGCTTGAAAAATTTTAAATTACCTTCTTTTAAAAGTGGGCTGTGCCACGCCCATTGTCCAAATATTTACTAATTTTCTATTTTGCGTCATAAGATTAACGCACCTACCAAGTTTCATTGCTTTATGCGTCTTTGGTAATGAATCATCGCACTTTTTCGGTTTTTCGAAATTTTGGGTGTGTCTGTAGTCCGATTTCGTTCATTTTAAATAGCTATCTGAGTTGACCGCCCAAGAACCTATGTACCAAATTTCATTAAGATACCTCAAAATTTACTCAAGTTATCGTGTTTACAGACGGACGGACGGACATGGCTAAATGAATTTCTTTTTTCACCCAGATCATTTTGATATATAGAAGTCTATATCTATCTCGATTAGTTTATGTCGTTACGGATTATCGTTATGGAACAAAGTTAATATACTCCGTGAGTATGTCGAAAGTTAACCGATATCGCGCCATCGATTTTTCTATAGGATTTGGGCTCAGGAAAAAAAGTTTCACTCCCATACCAAAATAAAATAGTTTTCGAGCCTGCGAAAAAACAATGGCGAAAGGGCAATTTTTCGACCAAAACACTTCACAAAACCCAAAAAATAATTTTTTTTTTTTCAAAAAACTGTTGTAAAAACGTTGGCGATAGCGGTTAATAAATCGACCCAGTCTATTAGGTATATTAACTTCCTCAAAAATCTCAAAATTGTAAGTCATTAAAGGAAAATAGATAGACCCTCCAATAAGTATACACAAATGATCAAAATGAAGAGCTAAGTTGATGTCCGTCCGTTCGCCTGTCTGTCCGTTAACACGATAACTTTAGTAAATGTTGCGATATCTTCACCAAATTTGGTACATGAGCTTATCTGGACCCAGAATAGATTGGTATTGAAAATGAGCGATATCGGATGATAACCATGCCCACTTTTTATATAACATTTTGTAAAACTCAAAAAACCTGATTATTTAGTAAATAATATAAATGAAATTTGATGTGTGGACTGATATTGAGGCTCTTGATAATAATTTGAAAAAAATTTAAAAAAATGGGCGTGGACAAGCCCACTTGTGATAAAATCAATTTTACAAATATTATTAATCAAAACTCGTTAAACCTATCATAACAAAAGTCGACAGAGAGGTTGCCTTTACTATAAGGAATGCTTTGAAGAAAAATTAACAAAATCGGTTAAGGACCACGCCAACTTTTATATAAAAGATTTTTAAAAGGGGTATGGACGAATAAGGTAAGCTATATCTTTGTGAAAAAGAGCTTTATATTAATGGTATTTCATTTGCTAAGTGGATTTATAACAATAAATAGGAAAAAATTCAAATTTAAAAAAATGGGCGTGACACCGCCCCTTTTATGACTAAGCAATTTTGTATGTTTCGAGAGCCATATCTCGAAGAAAAATTAGTTAAGAAGAGAACCATATATATATGTATTATTTCGCAGCCTTGTAACACTAGTAAGCACACAAAACAAACAACAACTGTATTTCAAGTGTACAGCTGGGTATGTAATGTTCGGATTCACCCGAACTTAGACTTACTTACTTGTTTTATTTTACATTTATCTTAAAAATCGCTTAGGTGCGTACATTTGTTCACTATATATTTCTTATCTTATACAGCCGATTATTTGGATATTGCGAATGGGATAAAATTATTATTCAGACCCATTCATGAAAGGTATGAAGTCTTCGGCACAGCCGAAGACAGTCCCGTCCTTACTTCTTTCACTTTCGTTTTGAGTCTGAGTAGTGGGAATTTTCTAGCCATCTTCACAATGATTTATTCCAAAAATAAAATCTACTTGTCGGAGCATAAGAGTACATTGGCATAACTTTGACAAGCCAGCTCACATATAATTTGTGAAGAGTTTTTCTCCTTAATACTCAAAGAGCTACATATTAATGTAGAAGCAAAAGAAATAAAAAGATGATAAAAAAATTTCAAGGACTACCTTTATATAAATGGACTAAAAAATAGATGGCAATTTTTCCTTTAATACAGACATGGTCTTGTTGAATTTTGACTAAAAAACTTTAACAATAGCTCTTGTAAAAGAATGTTGGGATTTAAAATTATAAAGGTGGAACGCAATCTTTCAATTTAAGGCAAACCATGAACTTGGCATTAACTAATTGATTATTTAAAATTTAAACACGCGCTCTACCTTTATAATTTAAAAAAAAATTTTTTTACTAGAGCTATTGTTAAAGTTTCTTAGTCAAAATTCAACAAGGCCATGTCTGTATTATAGGAAAAATTGCCATCTTTTTTTTTGGTCCATTTTAATAAAGGTAGTCCTTAAAATATTTTTATTATCTTTTTATTTAAAATTTTTTAGTACCGCCTACAAAAAGGTAATTAGAACTTTGATTAGTAAATTAAGTAATTCCTAAGTGAAAATTCTTACCTTTATTTATTTGTTCAAAATAGCAAGATTTAATAGAATTAGTGGTATTTTCGCTGACAACACTGGCGAAGACAAGAGAATTCCACCTCGCATCGTTTGTCAGCTACTTAATTTGCACAGCTGAAAATCGTGGTGAAATTCGCATACGCCTGAAAGTCTAAAAGGAGGCTAGCCATGAAGGTATGGCCTCCTTAATATTCTAAATAGTTCGACTTGTGCGTTAGGTAGCTCAAATTTTTTGATCAAACATTCTACTGTCACCGAGTTTTAAACTATATTTTAGGTTTCAAGTCTCTTGACATCTAGGAAGTTAGTTAAAAATCGATTGCAAAATTCCCAATTTAAAACTAGTTTTCTCAATATCTCGATCCATGCGCCACCTAGTGGAATTGTTTTGATAAAATATTGCATTGTCACCGGGTTCTGACTTACGGCTCAAGTTCCATATCTCCAGCTCACCGGGAAGTTACTTAAAAATCGATTGCAAGATTCCCTGCGTTTTTTCAGCGATTTTCAGGGATTTTCGTTTATCTCGATTCGTCTGTTATCTGGCGGCATCTTGTTTTACACGAATTGTAGTGCCATCGACTCGCAAACTATGTGCTAAGTTTCAAGTCTCTAGATCGCCGAGAAGTTAGTTAAAAGTCGATCGCAAAATTTCCATTTTAAAATTAATTTTCTGTATATCTCGATCCGTGCGCCACCTATCGGATTTTTTTTCACTTGCATTGTAATGTCTCTCAGATCTGAACTATGTTCTAAGTATCAAGTGTCTAGCTCAAAGGAAAGTTACCGAAAAAGACTTTTCCGTGGGTCAAAAATTCGTATGGAAATGAGGGGACAAACATGAAAGCGACTTAATATAAAGGTAAAAAAACACGAAAATAAAAGAAATATTCCACAAATAGGATGACGATCGACTGTTTTTTACTTAAGAGTATTTCTTAGCTAAAACCATTTTCACAAATTACCATTAAATTATTTAAAAAAAAAAATAATAAATAAAAGTTAACCTTGTACTTGTAGCTTCATTATAAAATTGAACATATTTAAAGAAAATTACAAATATAAATATTTGTATTGGCTTATATTTAGAAGGAGGACAAAGCTAACAGGTAAATGTTCAATACCTAAATATGCGGCCCAACATCAAATTACATAAGATAAATTTAAGAGATACATTTATTGTCATAGCACAGTTTTGCAAACTTACTTAAATATATTTTAGGGAATTCCTAATATTCCTTTCCCTCTGCTTATTTACCCCACTTGTGCTTGATATGTTGTAAGTAAGTGCTGTACTTCTATCAATTCACTAGTGCGCAACACGTATCTATTACAAATCTAATTTATTAAATTTGATAACGACCAATTTTCGTTGACCTAAAAGTGTTACACACCATTATTTGTCTAAATTACATAAAATTTAGTTTTGCACGTTATATCTACAAACATTTGTCCATAGACTCCCGAACATGCATACACGTAAAGAGTTTTAGGATTACGTGAACAAATAACTCACGTGATTGTTGGTACATACATTTTTACATCAGATTGTATATACATACATAAATGTGTATGTCTCGTAAATATATCAGCCTCATTTTATTCACCTAATGTGAACACGGCCTTTGCCGTATATAAGCAATACTTAATGGTCTGGAATGGCTCCTGCATTGTATTCACATCGATGATTTTATCCAACGCTCTCACTTAATCCTACTTGCTTGAGCTTTGTTTGGATACATCATAACATCAAGACTTTTGTAAGCAAGCAAATCAAGTTGGTGTAAACTAATATGAGTTCTTTGTGGTTGTATAACATCTTCAAAGGAGTTTGTGCTCTTAACCATATTCCACGGGGTTGGAACGATTCAAGGGTCACCTTTATACCAAAAGCTCGAAGAACTTGTCACGTGACCCCTAAAGAATTCAGACCGATTTGTCTGACATCCTTCTAGCTGAAGACACTCGAGAGGTTAGTGGACTCTACACTAAGATAGTCCTTGAAGGGAAAGTTATCGACATCCGAGCCTGCGTATATGAAAGGGAAGTCCACGGAGACGGCCTTGCATGCGGTTGTCTCCCAGATCGAGATATCCATAGCGTACAAGAACTTCACACTCATAGCTTTTCTTGATATTAAGGGACCTTTCAATAACATTACGCCGTCTACGATAGCTGTTGCAGTAATCGGTATGGTGGCTAGTGAAACTTGTTCAGAAGTTACTGTTGCCAGGATAGGTTCACGCCGGCCTGGAAGGTTCAACGGTGGTCAAACACATACGGAGAGGCACCCGGCAGAGTGGAGTACTTTCTCCATTTCTATGGGTTGCCACACTTAATGAGCTCGCTATCTGTAAGCTCACTTTGAAAGGGATTTTCCTTAGGGAAGCGGGTGTGAGATCGAGCAAACTTGCTCGCGTGGCCTGAACGGGATGCGAGATGCACATGAAGTCTCCTTCTTCATGGAAGTGGGGACATATCTCTGGTGGTTGGACCTATAATCGGCAACATGCACAACGGCTGGGTATTCGCTACAATGATTACTGCAGGAGCTGCAAAGACGAAGAAGAGATAGAAACAGTCACAATGGGACATTTTTGGGCCTAAGTGCAGTGGTGCTCGCACCGGTGGCCACTCTAATCTAACCTAACCTAACCTAAACTAATATCTATGTCCTTACATACATACATATGAATATTTCTATATGCGACATGTTTAGATAATATAATAGTCAGCTGGAAATGCAAACTAAAATAAAACTAAATGTGCCAGTATATCTTGAAATTATGTGCAAGATCTCTTCCAGGCCATCTAGACATTTTCGGAAGCTTTTCATAAGCACTCGTATTTGAAATGCACTTAAATTAAATTAAAAAACATTCCAATCAAGCAAATATTAAAAAAAAAACTGTTCTTAATTCGAAATTTCATTTACAACCACTTCCGTGCTCACCTTTTTGTTTTTGGAACTCTTTCCTCACCTACGTCTGTACCTGTTCGAATGAGTGCAGGAAGATTAATGCGTTCAGTGTACTATATAAAGAAAGACGCAAATCACAAATGTGACAACGGTTAGGCAACAACACAGAAGACTTCACAATATTTTTAAAAACTACAAAAGAAAACATGTAAGAAATTATAAGTTCTGATAAAGCCGAATGTAATACACTCAGTTGTTCATTGTGGGCATGGCGTATTGTTAGACAGCGCTAAATCTTTTTTCATAGTAAATGCAGCGAGTTTAAACCAACTATAATGAACGCATTTTAGTTTAGACTCATTTTTATTAGCCAATAGAAATTTGGTACTAGCGTAGATACCAGCGAGCCTTCCGGAAACATTCTTATGATCAATCAAGCAGGAGAGCCGTGGATCGAATAACGTGGCTGTAAGACCATGTGCTAATTCCACGATATTAAACTCATAAAGTTGCTTATATTTCTTAAAAACAGACTCTAGGTCCATGATGGCGAACTAACGGGACATTGTCTTCTGGCTTTGTATGCATATAAACTAAGCGTTGTCAGTAACAGAAGATGTAGGAAGTGCTGGTTATGGTAGTGCAGGTTCTGCGTTCATGACTCGCAATCGCAAGGCCAAGGCTTTAGCTACCAGGGACAGCAGAGTTTTCAGATCTCGAGCCAGAATTAGGGTGAGGTCCAAAAAAGTGAGTTTATAATTTTGTAATCCCATCTGGTTGTCAAATAAATTCTGGTAACACATATGACTCAAAAATATAACTCCCCGTTATGCACGTGGGCTTAGGGGTTAAGCCAGGTTAGGTTAGGTGTTAGCTGCCCTGATAACGATAGTTCACTTGGACAACACGAAGGTCCTTTGTTATACCACAAATACCAAAAATAACGGTGACTTAGATCTAGCTACTTAGAGAATCGTTGGGTAGCAACGATAAAGCTCCGAATGATATCGATCTAAAATTTGGAAAAAAACTCGGGAGATCCAAATGAGTCGCGACCGAAGTACTTTCGCCAAGTTCAGGCAAAAGCTGGTCAATCAAGCATAAAGTGATTTGGTGATTCCACCCCATCGACCTCCAAACAGCTGCAGCAGGATGGAGTTTCCAATATATTGAGACGTTCGGCATGCATACCCATCCGACAGTGCCGTATCAAAACCCCAATGACCATTGATAGGTGAGCCTTAGTAAACCCAATTATTTCAGCAGACCTTCTGCCATCCACTTTCGGCCAGAAAGATCTTGCTACCCTGCAAGACGTGGTGTCCGCCCAACGTTTTCTGAGCTGACTCGAGGTCCAGATATTGAGGAGCAATCCACAGGTGGCCAGCGGAATCCCGAGATCCCTACAGCCATCTTCATCCGTTTCAGTTGTACCGATGCGGGCTAAGAGATCCGCTTGACAGTTACCCCTGATATCACTATGGCCCGGGACCCAGATAATCTTCATTGTAAAATAGTTCTATGCAATCGCAAGCGAGGTCAGGCACCACCAGACCACCCTCGATCGCACTGTAGTTGAGCTCAAAGCCTTGATAGCCGCTTGGCTATCAGAGTAGATGTTAAATTCCCTAACCGGAGTAGCACTGGATAGAATTTCATCCACCGCATCTTTAATTACAGCAACTTCCGCTTGGAATACACTGCAGTGACTGCGGTTAAATTTAGCTCTTGACAAAAGCCCAAAGGAACAGGATTCGCCACGAGTAGGTAAGGTTGAAAATTGGGTTGGAGAAGCTTTAAATTTTGCTACAACTACCCGTGGGATGGGAGCTCTTTAACATGGGGTTGGGTACTTTTGTAAAAATGAGATCGGAAAAGCCTATTCCGATGGCGCGGAGAAAGCAAGGAGGGCCACGCTACAGGAGAGTGTAACAAAGTCGTCCGAATCACCTAGATTGCACGTTTTATTTAAGCGAAGCTACGAGATTCCTGAATTTGGACAACGCTCTATATGGGGAGTACTGATGGTAAAATCTGACAAAGTTAAATACCCTGGGATTATTCTTGATAGCAAACTATCTTAGAAGCTTAATATGAGAACAGGGCCAGGAAGGCTTTGGTTGGCTTGTACTGTTGTCAAAAGGAAATTGGAAAACGCTTTAATGACGGTTTAATGACTCTGCGATATAGTGCTCAAACCGGTTGTCTTCTATGGCATTCTGGTCTGGTGGAGTGCACAACACACTTCTTCCATGGTCAAAAAGCTGTCAGTAGTGCTGCGAATGAGGATGGTTGGAATAAGGGAGGCCCTTTGTACGAAACATAACTGGCAGTAAACGCAATGCTGTAACTTTAACCGGTTGACATCGTGAGAGAAATGGCAGCAGATAATCAAAACGGCTTTATGACGCGGTATATTAGCTTATAAGTTACGAGTACTCCAGCATTTTTACCGATTTCGGCTACATTTTTAGCAGGACAGATTGCTATGCGCCGACCTCCTCTCCTGGAGCTACATTCAACACTCATATTCTCTCAAATGATGAATGAGAGGGTTGTGAGTATTCTGCAATAAACTCAGTATAAGCCTTAAATTTAGGTTGCTCGAACACTGCAGCGTTTCCCAGGAGGTGGTCGCCACTATAAAGAATTCGCTAAATGGCATGATATCCGCTGCTGCAGCTATTAGGAAATTTAACACCACTTGAATAGTCAGGAGGCTGTCAAATTGCCAAGCTCTCCCACCACGAAGTCGAGGGCTATGCGGGATTGCTTGACCTTACTTGCGGTGTCATCTATATACTTTTTGACAAAAATTGCCTGAATGCAGGGCATGATCATATCCCTGGCATCTTTAACACTTTTAAGCCTCAGCTGTGTTAGTTGTATGGACGACAACTAGTAACTTTACGTTCAGCTGATTAGCTTTTGCTAGGACAAGGCGTATTTGTATATGTATTTCGATCAGGACTTACTCGAGTCTCCGAAAGAAATTTCCATCTTAACGTATCTTAATCGTTGCCATGCAGCAATTCGTTATAAACCAGTTTCTACTTCGAAGTGTGTGGTAACGCAACGGGCGAGCCACGTGTACAAGCAAGCCGATTATTAGCTGCACAGCTTCCACCAAATCTCAACTTACAAAGCTTTAAGATTTTTGTGAGATTATTTGATTAAAAATTGCTTTTTAGAATTTCTGTGGATAGTTTAACTGAGACTGTCTGGCATCACTAACTGGAACGATTTAAAAAATATACCTGCAAATTTATGTGTTTATGAAACACATTTAAGGATTACATTAAGGAATGAGCGATAGCCCCGTGCCCACAAATTTCATTCGATGCTTCTTGCTGCGGAAAAAGGGAAGTTGATATATTCAACGCCTGCAAATTATTTATGATCATGACATTTTTTTCTCATACCATTCAAACGCCAAAGAACACAAATATTTCTCAGAATCGTTTTTCATTTGTACTTTTGTTTTGAATTAAGTGCTATTTTTTATTTTTCATTTTTTTCACATGAAAACAAATATTCCTGTGGGTGTGTTAGAATGTACAACAATTTATTAAAATGGACAATGAAGTTAAAAGGAAATGAATGAAATGACGGTATCATACTTACATATACACGTGGAAAATTCAGGAGCTTACAATAAAAACAAACTAAGCTTATTCTTTAAATCGTGGCAATAGCATTCATTAAGATGATTTTTTTTTGTAATAGCCAGGGATTTAATAAGTTGTTTAGCAAAAATTGCTGTTTCTTCATATAAAATTTGTATGTTAATGTCTTGTTGTAGTTG
The DNA here is from genome assembly GCF_040869045.1 of Eurosta solidaginis. Taxonomy (NCBI): domain Eukaryota; kingdom Metazoa; phylum Arthropoda; class Insecta; order Diptera; family Tephritidae; genus Eurosta; species Eurosta solidaginis. Next base: position 356,806,929 of record NC_090319.1, on the reverse strand, counting down.
TATAAAAAATTTATATCAGCATCTGCTAGTCTACAAAAAAGTGGGGATAGCTGAGAGGAAAATTGGGCCGAAATGAAACAAAATTACTTCTAACCGACTTTATTTCTGTTGTCTTTCAGAAAACATGTCTCTTTTGGAAAAACTTGTATTTAAGCGTAAATATGTTGATACCGAAACAATGCAAGTGTGATCCACTAAAGAGTTAAAAGCCCCAAAACATCGAAAATCCGGCTACTTTAGATTGTATAGGAAGACGGGTTTCCATTTTTATACTCAGCCTGCTTTGCACACAGAGTATATTAACTTTGATTGGATAAAGGTTGGTTGTACAGGTATAAAGGAATCGAGATATATATAGACTTACATATATCAAAATCATCAGGATCGAAAAAAAATTTGATTGAGCCATGTCCGCCCGTCCGTCCGTTAGCACGATAAATTGAGTAACTATTGAGATATCTTCACCAGATTTGGTACACTAGCTTATCTGGACCCAGAATAGATTGGTGTTGAAAATGAGCGAATTCGGATGATAACCACGCCCATTTTTTATATATAAAATTTTGGAAAACACAAAAAGCCCTGATAATTTAGTAAATAATACACCTAGAATGTTGAAATTAGACGTGTGGACTGACATTGGGACTCTTGATAAAAAATTGGAAATTTTTTCAAAACGGGCGTGGCACCGCCCACTTGTGATCAAAACAATTTTACAAATATTATTAATCATAAATCAAAAATCGTTAAACCTGTCGTAACAAAATTCGGCAGAGAGGTTGCCTTTACTATAGGGAATGCTTTGAAGAAAAATTAACGAAATCGGTTAAGGACCACGCCCACTTTTATATAAAAGATTTTAAAAAGAGTCGTGGACGAATAAAATAAGCTATATCTTTGCAAAAAAGAGCTTTGCGCCAATAGAATTTTACTTTATAAATTGAATTATAACATTCATTTGGAAAACACTAAAATTTTTGAAAATGGGTGTGGCACCGCCCCTTTTATGACTAAACAATTTTCTATGTTTCGGAGCTATAATTCGAAGAAAAATTAACATATCATAATGAAATTGTGTACACATATTTTCCTTATAGCAGAAAATATTTCTAGTAAAAATGGACGGGATCGGTTAAAAGACCACGGCAACTCAGATATAAAACAAGTTTGAAAGGGTCGTGGACTTGAATTATAAGCAATAGCTTAGCAAAAAATAGTTTTGAATCAATGATATTTCACTTATCAAGTTTTATTGTAAGAGCAAATGGTGAGACATTTTTTTTAAACCGGCGGTGCCACGTGTTATGCAGAAAAGTAATTTATCTGAAATGAAATGTATAATTGAAGCTTACGCTGAGTATATAATGTTCGGTTACACCCGAACTTAGACACCTTTAATTGTTAATATTTACAGTACTCAATTCTACGCCACAAGTATGTTGAATGGCATAAAACGTGTTATCAAGCGTAAATCCTTTAAAATAAAAGGAACATAATATTTAGTATATGGTTTTATGGTTTGGTGAACTCTTAAGTGGTAAAAATGGTTTCTATCATCTTTGAAATACCAAAATATTGCAGCGACCTTTGAAAATATTCCTAGTTCTGTACCCTCTATTATCGTTGGAATCACAGAAATCTCGCATAAATAAACGCAAAAGTTCTAAATAAGAACAGTACTACTATGGTTTTAGATATTCACGATTTTACGTATTTCACTTATAGCGTGTTAAAATCAAACTGATGCTGCTTTTATACTCTCAGTGTCCCCGTTGGTTTATTTCTCCCAGGATCTAGAATTTTCGGCAACAGCCGTCTTGATAAGTTGCTGATTTACTTACCCTCATACCTCTGCATTTCATATTCACTGCTGCACTAAAGCCTCGACTGCTAAAGTAACAGGTTTTGTCACGGTTAGGTGAGTTTAATAATTGGGTTGGATAAGCTATAAGTTGCGCAGGAAACCCCTTGAAAGAGTAAAGCTACACAACCAGCTTGTTGCCAGCTTTATATACAATTAACAGCTATAGTCTAGAAATTGTAAATAATTTTTTTGACTTGAGAATCGTAATGGATTCCAAGCTTAGTTTCAACCTTCATATTAATTCTACAGTCAATAAAGCCAAAGCTGTTTTTGCATTTGTTAAACGGCGGTCACAAGAATTTTAGGACACCTAAGTAACTAACAGCTGAAATCTCAAGTCTTTAAATTTGAGACTTTCCATTAGAGAGAATTTTTGCAACGTTTTTTGAAACAAATTAGAACGATTTTTTTTTATGAACCTTTTCCGTGTTTATGTCAAGATTATTACTCTCACTCAAACACATTTCATAGCTCGGACTCCCTTTTTTCCTGTCATGATTTTTTTGTGTAGCTAAAGAGCAGTTTTAGATCACAACGTTTGACAAACTGATCCCCATCAACGGCGCGACAAAAACAAAAAAAAAAAAAAAAAAAAAAACAATATGAATAGGCAAATTTAGTTTCATTGGGTCCATGAAAAAAAAAAAAATGTGTTACTTGGCTGTTGTATAACGCTGCTGTTTATTTTTATACTCAGCTGAGCAGAGCTCGCAGAGTATATTAACTTTGTTCGCATAACGTTAATCCATAACGGCATAAACGAATCGAGATAGATATAGACTCTATACATCAAAAAGATCTGGGCGAAAAAAGAAATTTATTTAGCCATTTCAGTCCGTCCGTCCGTAAACACGATAACTTGAGTAACTTTTAAGGTATTTTATGAAATTTGGTAGGTAGGTTCCTGGGCAGTCATCTCAGATCGCTATATAAAATGAACGAAATCGGACTATAACAACGGCCACTTTTTCGAAATCGAAAATTTCGAAAACAACAAAAAGTGCGATAATTCATTACCAAAAACGGCTAAAGCGTGAAATTTGATAGGTGGATTGACCTTAGCCCGTGAAATAGAAAATTAGTAAAACTTTGGACAACGGGCGTGGCACTGCCCACTTTTGAAAGAAGGTAATTTGAAAGTTTTGCAAGCCGTAATTTGGCAGTCGTTGAAGATATCATAACGAAATTTGGCAAGAGCGTTTCTCCTTTTCCTGTATATGTGCTAAACAAAATTAGCAAAATCGGACGACGCACACGCCCACTTTTTTAAAAAATGTCAAATTATAACAAAAAATTTAACATATTTACAGTATATAAGTAAATTATGTCAACATGCAACTCCAGTAATGATATGGTGCAACAAAATACAAAAATAAAAGAAAATTTCAAAATGGGCGTGGCTCCGCCCTTTTTCATTTAATTTGTCTATAATACTTTTAATGCCACAAGTCGAACAAAAATTAACCAATCCTTGTGAAATTTGGTAGAGGCATAGATTCTATGACGATAAATGTTTTCTGTGAAAATGGGTGTAAACGGTTTGAAGCCGCGCCCAGTTTTTATACACAGTCGACCGTCTGTCCTACCGCTCGGCCCTTAACACGATAACTTGAGCAAAAATTTATATATCTTTACTAAACTTATTTCACGTACTTATCTAAACTCACTTTATCTTGGTATATAAAATGGGCGAAATCCGAATATGACCACGCCCACTTTTTCGATATCGAAAATTACCAAAAATGAAAAAAAAATGCTGTAATTCTATACCAAATAGGAAAAAAGAAATGAAACATTGTAATTGGATTGGTTTATTGACGCAAAATATAACATTAGAAAACACTTTGTAAAATAGGTGTGACACCTTCCATATTAAGTAGAATAAAATGAAAAAGTTCTGCAGGGCGAAATCAAAAGCCTTTAGAATCTTGGCCGGAATACTGTTCGTGGTATTACATATATAAATAAATTAGCGGTACCAGACAGATTATGTTCTGGGTCACCCTGGTCCACATTTTAATCGATATCTCGAAAACTCCTTCACATATAAAACTAAGGGTCACTCCCTTTTAGAACCCTCATTAATACCTTTAATTTGATACCCATATCGTACGAATGGTCCCCCATTATGGCGATATCTCGAAAAGGCGTCCACCTATAGAACTATGGCCCACTCCCTTTCAAAATACTCTTTAATGCCTTCCATTTGGTATCCATGTCATACAAACACATTCCAGAGTTACCCTAGGTTCATTTTCCTACATGGTGATTTTCCCTTATTTTGTCTCCAAAGCTCTCAGCTGAGTATGTAATGTTCGGTTACACCCGAACTTAGCCTTCCTTGCTTGTTATGTAAAAACTTGAATCTACTGCTGAATATTTAAGATTTATCTAATGTATATACAATGAAATAAACCAAAAATTAGGCTTTTAGTTTAAATAAGATGGCATTTTCGCATCTAATTAAAAGCAGGCTTTTTTTCTAATATTTTATTTAGTAAAATCTTCTGGATACAAGAAGAACAAAAGAACTTTAAAAACTGCAAAAGAATGGAAATGACGAATAAGACCGCAGTATAAATTAAACAAATAGCTGAGAGATTGTTCACAAATATTAAACCAACAAATACAGAGAACAAACATGCCAAGAGAGGAAACCGTTATTACACAGAATCAACTTTTTAATATTTTCAAGAATAAATGAAAGTTTGTTTTAATATTCACCCACAAAATTTCTATATGAAATTCAAAATATAATTGCGCACACGAACTTATACAACGAGGTGAATAAATTTGGTGGTTGAATAAAGTTCTCAACAAGAAAGCGTTTGCACGATATGAAGTACAAAATACAAAACATATGACAGCAGCTGTGTTTTTTTAACATGTATATACATAAGCATTTAAACTTTATATGGACTGCTAAATGTGTAACCTTATTTACACTCAAGAAAATGTCGCGTCAAAATTTAGTACTGCTGAATTTCAGTATGCATTATACTTAGTTGATACTGAAAATTGTCTCTCTATTCTCCACTCCTATGGCCGAAAAGGCTGTGTGTTCACTATTCATCGCAACCGATTCAGTTTAGGTTATCAACCATGAGCAAGAGAAGTACTTATCCCTTCTATTCGGTACAACCCATTTTGTAGCGAGTTATTCAATAATTTTCGGTAGATGGGTCTCCTAAGCATCATCTACGTAATGATAAGCGCCTTTTTTTTACCCGCAAATGTATATGTATTAGGGCGGGTCAAATCGTATGGGTAAAAAAACTTCAGATGCACATCCAGTTTCTGAATCTATGGGTCATACTGAGTAATATTGTCCATGGGACCATAGGTCTGAAATGAATTTCAAGTCTCCCTATTTAAAAATTGAATTCGAAATATGGAAAAGTAAATTATTCTTCGATTTTTGCAACAAATTCTCGATTTTCCCCAAAAAGAAGCGATAACATGCGAAAAATCAATCAATCAATTTTTAAATAGCCCAAAATATTTTCTAACAAAAATAATAATAAAAATTTCTAAAAAAAATATTTTCTAACAAAGTATGGGAGACTCGAAGTTCATTTCAGACCTATGGTCCGATGGGCAATTTTAATCAGTCTAACCCATAGATTCAGAATCTGGATGTGCCTTTTCAACAATAAATTTGACCGACCCTAATATACACGTTACAAAAAAAATCAATGCGGGTAATACAATTATACTGCAGTACATAGCAAAAAGGCAGTAAAGTTCACATACTGCCTTTTATGAATTTTGATGCGAATACTTTAGGCTTCAATTAACTTGTTAACTAAAAGATGTATCATTAAAACAAGTAAGGAAGGTTAAGTTCGGGTGTAACCGAACATTACATACTCAGTTGAGAGCATAAGGGAAAATAACAATGTAGGAAAATGAACCGAGGGAAACCCTGGAATGTGTTTGTATGACATGTATACCAAATGAAAGGCATTAAAGAGTATTTTATGAGGGAGTGGGCCATAGTTCTATAGGTGGACGCCATTTAGGGATATAGCCATAAAGATGGATCAGGGTTGACTCTAGAATGCGTTTGTACGATATGGGTATCAAATGAAAGGTATTAATGAGTATTTTAAAAGGGCGTGGACCTAAGTACTATAGATGGACGCCTTTTCGAGATATCGCCGTAAAGATGGACCAGGGGTGACTCTAGAATGCGTTTGTACGATATGGGTATCAAATGAAAGGTGTTAATGAGCATTTTAAAAGGGAGTAATCCTTAGTTCCATAGGTGGACGCCGTTTCGAGATATCGCCATAAAGGTGGAGCATGGGTGACCCTAGAATTTGTTTGCACAATATGGGCATCAAACGAAAGGTGTTAATGAGTATTTTAAAAGGGAGTGGGCCTTAGTTCTATAGGTGGTCGCCGTTTCGAGATATCGCCATAAAGGTGGGCCAGGGGTGACTCTAGAATTCGTTTGTGCAATGTGGGTATCAAACGAAAGGAGTTGATGAGTATTTTAAGAGGGAGTGGGCCTTTCTGGACCAGGGGTGACTCTAGACTTTGTTTGTACGATATGGGTATCAAATGAAAGGTGTTAATGAGTATTTTTAAAAGGGAGTGGGCCTTCGTTTTATAGGTGTTCGCCTTTTCGAGATATCGCCATAAAGGTGGACCAGGGGTGATTTTAGAATTTGTTTGTATGATATGGGTATCAAATGAAAGGTGTTAATGAGTATTTTAAAAGGGAGTAATCCTTAGTTCCATAGGTGGACGCCGTTTCGAAATATCGCCATAAAAGTGGACCAGGGGTGACCCTAGAATTCGCTTGTGCAATATGGGTATCAAACGAAAGGAGTTAATGAGTATTTTAAGAGGGAGTGGGCCTTTCTGGACCAGGGGTGACTCTAGACTTTGTTTGTACGATATGGGTATCAAATGAAAGGTGTTAATGAGTATTTTTAAGAGGGAGTGGGCCTTAGTTCTATAGGTGGACGCATTTGCGAGGTATCGCAATAAAGGTGGACCAGGGGTGACCCTAGACTTTGTTTGTACGATATGGGTATCAAATGAAAGGTGTTAATGAGTATTTTTAAAAGGGAGTGGGCCTTCGTTTTATAGGTGTTCGCCTTTTCGAGATATCGCCATAAAGGTGGACCAGGGGTGATTTTAGAATTTGTTTGTATGATATGGGTATCAAATGAAAGGTGTTAATGAGTATTTTAAAAGGGAGTAATCCTTAGTTCCATAGGTGGACGCCGTTTCGAAATATCGCCATAAAAGTGGACCAGGGGTGACCCTAGAATTCGTTTGTGCAATATGGGTATCAAACGAAAGGAGTTAATGAGTATTTTAAGAGGGAGTGGGCCTTTCTGGACCAGGGGTGACTCTAGACTTTGTTTGTACGATATGGGTATCAAATGAAAGGTGTTAATGAGTATTTTTAAAAGGGAGTGGGCCTTCGTTCTATAGGTGTTCGCCTTTTCGAAATATCGCCATAAAAGTGGACCAGGGGTGACTCTAGAATGAGTTTGTACGATATGGGTATCAAATTAAAGGTATTAATGAGAGTTTTAAAAGGGAGTGGTGGTAGTTGTATATGTGAAGGCGTTTTCCAGATATCGACCAAAATGTGGACCAGGGTGACCCAGAATATCATCTGTTGGATACCGCTAATTTATTTATATATGTAATACCTGCAAAGATTTTAAGGGTTTTTTATTTCGCCCTGCAGAACTTTTTCATTTTCTTCTACTTAATATGGTAGGTGTCACAATCATTTTATAAAGTTTTTTCTAAAGTTATATTTCGCGTCAATAAAACAATCCAATTACCTTACCATATTTCATCCCTTTTTTCGTATTTGGTATAGAATTATGGAATTTTTTCATTTTTCGTAATTTTCGATATGGAAAAATTGGGCGTGGTCATAGTCGGATTTCGTTCATTTTTCATACCAAGATAAAGTGAGTTCAGATAAGTACGTGAACTGAGTTTAGTAAAGATATATCGATTTTTGCTCAAGTTATCGTGTTAACGGCCATGCGGAAGGACAGACGGACGACTGTGTATAAAAACTGGGCGTGGCATCAACCGATTTCGCCCATTTTCACAGAAAACAGTTAATGCCATAAAATCTATGCCCCTACCAAATTTCAAAAGGATTGGTTTATTTTTGTTCGACTTATGGCGTTAAAAGTATCCTAGACAAATTAAATGAAAAAGGGCGGAGCCACGCCCATTTTTAAATTTTCTTTTATTTTTGTATTTTGTTGCACCATATCATTACTGGAGTTGAATCTTGACATAATTTACTTATATACTGTAAAGATATTAAATTTTTTGTTAAAACTTTACTTAAAAAAAATTTTTTTTATAAAGTGGGCGTGGTCCATCTCCGATTTTGCTAATTTTTATTAAGCGTACATATAGTAATAGGAGTAACGTTCCTGCCAAATTTCATCATGATATCTTCAATGACTGCCAAATTACAGCTTGCAAAATTTTAAATTACCTTCTTTTAAAAGTGGGCGGTGCCACGCCCATTGTCCAAAATTTTACTAATTTTCTATTCTGCGTCATAAGTTCAACTCATTTACCAAGCTTCGTCGCTTTAGCTGTCTTTTGTAATGAATTATCGCACTTTTTCGGTTTTTCGAAATTTTCGATATCGAAAAAGTGGGCGTGGTTATAGTCCGATATCGTTGATTTTAAATAGCGATCTGACATGAGTGCTCAGGAACCTACTTACCAAATTTCATCAAGATACCTCAAAATTTACTCAAGTTATCGTGTTAACGGACGGACGGACGGACGGACGGACATGGCTAAATCAAATTTTTTTTCGATCCTGATTATTTTGATATATGGAAGTCTATATCTATCTCGATTCCTTTATATATGTACAACCAACCGTTATCCAATCAAACTTAATATACTCTGTGAGCTCTGCTCAACTGAGTATAACAAGTAATGAAGCCTAAGTTCGGGTGTAACCGAACATTACATACTCAGCTGAGAGCTTTTGATACAAAATAAGGGAAAATCACCATTTAGCAAAATGAACCTAGGGCCACCCTGGACTGTGTTTGTATGGCATGGGTTTCAAATGGAAAGTACTAAAGAGTATTTTAAAAGCGAGTGCGCCATAGTTCTATAGGTGGACGCAATTTCAGGATATCGCCATAAGGGTGGACCAGAGGTGACTCTAGAATGTATTTTGTACGATATGGGTACCAAATGAGAAATGCTAATGATTATTTAAAACGTAGTGGGCCTTAGTTCTATGGGTGGAAGCCTTTTCGAGATATCGCAATAAGGGTGGACCAGGGGTGACTATAGAATGTGTTTGTACGATATGTGTATCAAATTAAAGGTATTAATGCGGGTTTTAAAAGGGAGTGGCCCTTAGTTATATGTGTGAAGGCGTTTTCGAGATATAGACCAAAATGTGGACCAGGGTGACCTAGAACATCATCTGTCGGGTACCGATAATTTATTTATATATGTCATGCCAAGAAAGTATTCCTGCCAAGATTCCAAGGGCTATTGATTTCGCCCTGCAGTGCTTTTTCATTTTCTTCTACTTAATATGGTAGGTGTCATACCCATTTTACAAAGTTTTCTCTAAAGTTATATTTGGCGTCAATAAACTAATCCAAATACCATGTTTCATCCCTTTTTTCGTATTTGGTAAAGAATTATGGCATTTTTTTCATTTTTCGCAATTTTCGATATCGAAAAAGTGGGCGTGGTCATAGTCGGATTTCGGCCATTTTTTATACCAAGATAAAGTGAGTTCAGATAAGTAAGTGAACTAAGTTTATTAAAGATATATCGATTTTTGTTCAATCGTGTTATCGGCCGAGCGGAAGGACAGACGGTCGACTGTGTATAAAAACTGGGCATGGCTTCAACCGATTTCGCCCATTTTCAGAAAACACACTTATCATCATAGAATCTATGCACGTACCAAATTTCACAAGGGTTGGAAAATTTTTGTTCGATTTATGGCCTTAAAAGTATTCTAGCCGAATTAAATGAAAAGGGCGGAGCCACGCCCATTTTGAAATTTTATTTAATTTTTGTATTTTGTTGCACCATATCATTACTAGAGTTGAATATTGACATAATTTACTTATATACTGTAAAGATAATAAATTTTTTGTTAAAATTTGACTTAAAAAAAAAATTTTTTTAAAGTGGGCGTGTTCGCCATCCGGTTTTGCTAATTTTTATTTAGCACACATATAGTAATAGCAGATTGGCAGATAATTTTGATATATAGAAGTCTACATCTATCTCGATTTGTTTATGCCGTTACGGATTACCGTTATGCGAACAAAGTTAATATACTCTGTGAGCTCTGCTCATCTGAGTATAAAAATATATATATGCTTCGGTCAACTAACTCCGAGCAGATTTCGGCCGACCTCCTTTTCCAATTCGCGACGTATTCCTTTTTAGGAGGGATGGGATATATTAATTTAATGCCGACCATAAACAGCAGCTGGAAGTCGGTTGATATAACAATATAAAAGCTTCTGCTAAAAATATTCCCACAGCAAACTAACATGAAATATAAAGAGCATTGTCTATAATTTAACTTCTTCTTATAAATATTTCTTTTTATCATAATATGAATTTATTAACATATATCTATAATATGTACGTTCTTGGTGGGTGTTGTTTATCTTACTAACACTTACCACCATAACAACGGAAATTATGGCAATATGCCACTGATGCTGTCAAATAGCAACAACAGCAATCGTACAATGATTTAGAGCTATTCTTACAATTTTCAGCTCAAAATGAAATAACGTCCACAACAGCTTATATAGCGTTCTCCCCTACTAACAGCTACCAGTTATATAACGATTCATACAAGCGTTCTGGGTGGCGATAGTTCGCTTTTGTTTATAAATTTAACTTCCCAATAAACATTTTAGTTGCTTGCAATTTAAGGTGTATTTGAGAACTGAATTTAGTTTCAATTCGCAAACATTATTTTTAAATACAACACTTTTCTTACACTTCTTGAAATCCAGTCCTTGAAGCCCGTCTCCAGTATGAACAGAACGGCATGGTAATGAAACGCCATTTCAAATGTTTCTCAACTTTAATTTCAGTGTTCCTTACTTTTCAATGTTTCTTTGAAAAATGGCCTAAGACAATTGTGAGTAGCCACCGCGGAGAATTGGACTATTAGTCTGAAATGATAAGCAATGCTTGCAGCATCAAATGAACTGCCGAAATTTTCTTTAATCTTGGAAATTTTTGTTCCATGTACAGCAATTATTTGTCAGATATACTACTTTTGTACGACACAAACACGCGTCAAATCTAATGGTTATATGATACGCAAAAGTTATAAATAGCTACTCTGGGATATACAATAAGTTAATATTTGAATGTAAATGTGATATATGTTTGATGGAAAAATTAAAAAAAAACAATTTAAGTTATTAACAAGTTTAATTTTTGTAAGATTTTCTAGAATTGTAGATTTTTTTCGAAAACATTTTTGAGATTAAAATAATACAAAAAAATAGAATTAAATACACTTTACATTCTTTTTTTTTTTTTTTTTTTAATGACACTATAATAATAATAAACATAAATTTGATAAATGCCGAAAAAACTTTATTGAACGAATTGATTTTTGATCAACGAAATCATAACAGTTATTTGCAAGAAGTCATTGTTTGCAGAAAGACGCGCTTACAACATTTTTCGCGATTACCACTCTATTATTGAATCACTTTGGACTAGGTCCCATTCTTCCCTATTTCTTTTGAACTTTCATCAATTTTCTCGTCGGTACTGAATTTTTACGATATTGACGGTGCCAATTTGTAAGCAATTTTATAATTTGAAATGACAAACAAACAAAAATAATTATAAATTTGTCTTAAATAGGGTTCTCCTGTTCAAACCGCTTCAATTCTTCGTCTTCTATAATAGATTTTTTTGTTAATAAAAACTTTAAAAGGTATTACATTTTTAAATGAATTTTTAAGTGAATATGGCGGCCACCGTGGTGTGATGGTAGCGTACTCCGCCTACCATACCGTATGCCCTGGGTTCACATCCCGGGCAAAGCAATATCAAAATTTTAGAAATAAGGTTCTTCAATTAGAAGAAAATTTTTCTAAGCGGGGTCGCCCCTCGGCAATGTTTGGAAAGCGCTCCGGGTGTATTTCTGCCATGAAAAGCTCTCAGTGAAAACTCGTCTGCATTGCAGATGCCGTTCGCAGTCAGAATGAAACATGTAGGTCCCGTCCGGCCAATTTGTAGGGAAAATCAAGAGGAGCATGACGCTAATTGGAAGAGATGCTCGGCCTTATATCTCTTCGGAGGTTATCGCGCCTTACATTTATTTATTTATTTATGGAAAGCCCGTTTCGGCCCCGCTCTTTGACAAATTGAGAATGGCAATATCTGTGCTAAAAAATCCCAAGGCGCCAGGTAATGACGGAATATCCACCGCGTCAAGCACGGAGGCGAACAGTTGGCATAGAGAAAGGCCGTCACAAAACCGTATCAATTACCGCGGAATCAGCCTATTTAGTACCGCATGTAAGGTGCTATCTAGCATATTGTGTGAAAGAATGAAGCCCAAAATCAACGGGAACTTATTGCTAGTGTGACTTCAGACCTGGTAAATCTACTATCGACCAGATTTTCAGGATGCGCTAGATCCTGGAGAAAACTCACGATAAGAGAATCAACGCTCACCATCTTCTCGTTGTCTTCAAAGCAGCCTTTGACAGCGCGAAAAGAAGTCGCTTGGGAGTTCAAATTGCCTGAAAAGTTTATAAAGCTCTGCCAAATGACCTTGAGCAACACCACCAGCTCCTTAAGGATTGGGTTGGAACTCTCCGAGCATTTGAAACTAAACAAGGCTTCAGAAAAGGTGACTCCCTTTCGTGCGATAGTAGCAGAAATAAACCGTGATGATACAATCTATTACCAAAGCATACAATTACTGACGTAGTATACGCGCTGGGAATTCTTCCCTCTCTGGGTTAGATGAAGAAGCAAAAAAAGTTAGTTTGCGTCAACTTGGGACAAGATCAAGTACTTGCTAACATCCAAGAAAAAATCGACATGAGCTACTTTGGACTATGTAGACAACTCAAAAGTAAAGTTCCCTCTCGACGAATAAAAATGACGCTCTACAAGTTGTTCATCATACCTGTCCTGTATGGCTAAGCATCATGCCGACACCGTCGACACCACAGTATGAAAGCAACGGGAAGGGAAGGGGAGACCTCCACTGAGGTGGAAGTGGCAGGTGGGGTAAGACCTGACCTCCCTTGGTGCTCCCCATTGGCGTCAGTTATCGCGAAACAGGGATAGAGGGCGTGACTTTTTACAAAAGGACCAAAATCGCTTAGGTGGTCAAGTGACAATTAATGATGATGATGATGCTTTAGATTTGGTCTTAGCTATTTAAGCTTGTGCTGCCGCAGGCAAAACGCTAGCTGTTCAGCGAGAAGCAAAAAATCAGCCGAAGTGGTTTGTTATGCAGAAAATTAAGAATGAGTACAAATTTATACCGATAGAGGTTGGAATGTAAATAATCGGGAATTCTACTAAAAGGTATCATTATAAAGAACTTTAGGCTATGCGGTTATCACTCAGTCTGAAAAAAGGCAATTTATTCTTTGGAAGATTATTAATTATTCTGGCCACCATGGTGTGGTGATAGCGTGCTCCGCGTATCACACAGAAATCCCTAGGTTCAAGTCCCAATCAAAGCAACATCGAAAACTAAGAAAATAGGTTTTCTAAGCTGAGTCGAACCTGAGAATTGATTTGTCAAACACGCCAAGTGTATTTCTGCCATGAAGAGCTTCACAGTGAAACCCCATCTGCCTTGCAGACGTCGTTCGGAGTTGGCATTAAATAGGCAAATTTAAAGAAAAGATGAGAACTAAATATTGATACTGACCAGTAAAGCGGTAAACAAATTTACCGTTGCCATTGCAAACAGTTACTAACTGCTTGCTTTCACTTTCTATAGTGTCAATCATATGTTTTTTCCGTTTAAGTGATTCCCTCTCCGTCGTGACAAGAAATGATGTGTTTGGTAAGAGTTTTAGCAACCACAGTGGTTTAAAATAAATTGCAGCTATCAATTGTTGTATTTTCTGCGATACATCGCATTGTTTGTTTTTTCTTCTTCTTCTTCTTCTTCTTGTATGTAAACCGCAGTGATGTATGTACAATGCTTTAAGTAGATTTTTGTGAAAGTGATTGAAGTCATTGCAGATAACGAAGATAGCAAAAGGGAAATCTACTTCTCGGAAGCAAATAAAATATATATTGGCTGGCTTACATATGTTCAATGCACATTAGGGCAGGTCAAATTTTATGGGGAAAAATGGGTGAAAAAAATTTCAGGTGCACATCCAGTTTCTGAATATATGGGTCATACTGACTAATATTGTCCATGGGACTAAATGAATTTCGAGCCTCCCTAATTTTGTTAGAAAATTTTATATCCCAATCCTAATAGCGCCTTTCACAATTGAATACATGAAAATAAATGTCAAATTCGGACTCGGATTGGGATATAAAATTTTCTAACAAAATTAGGGAGGCTCGAAATTCTTTCCAGACCTATGGTCCCATGGACAATATTACTCATTATGACCCATAGATTAAGAACTGGATGTGCCTTTTCAACAATAAATTTGACCCGCTCTAATGTACATATTGATGTTTGTGTATTAACAGTAGAGCACATCAAATGCACAATTTTTGTGCGGTTGGAACTTCAGCACACGCTTTTATGGTTTATACTAAAGTTCTATGGCGAAAGCAAAAATTAAATTTAAAAATATTTTTCTAAAAATAATTTCAAGTTTGATTCATAGAAAAATAGGTAAAATAAAATTGTTCCTAACCTAACATATGTAGGTGTGCTTTTTAGTGTTTATGAGGGAGTTGCTTTCAAGAAAAGCTATAAAGTTGGTATCACCCCTAAACAGGATACAGATGGAGGGATTGAATAAGCTTACAACGCAATCCAAAACGGCTCAAATATAATTCTGAGCCTCACCGTAGCATGGCGCATTCTGTTCTGGAGAAGGGTTTGTATGACCTAGAAGGTTGAACGTAGTTTCCTTGTCGCTACAAAAAGAAGAATGAAACAGCTTCATAAGGTAAGGCAGAAAACCAATCGGATATTGTGAAATGTAGTACAGTGAGCAGGAAATAAAAGCAAAGGATGAAATCGTGGTATTGGAGTAAGGTGGAAAATAGGCTTCGTGGCTCAGAACAGACGAGGACTTTCAATATAATGTCCGCAAAGGCACCAAACAACAAGCGGCTGACGTGGGTGTGATTTAGTTTTATGATACACTAGAAAATACGTCATCTACCCACTGATTAAAATTAACTGACGATTATCAAAATACGAAAATGTGTAGGTGGCGACGGTTGAGAGGAGTTATGCTAATTTAGGTAGTATCTTGCTTGATATAATACCTTTGGTACGAGCTCGACTAAACAGGAAAGGGGATATAGATACAATGCGCCTCTTTTGAGACAGGCATAGTAACTGAGCGAATATTATAAGCTCCTTAGTCCGCTGGGTGTACTATAAAATATCCACCACGGTTTGAGTGTCAAAGAATAGAAAATGAAACAGAGGTCAAGAGCGTAATTGTGGGAGTAAGTTCGTTGATCATCTACTGTGAAACCCAACTATTCACACTTTACCAATATAACTAGAAAATACCGTTTATGAAGTCTTCGGCATCGTAGGACTAATAGTCCTCGCATAAACATCCTTTCACTCTAACCAAGCGATTGGAGAATGTACCAAATTTCGTGGATGTATAGTGATGCTGAAACAGCCATGAAGTCAATCCTCCAAGCCGCTATTCCCTATGCACTACGAAATACCTTTCTTCATGCCGCCGCGCTTAAATTAAAAATTGAATACCCAGCATAATCTTGGACAGTAAACTCAAGCAGAACAAACGTGGCGAGAACAGAAGCAGGTAGGCGCCAGGTAAAGCTCTACGCGTGCAAAGCAACCGGAAGTAAAACGCGCACTGGCTCATTACCGCTATCAGAAAATCCTTTTTTTTCTACGGCATCACGGTCGACATCCGATAGAAAAAAATAATCTGCGGAATGGCCTTATTAGTGTTATGCGACAACACCTATCAGGTACACTTTTTTCCATACCCACAAAGGATCCGAAAATTATGCTGAACCTTCCCCTGATAGATCTGTATGGTAAATATCAAGCAAGTTGCAGTGCGGTAACACTCGATGCCCTATAGCGGCATTCGGTTTGATTTTGCCTGTAATCTAGAGACCATTTTCGAAAAATTACGTCAACAAGATTGTGCTTCTGCAGCCCTCTCACTAGGCAACACGTTCTCCGTCCGTTAGAGTCAGAGATATTTCTCAAATATTCGGCTGGCAAGCCATTTAAGCGACTTTTAGGCTAAATCAACAGATAGCTGCTCATGAGTTGCGGTCTTGGTACCCCACAACTTACTCTTAAGTTTTAATAGCACACAAAGCCGTCCAGGGAAGCAAGGTAGCAATAAACTGCAGACGGGCGTTAAACCAACTGGAAATCGGAGATAATCCATGCTACATGAGACAGAAAAATTTATTCAACTTCTTACATATTAAAGGGAGGAAGGGTTCTGGCTTAGCCAGTGGTATCGCAATATGCAATTCAGCATAAATGTAGCCAACGTAACCCTATAGCAAAACAGTTATCGGAAATTTAGTAGTCAAAATGAACTAGACACCGGTATGCCGAGGTACTTTAATGGGAATGGTTTTGTATGGCGGAATTCAAGCAGCTGTTACGCGCAATACAAAGCTCCATAGCTTCCCAGCCTTTTCAACCCAACTGTCAGCTTCACCTACCCGAGGCGAATCCTTTTACAAATACAAATGGACCATACACATATTTAGCAGGCAAGGCAATAGCGAACAAAAGCTCTTCGCGGAACTATGGGATGGGAGATAAACTTGAAGATTCAACATGGGCATAACAAAAAGCTCTCGAAATAGTCGGCATAGTATTTGAATGGTAATTTTCTTCGGAAAATATCGTAGCTATACCCAGCAAAATATCATCAACACCATAACATTTCGCCAAACCCTCGGAAGGTGTCTTTATCGTTAAAACAGCAGCAACAACTTTGATGTGGCTACTTTGAACTTTGATGGTCTACATTTTTCCTTGCTTTTTAAGCTCCTCGAATGAGGTTGTTACTCGAATTGGGAGACCACTTACAGTACCTTGCAACATATTGAATTGAAAGAGAAGATTTCATACTTCATTTATAAAAATGAAACATTTTCCAGTAGGACTGCGCATTGATTAACCAAAAACGTACATTCATCGTAATATATAATTTAAAGGAAGTTTTTATTAGCAGAAATTATTTTTGATTCAAATGAATAGTCATCCAACCCCTTACATTTTCGAATTGAATATATTTTCAATGGCAGTCAAGTGGGCATATGGAAGAGAAGCTGCGCAGCACTTACAATTTGTCTTTTAGTATGCAATTCTACCCGAAAGTAAAGAACTGTGCATTTCAGATGTACTAGATTTTTGTTTAAATACAAAAGCAACTATCCTCAGGCATTTTAATCTGTTTCCGAATGCCATAAATCGGCTTGTTTTTCCATTTGAACTGGATTTGCCTGACTTTGCCACATCGGTACCACCCACACACACTCACAAACAACCAAAATAGTACTTTGCTGCAGGTGACGCTGCTCTTTTCTGTTACTAAAATTTACAGCCTTTTGGCCTACGGCTTAAATGTGTATAGGTAATACCACCAACAACAACAGCAAAAACTTTGGAAAAATATTGAAGATTTGGCAAAGTTCGTTGTTACACTTGGCTAAAAACAGATCTAAATTAAAAGCTTTCAGCCACAGCCATGAACGTAATGTATAGTCGAAACAGCAGCCATCCACCATGTTGAATTGATGTGAGCTCAAAGGGCGCGTTCTAAATAGAGATTTTTTTGTTTTTGTCAATAGTAGAAGTCGGGAATAGTGAATTGCTATTAAGCTTGTGAGCTTATACACTAGACACCAAAATCGAGTGTGTGTTTGTGTGTACAATGTGTGCGAAAACAAATCAAGCTAAAGAAAGAAGGGGGTTTTTAACACTGCACACCCGAAAATGTAAATGAAAATGGAAATAGCATAATAACTTAAAAGTATAAAATTGTGGGGAATGGTGAGGTGTTTTTAGAAATCTCCAAAGACAAAGCTTTTTGCAACAGGGATGACATTAAATTCATTGCCATTGTCAGTGTATGTGCACAAACGCATGAACACTAGCCTCTGCATTGTATGTGTATGCGTAAGTGTGTTTGTGTGCATATATTTGCAAAATTAATCTAAAAGGCGAAAGAGGCTACGGAATTGGCTTGGCTTTGACTTTGGCAATAGGAAGTCGTTCAGTAGCTTAAATGTCATAATTTACTTTGCCACCCACTGGCACAGTCAAACAACCCTTAACGCATAGGCACATAGCATATGCAAAAAAAAAATAATAATAATATTTGTAAAAGCGTTGAATGGTGAAATACTAATTTTCATTAGACAATAAGAATTTTTTTGCAGGGGTGTCAAATAAATTTAAAAAAAATATATATATACTATTTTTAATTCAGGACTATTGTGAATACATACAAGTGAAAAACCTTTCTATTCCTCCATTGCCATACCACTAGTCAAATAATAGCTGACAGGGAGAACGGTTGACAAATTTTTTTTTTATTTTATTACATTAAAATATAGTGCATATTGACGCAGGATGGCATTTAATTTATACGTTGCACAGAGTATTTTATCGTCGCTCTATTAATATGGCCGTTATTACTTACGTGAGGATGTCCAACTAACTTTAAATACACCGGCTTTATGTATATAGAGATTATTATAATTAGAAAAGAAATAATGAAAGATTAAAGTTAGTACAGAGTATAATTGTAAAGTTCAAGTAATGTTCTTTCTCGCAACCATTGTTGTTTTTCGTATAACTTCGTTCTAATACCCACGCCAACAGGGTAGAGTGTTGTAGATATATGGAAAACGCAGGGATGTAATTATGTGGCGTGAAAATATTAATATGGAAACGCAAAACCAATGGCCGTTGATTTCCAATGTGGATACTTACAGACTCCCTTCGTTTTCTACGCCTACGATCACAATGGCAATGGGTCCTGACACTTCCATTAATAACCTATGCTATAGAACTAACAATTGTCTCGCTACACTTCCTAGTTTTTCACATAACCTAACTTAGCACTATAACAGAACAAATCTTCTGCGGGCTTATTTATGACGTCGACATGGCAAATTTTGCCGATAATGGACAGCCACATCGAAGGAATTACGCTACTGACTCAATTGTACACAAAAATACTAGGTGTGACGTTCGATCAGGACTTACATTTTGGCAAGTATGCAGCCGCAATTGTATCTTTAGTTCAGAAGCGTAATAAAATTCTCAAGTCCCTCGCTGGCAAAGACAAAGGAACGCTGATAGCTACTTATAAAACCAAAAGCCACCCGCTAATTTGGTAATGCATCTTAAAAGAAACGCACTGGAGATATATTTAGGCCCATCAACATCTTGCGATCAGAACTGCCACGGGTTGTTTTCTTATATCGTTTGAATATCATCTACATAGTAAGGTGGACCTTTCTTTAATTCAAATAAAGGAGATAAAACGAGATACTCATAAGCCTGGGCATCTTAATAAACCCCCCTAATATATATGCATGAAATTTCGAAAACGCTATAAACGTGATTAGAATTTTATTACTGCAGCTGATATAAAAAAATTTAATGTCTAAGTTGAATACCCTAGTATATTTTTTATGACTTAAAAAGGGTGTGGCTAGGGATAGAACTTTTAAAAGAAGTAAAATACTCGGATCAAAGCATCGATGCTAGTGCTCATATACAGTAAAAAGTATCGAGTAAACCCGTTCCAAGTGAGTACTTCGAAAGTTTTATCAAAAATGAAAAAAAAATTTTTTTAATGAGATCTTATATTTTCAATTTAGTAGAAAACAAGTAAAGAAGGCTAAGTTCGCGTGTAACCGAATATTACATACTCAGCTGAGAGCTTTGGACACAAAATAAGGGAAAATCTTCATTTAGCAAAATTAAGATGGGGAACCCTGGAATGCGTTTGTATGACATGGCTTTCAAATGAAAGGTATTAAAGAGTATTTTAAGAGGGAGTGGGCAATAGTTCTATAGGTGGACGCCATTTCAGGATATCGCCATAAAGGTGGACCAGGGGTGACCCTAGAATTTGTTTGTTCCATATGGGTATCAAATAAAAGGTGTTAATGAGTATTTTAAAAGAACGTGGGCTTTAGTTCTATAGGTGGACGCCTTTTCGAAATATCGCCATAAAGGTGGACCAGGGGTGCCTCTAGAATGTGTTTTGAGGATATGGGTATCAAATGAAAGGTGTTAATGATTATTTAAAACGTAGTGGGCCTTAGTTATATAGGTGGACGCCTTTTCGAGATATCGCCATAAAGGTGGACCAGGGGTGCCTCTAGAATGTGTTTTGAGGATATGGGTATCAAATGAAAGGTGTTAATGATTATTTAAAACGTAGTGGGCCTTAGTTATATAGGTGGACGCCTTTTCGAGATATCGCCATAAAGGTGGACCAGGGGTGACTCTAGAATGTGTTTGTATGATACGGTTTTAAATTAAAGGTATTAATGAGGGTTTTAATAGGGAGTGGCCCTTAGTTGTATATGTGAAGGCGATTTCGATATATCGACCAAAATGTGGAACAGGGTGACCCAGAACATATTCTGTCGGGTACCGCTAATTTATTTATATATGTAATACCAGGAACAGAATTCCGGCCAAGATTCCAAGGGCATTTGATTTCGCCCTGCAGAACTTTTGTCATTTTCTTCTACTTAATATAATAATATAAAGTTATATTTTGCGTCAAAAAACCAATCCGATTACCATGTTTCATCTCTTTTTTCATATTTGGTCATAGTTGGATTTCGGCCATTCTTTATACCAAGATAAAGTGAGTTCAGATAATAACGTGAACTAACCATTTTGAAATTTTCTTTTATTTTTTTATGTTGTTGCACCATATCATTACTGGAGTTGAATGTTGACATAATTTACTTATATGCTGTAAAGATATTAATATTTTGTTAAAATTTTACTTAAAAAAAAATTTTTTTTTTAAGTGGGCGTGGTCGTTCTCCAATTTATAGTAATAGGAGTAACCTTCCTGCCAAATTTCATTATGATATCTTCAACGACTGCCAAATTACAGCTTGCAAAACTTTTAAATTACCTCCTTTAAAAGTGGGCGGTGCCACGCCCGTTGTCCAACATTTTACCAATTTTCTATTTTGCGTCATAAGTTCAACTCACCTACCAAGTTTCATCGCTTTATCCGTCTTTGGTAATGAATTAATGCACTTTTTGTGTTTTCGAAAATTTCCATTATCGAAAAAGTAGGCGTAGTTATAGTCCGATATCATTCATTTTAAATAGAGATCTGAGATGAGTGCCCAGGAACCTACACATCAAATTTCATCAAGATACCTCAAAATTTACTCAAGTCATCGTGTTAACGGACAGACGGACAGACGGACGGACGGACAAGGCTCAATTAAATTTTTTTTCGATATTGATGATTTTGATATATGGAAGTCTATATCTATCTCGATTCCTTTATACCTGTACAACCAACCGTTATCCAATCAAAGTTAATATACTCCGTGAGCTCTGCTCAACTGAGTATAAAAACTAGTAAGGAAGTTAAAGTTTGAACGAAACCGAACAATATATACCTAATTGTGTGCTCTTACATATAATTTAAAGAAATATCACGATCATTAAATGATTTAAAATATTTTTGATCGAGCTCTGGCATTTAAGAAAAGTTTTTGTAAGTCAGAAATAAGTTTTTCTACCACGAATGTATTTCTTCAATGGGAGCTTCCCAATGAAGATTCATCTGCCTTGCAGATGCCGTTGGGAACACCTCAATTTGTAAGAAAAATAAAAAAATAGCAAGACGAAAATTGGAAGAGTATCTCGGTCTAGAACTCCTCGGAGGTAAATCACGAGTTTTGGAGAAACTAACTAAACAGAAGGGGATCATAACGATTTTTCTTTTTTTAAACTTTGTACTTTGTACTACCATATCTCTACTGAAAGTATTGCTACGTACCAAATATATATATGTTAGGGCGGGTCGATTAAAAATCGCTCATTGCTCTGTGAAAATCGTATTCTAGGGATCAAAATAAGAAACTTTGCCGAAGGAACCATACCTCTAAAACGAATTCTGATGTCCCCTCCTTAGGGTCGAACTTTTGGGTAGGGCCAATTTCAATTCTACCCTCTGTGTCTTTTGGTGACTTAAAAAAACAACACAAGCAATTTTACGACATCCAAATGCATCACAGTGATGCCTTGGTTTTAAAAGGCGGTTGTAAAAACGCTAATTTCTAATAATTTTTTTTAATTTCTTTTCTATTACTAAGTTAATTTCACTTTTCCATTTACATATGTTCTGACTAAATAAATTTCTAAAGAGAAAAATAAACTCCAAAATGAAAAAACATAGGCATTTCAAAGTGGGATTTTTCAAAATTTGCCCCTACGACCCAAAGGGGGGGGGGGGGGGGGGGGTGGGGGGACATCAGAATTCGTTTTAGAGGTATGGTTCCTTCGGCAAAGTTTCTTATTTTGATCCCTAGAATATGATTTTCACAGAGCAATGGGTGATTTTTTGCCTCCCACCAATCGACCCGGCCTAATATATGTATATTGGAAGTTTCTTTAAAACTAAACCTGTAAGCCCCTTTTTTTCAAAGTAGGCGTGGTCCTTATCCGCTTTTGATTGGATCTATATATAATAACGAAGACGACATTTCCGTCAAATTGCTTAAAGAGACCGGCGCCACTCCCATTTTACAGTATTGTAATACACTTATATTCGACATTGTACCTTTTTTTATCCATTCGTCAAGTTCCCCCACTTCACGTTTTATTGTTAAGGCATTGTTCCTTTTTTTCATTTCCCAAAGTGGGCAGGATATAATTTGATTTCGACCATATTCAATACCTATATATCGTCAACGATGCTGTAAAAGCTGCTAGTTCCAACTACTAAAGTTTCATAGAAGGACGAAAAAGCTCTATTGCTTGACAGGTATTTTCCTTTTACGACTATATGCAGAAATCGTGTCTTATTCATTAAATTGAGTAGGAACTTTACCACATCGTCGACGATCTCATTTTATGCTCACGTTATGGTGTTAATTTACTGAACTTTGTTGATCTTAAACATGTAGACCATGGGCACTTGGTAAAGTATCGGGGAAAAGTATCGAGGTAAAGTATCGATACTTTACCCAGTACTTGGGAAAAAGTATCGAGTACGAAATACTCGAGTATTCTTAGGAAAAGTATCGATACTATATGCTCATTACTCGTCTCGTTGTATCACTAGGCGTGGCAACACCCATTTCTGGTACTATCACTTTTTCAAATATTATTAGTCATACATCAAAAATCGTTTAAGTAGTCATAACAAAGCTCTGTCATAAGGAAAGAGCCGTGAATAAAATTACGAAATGTATATTGCCACGCCCACTTTGATATTAATTATTATATTTTAAAAATATATTTTTAATTATTATATATATTAATTATTATATTTTTAAGGGGATCTTAGGCGAATAAAGTCTTTCCGAGAAAAAAAAAATAATTATATCATTGTCATTTTACTTTTATAAGTATTTATAACATTAAAGTAAATAAATTTAAAAAAATTGGAAATGGACGTTTAATAAATGTTAAGTTAGTCTGAACTAACAAAAAAAGTCATAGTAAGGTACTACTATGACTTATAGGATAATTCCGTCCAAGTAGCTTAAGCTTTGATTTTTCAAGCGCGGGACATGAACGCGGGCCCAACCGCTAATTTCTGCAGCTCAATTTTTCTTTATCTGCTGTTACTGACTAGGCCTTAGTTATTTATTAGAATGCCCATAACGAGCTCAAGTCTCGTCTCTCAGAGCAGCTTTGTTACTCTGAGCAGCTTTGTCACTCTGATATCGTAGCATTTTCAGATGATCTTTGAAATGTTTCAGGCACGAGCTTCCTTCTACGCCTTTCCTGCTTGATGGATCACATGCAACTTCTGTATCCTTTTGATTTCTCCCAAGCGGATTGTGAAGTCAAACGTCGATTCATCGAGTGCAGCGCCATCATTTGGCAATTCAATGGCTTTTTTGCTGGCTTCTATCTATACGACCAGTATTCTATATTAGATGGCGCTATATTGCTTTACCTTAAGCCCCAATGCAGTTGTAAACGATATATTCCCAACATCTTCTAGCAAACAAACAGTGCTGCGGAGGCTTTCTTTGCTCTCTTTTTCACATGGAATTTTCACGGATGCCCACGCATGTATATTTCGAGGTACTGCGTCCATCAGAGAGTAGACGTCTGCCACTCATTATGACTGAAACGTCATCTGCTAACGCCACGAACTTGACTAGTCCTCTGTTGAACAGCCCTAGGAGTAGATGCTTGACCAGCGTCCATAGCATTAATGATAAAACCCCAACCTGCGGAGGAGCCTGTTTACAACTTTTGTGGCATCGCATATACCCCATTTCTACATTATCTTTCTGGACCTTAGCTTGGAGCCGATTCAATTTGTTAAGGACGGATGTACTTAAATTTAGTTAAGGATGTCTATGAATGCTCATTTAGAGACGTTGTTGAAAACCCCGGAAATATCTAGGAAAATATCAAGGGTTGTAGGGCTGTATTTGTATTCATGATCACTCTATGCAATGCAGTATCGGCTGACTTGCTTTTAAGGTAAGCATGTTGTGTCGAAGTGAATAATTCTTCATTAATTTTTGATTTAGTATTAACATAGGGTTTTGGGTTAAATAGATATCAAACTGATGTACCTATAGCCTTTGGTGAGATGACTGGTTTTTGACGCTTTCGGTATGAAGACTACCAGTCCATTCTCATAGAGTGCCGGACATAGCACACAATCGGAGCAACTGGTTTAAATACAGTCCCATACAATGTAGTATGTTTAACCACTTAAATACTAGTTTATAGACTAGTACGTTTGCTGATTAAATAGCTTGGCTTTTCACTGCACTCACTGTCCTGTGAGAGTATTCTAAGTTGTTGTGCAATATTTGCAATTTTATCTCAGTTACAATAATTTGGTGAGGCGTAAACCATTTTATGAATGCCTTTAGGCTGAAAACTGATTGATATTGCAAACGTGGTTGATTATAAAATTCGTTACTATATATCCCTAGTAGCAATTTACATCAAACTTTATTAATGTTGTTTCATAGAAGATAAAAAAAACAGCACTAGCATGTTAAATTTTTGTAAATTATTTGTTAGGTACACGGTGAAAATTATTGCCTAGATTAAAAAAATATTTTCAGGCTACATACGTATATAACCAGAACAAGCCCTGCTCTTAAATTCAGACCTTTAACTTTTTCTTAGATTCATGTGTCAAGTGAAGTTTTAATTTTAAACTTTGTAGTTTCAACATCATTCAAAACATTTAGGCCCACTTGCAGAACGGCAAGTTATTTTTTATGCTCAGTTTCAAAAATTTCTCAAAAATGTTGGAGTTTAATGTCTAATGTCAAGTTAACTCAGCGGTAAAAAGTCATCTTGCCGTTCTGCAAGTGGGCCTTAGAGGTTTAAATTTAATTAGTTTTTCAAATCTAATACAAACTGTATTAAATAATATAGGTTTACTAATATTTGTAAACTTAATAACTTTAAGACGTATTCACAATAATTTCTTTTACTAAACTATTTTATTTCGACCTGCCAAGGATCTCTACAGATATCTCTACAGAACTTGTACACTGGGTGTTATAACTAAGATTGGATAACGTATATCAAAAGAG
This sequence comes from Eurosta solidaginis, assembly GCF_040869045.1. NCBI lineage: Eukaryota > Metazoa > Arthropoda > Insecta > Diptera > Tephritidae > Eurosta > Eurosta solidaginis. Next base: position 356,781,080 of record NC_090319.1, on the reverse strand, counting down.
TTTAAAGATATTATTTTGAAATTTTGCAGAGACATTATCCTAGCCATATTATGTACACTGAAGTGTCGATAATCAAAATCGGTTAAATACCACGCCTTCTTTTAACCTTAATAAACTTGCAATATTATTATTATTATTCCTAGGCCTGGAAGCACTGCGACCTTTGTGCATATCTATTGTGCATGACCTTTCAGCCTAATTTTGTATCTGGGGGCTTTTCATATATCTAAGTACCTCTTCAGGCTTTTTGCTCCATATCACATAGGGATTAAGAGTGACACCACCTAGGTGGGAGAGTCTCTGCCTGGCCAGAGCGACGCATTCGCAGATAATGTGAACCGGCGTTTCAACCTCCAGCTCACAGACACAACAAATTTGGGTATCGGAGAGATTTTGCTTATTTATGTGATATCGTAGACCACAGTGTCCCATATAGTAACCAGTGAGAGTTCTTAGGTCCTTCGTCCTTAGATTAATGAGTTTGGTTGATACGTTCGTTGCTGGAAGTATAAAGAGTTCGTTCTGTTTTTGCTCTGGGCAGTCAATCCAGTGACGTGTGAATTGTTTAGTTTCCCAGTTACTTACAGTTTCCCTGGTTTGTGGTTTGTTAAGTCCATAAAACGGCTCTGGACCATAGACTGCTGCTGTAGCACTCTGCTTGGTTAGGTAATCTGCATGTTCATTATCTTAATGTCATAATCAAATCAAACAACAACAATGTTTCAAGAGTACAGCTGGGTATGTAATGTTCGGTGTTACCCCAACTCAGACTTTCTTACTTGTTAAATTAGAAATAATATGCTCCTCGAATGAGATTCGAACTCGAGTTTTTAAATTTCTAACACCGCAGGCCTAATATTAGACTATCAGTGCGCGTTGTTGTATCTTGTATTAAGATCAGTTTTTTCCCGTTTGTTGTTTTCTGTTCTTTTTACCTCATTTTTGATGCAATATAGCTGAATCATTGTGATTCTATGTGGTACTCTGAGAACAAGGTTTTTTGTGTTGTTGCTTTTGGTTAAGCAGCAACTGTCACCTGAACTCTGAGCTGGTTATGATGTTTGATTTAACTGTCTATTCATTTAATACATGAACTTAATGCCTCAGTAAAAAAAAATTTAATACAAACCAAAAACAGATAAAAGCACCGATTTACCTTGGACAATATTTAGGCCGAGCTTCTCTTCCAATAAAATGAAAAAAGTTATATGAAAATAACCTCTTTTATTTATTGATACCAACCTGTAATACTCCGACAGCAAATCGATATCTTTTTAACAAATTATCGACAACTTTTGATATATAATCAATAAATTTTCTATAAAAAATCGATATTTCTCGATAATAAATAAATAAATTTTCGTTTTCAAACCGACTGCTCGTCAACTAAAAACAGTAACTTATTAGTTTTGTTTATTGAGCTGCTCTACGTCAGGTTGAAAAATTTCACACAATTGTGTATAATGACAAACTTTCTTGCTCTTGTAATTTACGAATTAAAAACCTAAATAATTCAAATGTAAAATATTAAAAGTATATAATTTATTGAAGGCATTATTTTCTTAATTTGGGAGATATTTTACAAAAATCGAATTCTTTAATTGTCCAAGATTCGGCTGCTTTGAATTTTTTTTTGCCTAAAAAGTGTTTCACGAGATACTTACACTGGCTTACATCCACCAGATTGCTCCATTTGCATTTGGCAGCTACTCTTCTCTGCTCTGCATTTATTTTGGGTTAGATAAGCGGACCTTGTGATGACAGCAAATTTAATATAAATAAATAACCCATATTTTCCTCGCCGATAACGAACCAATAACCTATCAATAATAAACCATTAACACTTCGATAAAAAATGATAACAGGCCGTCCGGTTTCGGTATTCGCTTCGGTTTTTACTTTCAATATATCTTTTTATTTTCTACTTTTCTTTTTTCCTATTCTTTCATTTTCTTCCTTTCCTTGCCTTACCATGCCTTATCCGGCCTTGGCTTCGCAAACGTAACGATAACCATAAATATCGTTATATCTTCATCCACATAACCATTCACATGATTATTATACTGCTCTTTTTTTATTTCACATGCTTGTTTTCACCTTCTTTGCATTTACTTCGTTTCCCTTATAGTTTCTCCCTTACAAATATTTAATTGGTTGGTTTTTATGTCTTCGTTAATTTTTATAAATTGATTTGCTGTCTGATTTCGCTTATTGAGTGCAATCACGTACATGGTAGCTTATTACGCTACAGTGTAGCGACTACACTTACGCTTACATTCTGTATTCCTCCATATAGCATATCACTCCTGAAGACTATGCTTAGGCTTATATTCCACGTTCCCCCATGTCGTAAACAAAGATGTTTTCACAACAAAAATTTCAATTTGATAGTTTAATTTTAAAACTATTTGCCTTAGCTTCTAACCCACTTGGTTTTCTTTCTTAATGCATCTAAGCACTTTTTTAATATTATTCTAAAGATCGGTTCAAACTTGAGAACTAAAAAAATTTTAATAATAATGTGGTAAATTTTGTGGTTTAAGGCCCGATTTTTCAGTAGTTGGTTAAGCTAAGCTTAAACTAAGTTTGCTTGAACTCTAGTCACATTTAAGCTCCAGTTAAACCACTGAGCAGTTTTTCAGTCACAGTTCAAGGGTAGGCTCTTAGGCTCTTTTGTGTGGGAACATTGGTTTTTTATTATCTAGATAATTTGAAGATACGGCAACAGCTGGCAGCAGCTACCCAACTAACATGGAAAAAAATTTCTCCAGCGAAATATTTATCTAGTTCCACAATTCTTTAATTATTCTTAAACCATATAGTTCTCGGGTTGATGTCCAACTTCATTTTCCAATGACTATCCAACCTTTGTGAAATTTTGTAAAATTTTGAGTTTATCTCCAACATTATTATCATTATCAAAGTATTATCCAACCTTTGAGAGATGTACAGTTCTCAAATGAATATTCATCACATTTCTCCAGTTGATATCCTACATTGGATATCGAGTAGAGGTGGAGTTGAAATCTCCAAGGTGATACTACCAAAACCAACAGCTGTTTATTGTGAGAAATAAAAACCTGGTAGTAATGAAGGGTAATTAATCAAAAATAAATTATATATACTTTATTTTATTTTCGTGAAAATGCTGTAGTATTGGAATCATACACTTGAGTCCAGTGAAAGGACCACAGGTTGATAACAATAATTTTTTCAACTTAAGTAATAAGATCTTTCGTTTTATGAAAAATGCCCTCTTTTGCTGAGTACACTATGATTCTCAAGTTAAGCCACTGTTTCGTAACAACTCTTGAGATTTTAGAGATATGCTAGTTATCAACATGAGCTCCATTGGTACTCAAGCCCAAATGCTTTTTGGGTATATTCGACGCCATTTCGAACAAAAGCAAATAACTGATAGGTTAACTAGGGTTTAACCCTGCCAGATCGTCAGTTAAAGTTGACTGAAAAAATGCAGAATAAGTTTAAGCGTAGTTTAACCGACAAACTGAGTTGAACTTGTACTGAAATTCGGGCCCTAGTAGTGAATTACTAAAATCAACGAACGGTTTAAAAAGTAGGCTCAGATTTTTAACCGTGTAGCAGAAACAACTAAATTTGTCAATATAATAAAAACCCTTAAGAAGACACTTTCAACTGATAAGAAAATATTATATTTCAACTGAAAAGTTTTAGCATATTCCACTTGTGGCGACACTTAAAACATTTATTATTTCCTTTCTATTTATCTTTTCAAGTCTTCTTTATATTCCAGTTCCATTCTTTACTCAACATATTTATTTGTGTACAATTTTGAGTTGTTCCCTGCCTCTCTATTATTTATTTCATATTTTACTTTCTTAGCTAAGTTTATTATTGGTCTTTGCTAAAGTTCTAACTGAAGAGATCTTCAAACTAAGACAATTAGTATGCTTGAGGCCTTTGCAAATATGTACGTACACATATTTTATTTATTCGTATGAACGCTCCTCTTCTTGAGTGAGAGAAAAAAAATTTACGTGAACAAGATTTATGTTTTGTGCGTTTAATTTTGCCAAATGAATTGTTTAGGTTTTTATTTGCTCCTACCAAAAGTAAACAAAATTCTTTATTTTACTTTGGTTTTTATGCGCGGATGTGACTAATTTATTTGTACATAGCAAAAGCGAGCAAACAATATCAAATTTTCAAGTAAGTTATAGGATTTTAAAAAGTGGCATTTTGTACTTTTTCGCTGATAAACACAAACATGTAATAAAAAGTAAATAACGTTGTAAAAAATGTAAACAAATTGCTTAACATGCAGGCAGAAACCGTTATTTATTTTTAGACTACGCTTCGCACAGAGTATTGCGTCCGAATTGGTTTAAGTTGTACTCAATTTACGTTCTAAGCTTAATGATATTCATTTAAAACTGAAGCGAATTTTTGAATAACTTGTTTTCCTTGTTTCAGTGCTTTTTTTAGAGGCGAAGGCTGTCCTATATTGGGACGTTAATCCAAAAAATCTGATGTGGATGTTATCAATCAGGCAGGCGGGATAGGTTGATATTAAACTCAATATGATAGTAACCCAAAACATACCATAACTACGAATATTTAAATTATTCCCTATGCCACCTAGCGGCATATTACGTCCTTTAGTCTTACTTGATATTTTTCCGCCAATTTCCATACAAAATTGCAGAATCTTGCACTCAATCTTTGTATAACTTTCCGGAGAGTTTGAGTTTTGAAACTTTGAACACACATCAGAACTCATTGACATTTGAACCAGAGGTGAAATAGAAAAGTCCAGAGTCCAGTACTTTGGACTAGGTAGGCAATTGAAAAGTAAAGTCCTCTTTCGCGAACGAAAATCATACTCTACAAGTCACTTATCGTACGCGTCCTGCTATATGGGGCAGAAGCATGGAGCACGACAACAGCAGACGAAGCGGCTTTGGGAGTGTTCGAGAGAAAAGTGTTTCGAAAGATTTATGGACCTCTACGCGTTGTCGATGGCGAGTACCGAAGAAGATTTAATGATGAGCTGTACGAGCTATACGCAGACATCAACATAGTCCAGCGAATTAAAACGCAGCGGCTGCGCAGGCTAAGCCATGTTATGCGAATGAAAGATGATGCTCCGGCCAAGAAAGTGTTTCTGTCGGAACCCGCCTATGGAAGCAGAGGTAGAGGGCGGCCCCCACTCTGTTGGAAGGACCAGGTGGAAAACGATTTAAACTCCCTTGGTGTGACCAATTGGCGCCGGTTGGCGGAGCGAAGGAGCGACTGGCGCGCCCTGTTGGACGGCCATAACCGTTTAGACGGTTAAGCGCCATTAAGTAAGTAAGTAAGAAATAAAAATGTTCCTACGTTGTTCAGAGATCTCATGCTTAGCTTGAAATTATCGATGCTTAGCATTACGGGAGCCCTGAAAACAACCCCGACGGCTGCACTGTATGCCATTTTGCACATCCCACCTGTAGACCTGGTAGCAAAGAATAAAGCGTTAATGACCGCAACCAGGCTCGGTGCTTCGGGGCAGCCTGAGCGCGACCATATGGCCATAGTAGTATAGCGTCATCAATCACAAGACGAACAGAATACATGATTCCTTATCTGCGCTTCGAGTGAGATTTTAAGGCCACAATAGAGGTGGACGGTTGGCGCAAGGGTGCGCAAATGGCGGACGAGGCGATGCATGTGTACACCGATGGTTCCAATGTAGTGGAAGGAGTAGGGTCTGCGGTATACTGCGCTGATCCGGAAATAAGCAGATCCTACAGGCTGCCGGATTACTGTAGCGTTTTTCAAGCGGAAATATTAGCCGTAACCAAAGCAGTAGAAACCCTGGAGGAGAATAGCTTAAGCTGCAACCGTGTTAACTTTTATATTGACAGTCAAGCAGCAATAAAGTCAATAATCTCGCATAGCACAGCATCTAAATGCGTGTTAGAGTGTAAGCAGTCTCTGGAGAGAATCGGAACAGGGAGAAGCATACATCTATATTGGGTCCCAGGGCATATGGGAATAGATTGGAATGAAAAAGCGGACGAACTAGCTAAAAAGGGCGCAACCCTTGGAGCTTAATCCGTAGATGTCCCAATTAGATTGGGCGAGATTAAGCGAGGGCAAGGGGTGCACATGATCGACCAAGCGGGAAAGGCGTGGGTTCAAGCGCGGGGCTGTAAAGTATCGAAGATTATATGTAGGTCTTACATCCTTAGACTAACACAGTTGCTCCTATCATTAAAAAGGGAGGACTGTAGACTCATGACGGGTATTCTGACTGGGCACTGCCTTCTGGCGTCACATGCCTTTAAACTAGGCTTGGTCAGCGATAGCCGATGTAGGAAGTGCGAGTTGGAGGAGGAAACGATCGAGCACGTTATGTGCTCGTGCCCTGCACTTGTCAGGCTAAGACTCCAGCTATTAGGAGTGATACAGCTGTCAGATCTAGAAGCAGCAAGTGGCTTAAGTCTAGGAAGCTTCTAGTATTTGCCAAGAGGACGGAGTTATTTTATAACATAGGTCCTGGTTTTTGATAGGGTTTTTCAGTTTGGTCGTTAAAACAAACTTCTGGTAACACTACGGACTCAATCAGTCTATGTGAGGTCCTCATGGACCGGCCAGTTCAACCTACCTACCTAGCTTGAAAAACTAGACATGTTTTAAAGAACGATAAGCTAGTGACCCGGAACCTTCAACATAGCTTTTGTAACTTTGTAATATTAAGGATAAAAGTGTTTTCTAGATGGGAAAATGTTTCGAGATATTTGTATATATTTATATAAATTCGAAAAACTGATCAGAACTTGAAATTTTCTTTACTGTTTTAAGAAAGTTTCCGAAATTTGGAAAGAAAAATTGAGCTCTATTTGATTATAATAAATAGGATTAAAGATTTTCTTTTATTGCACAGGGATCAAGATATCACAACATGGGGAGTTTTGCTATAAGGTTGTCCAGGGATCGTGAAATTAAAAAAATTGTCCAAACTTGGAAATTTTGCTTTCGAGGTTTAACAAAATTCCCCATAACCCAAAGACGTGATATTTTTGAACTAAACTTCAGGCTTTTTAGGTTGTAATATTTAGGATAAAAACATTTTATAGACGGGACAGGAAACGAGATATTTAGAAATATTAAAAAGTTATCGAATTCTAAATAACTACTCATTGAAATGAAACATAACCCATAGTACAGTTCAACTTTTTTTTCTCGGACGGTGTGGCAGCGCACTGCCCTCAAGTGGCCCTATGGAACCAGGCTAATCCTGCTCATTTTTTTATTGGTTTTTTTTGGCAATACAACAAAAGGCGAAAATAAAAAAAACAATACATATACATTTTTTAAGTACTTCTTTATATGAATAAAGCTAAAGAAACGAAAAGTGTCCATTTAAACAAAGACATAATCCTGTTGAAATTTTATATTCATATTTTTATATAACCACAGAAAATATGTTTGTGAGGAACAAAAATAAAAAGTTGGAGTGCAACAAACAAGGTTTTGATATAATTTTAAATAAGTCCCAATGTGAAAACTGGACTTTGAATTGTACATCCCTGATCAAACACACAAGTAATATTTTTAATGAAACTACATCAAAGCAATTTTTAAGGACGTTCGTCTTTATCTTTTAAGTAAAACATTAAAAGATACAGTATGTATATATGTACATTTGATTTTATATATGTTGTTCATTCGTAGTATATAATCTACTAGTAACGAACTTCCCCGGGCTAAAGTACTCCTTTAACATAGTTCAATTATGGCCTACTACAAAACAAACAAAAACACAAACTCGCAATCGAGGAAATTATTAAGAACAAGTAAGGAAGGTTAAGTTCGAGTGTAACCGAACATTAAATACTCAGTTGAGAGCTATGGTGACAACATAAGGAAAAATAACCATGTAGGAAAATGAACCGAGGGAAACCCTAGAATGTGTTTGTATGACAAGTGTTTCAAATGAAAGGCATTAAAGAGTATTTTATGAAGGAGTGGGCTATAGTTCTATACGTGGACGCTATTTAGGGATATCGCCATAAAGGTGGATCAAGGTTGACTCTAGAATTTGTTTGTACGATATGGGTATCAAATGAAAGGTGTTAATGAGTATTTTAAAAGGGAGGGATCCTTATTTCCATAGGTCTACGCCGTTTCGAGATATCACCATAAAGGTGGACCAGGGGTGATCCTAGAATTTGTTTGTACGATGTGGGTATCAAATGAAAGGGGTTAATGAGTATTTTAAAAGGGAGTGATCCTTAGTTCCATAGGTGAACGCCGTTTTGAGATATCACCATAAAGGTGGACCAGGGGTGACTCTAGAATTTGTTTGTAAGATATGGGTATCAAATTAAAGGTATTGATGAGGGTTTTAAAAGGGAGTGGGCCTTAGTTCTATAGGTGGACGGACGCCTTTTCGAGGTATCGCAATAAAGGTGGACCAGGGGTGACTCTAGACTTTGTTTGTACGATATGGGTATCAAATGAAAGGTGTTAATGAGTATTTTTAAGAGGGAGTGGGCCTTCGTTCTATACGTGGTCGCCTTTTCGAGATATCGCCATAAAGGTGGACCAGGGTTGACCCTAGAATTTGTTTGTACGATATTGGTATCAAATTAAAGGTATTAATGAGAGTTTTAAAAGGAAGTGGTGGTAGTTGTATATGTGAAGGCGTTTTCCAGATATCGACCAAAATGTGGACCATGGTGACCCAGAACATCATCTGTTGGATACCGCTAATTTATTTATATATATAATACCTGCAAAGATTTGACCGTGTATAAAAACTGGGCGTGGCTTCAACCGATTTCGCCCAGAAAACAGTTGACGTCATAGAATCTATGCCCCTACCAAATTTCAAAAGGATTGGTAAATTTTTGTTCGACTTATGGCATTAAAATTATCCTAGACAAATTAAATGCAAAAGAGCGGAGCCACGCCCATTTTGGAATTTTCTTTTATTTTTGTATTTTGTTGCACCATATCATTACTGGAGTTGAATGTTGACATAATTTAGTTATATACTGTAAAGGTATTAAATTTTTTGTTAACATTTTATTTAAAAAAATTTTTTTTTTTAAAAAAGGGTCGTGGTCCTTCTCCGATTTTGCTAATTTTTATTAAGCGTACATATAGTAACAGGAGTAACGCTCCTGCCGAATTTCATCATGATATCTTCAACGACTGCCAAATTACAGCTTGCAAAAATTTTAAATTACCTTCTTTTAAAAGTGGGCGGTGCCACGCCCATTGTCCAAAATTTTACCAATTTTCAATTCTGCGTCATAAGTTCAACTCACATACTGCATTTCATCGCTTTATCTGTCTTTGGTAATGAATTATTGCACTTTTTCGGTTTTTCGAAATTTTCGATATCGAAAAAGTGGGCGTGGTTATAGTCCGATATCGTTCATTTTAAATAGCGATCTGAGATGAGTACTCAGCAACCTATATACCAAATTTCATCAAGATAACTCAAAATTTACTCAAGTTATCGTGTTAACGGACGGACGGACGGACGGACATGGCGCAATCAAATTTTTTTTCGATCCTGATGATTTTGATATATGGAAGTCTATATCTATCTCGATTCCTTTATACCTGTACAACCAACCGTTATGCAATCAAACTTAATATACTCTGTGAGCTCTGCTCAACTGAGTATAAAAATCACCACTTTAGCAGCAGACGCAATAACAAAAAATATATCATTTTAAGATAGCAAATTTATGAGAAGAAAAAATTTATATATCTTAAATTTCCTATACCAAATTTAAGTTTATGACCCATCAATTTAATACCCAAATAAGCAAAAAGCTTTCCTACTGCATATATCCTCACTTGAACTCTTATATAGGTAGTTGAACTTTTTTTTAAGATATCAATATATTTATCCCAAGAAATCTATGCATACCATACCTTCATGCCTTATGGCTGCATTTCATCTCTTGTAACAACTCGATAGACAAAAATTCATAGACGCAGTCTCATGTAGAGAGAAGCAAGCAATGTACTATTGCCAGTAGCAAAGAAAAAAATTAGTTCTATACTACACCTGACACCACCACCACCAGCTCTAATTCACCCAACACAGTTCAGTATTTGATGGCCTCATGAATTTTAGTCCTATTTGTAGCCATTGCATAAATTGGTTTGAAAATTTTATTATAGCATGCTTAAGTGGTTGTATTTATATATGTATAACTGGTTATATATACATATGTATATAGAGAAATTTTAGCCTGCGGTGTATGCAATCACATTTCCGCATGATTTGAGCAACTTTCGACACAGGCGTTGCATGCGCGTAACAGTGCACAGTGTAACTTTTAAACATTTCTATCGTCAAATTAAAAAAAGCGTGAGTGCAAAATATTCGTTCTGTAAACATACAGATGTACGTCTAGAAAGATAGGCTAGGTACGGTAAGGTTGAGCTAGCCGGTCAATGAAGATCTCTCTCACATAAACTGAATGTGTCCATAGTGCTACCAGAATTTGTTGGACGACCAGATGTAAGAGCCCGAGTTAGGTGCCAGGTTTTATGATATAGAATAACTCCGTCTCTTGGCAAATATTAGTAGTTTTCTTGGACCTAGCTTGACAGCTTCCTCGAGATCTGGAAATCTGGTGCCTTATAGCTTGGCGAATGCAGGACACGAACGCCAAACGTGCTCAACCGTTTCTTCCTGCAGCTCGCACTTTCCACATGTGTTGTTATTGACGAGGAAAGCAGTGTCCATTTAGAATGCCCATCGCGAGCATTTAATCTTTTCTCTTCAGAGATATGAGCGGATAAACGGATTGGTACATCTAACGTCGATTCAGCGATTGCTACACTCTCCTTTGCGGACTCATCGGCCCTTTCGATATCTTCTTTCTCTTAGTAAACGTGAATTTAGTATAGATGTATGGCCTGGCCGGAGCGAAGTTTTTCCAAAGCTTCTTTGCATTCCAAGGCAATTCTTGATATAGAAATCTAGTTTTTTTTTATATTTACTAGAGCTCGTCGAGAATAGTTTTTTTTTTTTTGTTTTTGAGCTGGTTTGTTATCTGCAACAACCGATAACCCAAAGTTATTGTTTTATTATTGGCTTATTATCTATAGCGAATTATTATCGTGTGTTTGTTATCAGATTGTTATGGACCAGTCTTCGGCTTCTTATTGGTTTTGTATCGGCTTGTTATTGACTGCTTCCAGAGTGTTATCGATTATATTATCATTTTTCCATAACAAGTCATCAAGTTTTATAAATGAATTGCCAACACCTCGATTACAAATCGATTACTTTTAGTTCGAAACTAGATACATGTTGTTAAGATTTCGATAACTTTTCGATAAAGGACCAATAGCCTCCGACAGTAAATCCATGCACTTATGATAACATTTCGATAACTTTTCGACCAATTTTTGATAAGAAATCGATTAATTATTGATAAAATATCTATAAATATTCGATAACTTCCGATAAAATTTATTTTTAGTAGGTATCTTTTTAAATATTTTAATAGAACAACAATTGGTAAATTATTTTACAGTGATAGTCAGGCATTATAAAAAGTTAAATTTCGATAAATAATCGATAATATTTCTATAAAAAATAAGTAACTTTTTGATATCGAATTAATAAATAGACTTTAAAAAATCTAAAACACATCGATAACAATTCCATAGCATGTCTATACCTTGTCCATAACACACCTATAACAAACACCTCTTTCCTTCCTTTTCGTTGTCTTGCCACGCCCTGCACGCCTCCAATGTTTCAGATCTACGAACGATCCAAAGACCTTATCGCATCGGATCATTATCTCATTGCAGGTAAAATACGCTTCCGTCTCTGAGAGGAGAGATGCAAGAAACAAAATGTCGAAGAAAGCTAGATGGCAACTGACTGCTAATGATTTTGCAACTCAACCCTTACACTTGTTCTCTGAGAGCACTAGACAGTCCGACAGAATGCAGAGCAGTGGGAGCATTTCTCTAAAATGGGAGCACTGAAAGGCCGATGGGCTAACGCCATTAAGAATGAAAATGGTGACCTGGTAAATGTCGTCCAGAGAACACTTGGATTTTGGAAGAAACATTTCTGTGCCCCCTTGAATGTACACAGCGATTTACCGCCCAGGGCAGATAATGGACTATGAAAACAAGAACATGTGCGCTGATGGCTGGCCTATGGTACTTTTTAAATATACTTCGAATTGTTACGTGCAGCTTCAGATAGGGCCATTGACCAGAATTTCACGTTGCGCGAAAATTATCGAAATAAATCGCTTCTTCAGCGATTGGAAGGGATCTCTTAGAACCGTTCGAAACAAGACGATGTTTCTGACAAGGTGACCCCCTATAATGCAATTTCTTTAATTTGGTGCTGGATAAAAATATATAACTTGCAGACCTTAACCGCTCTGTAATTTTTAGAAGAATCAAATTTTTAACAACTCACTGTAAGTTCTGCTAATAAAAGTCGAAAAGAGGAGCAGAAAATTTTGGCAACAATGTTTTGGCAACAACGTCTCTGTTGGCAGCCATAGTTTCGAAAAAGCAAAAAACTTAATTTATTTGGGGACCCGCGCTGACAGAAAAAGCCCGAAAGTCGAGAAGCTCGTGGGCCTTACGAGTAATTCCAGAATCTCGCGAGAAGGCGAGACTCGCAAGAAATCTCTTCTCGAACAAGTTCATCATTTCATTGTAAGGCGTTTTAATGTGGCAGGTCCCAAGCCAAGCGCACAACCCAGAAATGGGATTTGGATTAAGCCACCTTTTTGGACAGGCATACCTACCTACCTAAACTATGTAGGCAATTGTAAAATCCTCTCACGGCAAACGAAAATCATACTCCGTAAGTCACTTATTGTACCCGTTCTGTGAGTGCTTGAGAGAAAAGATTTTTGAAAGACCCCTACGCGTGCGCCATGGCGAGAACCAAGGAAGTGATGGGCTGTACTAACGTTATGCGGACTTCAATATAGTGAACAGTGGCTACGATGGCAAGGTCATGTTGATTGAATATAAGCTTATGCTACAGCCAAGAAGATAATAATACCAGAACCCGCCCACGTAAGCAGAGGGAGCATCCAGCGCGACTTTTTCAACGGCCAAAACTGTCTGCTTGGTTAAACGCCAGCTAAGTAAAGTCCGTATGTACGATTTTCAGTATTTAAATATATTCCAACATTGTGGTAGATACGAATACTTAAGCTTTGCTCAACCTATTTTTAATTTCTAATCCACTGTTTCGCTATAAGGCGAATCTTTCATATTTCTGTGTAGATTTTAGGCAAGTAAAAATTATTTCTTCTACCTCTGGAATTTTTTATTATACAAATTTTCAATCTCCGCACTTTTATCGTTTAAAGATTGCTGCATTATGTGATGCCACCTTACACCTCGATGGGTTAAATTGGTATTTTATGATGTATGCTATAAAATGTATGCTTTTGCGGCATAAGAGAGAGAAAAATATATATATCAAGTTAAGTTACACAGGTTAAATGGAGCATAGATATGGACAGCATTTAAATAATATCGTATAGAAATTACTGTTACCCACAAATTTTGCCGCAAGCGGTTATGTTGATTACATAAGCGAAAGGGGAGGGACGAATTCCCTATTTGAGTTAGTATAATGAAAGTAAAATATTTCATCGTGGCACTTGTGCATGGCTTAACTCACAGACTCGTAAGATTTCTTTCATACATACACATTCCATTGCATATCTATATAGTTAAGGAAAATTTCAATTTCTCTTTTATATCACTACCACTTAACGTTTATTTTCCCAAAATTGCATAAAATATTCTTGCGTATTTCTTATTAAATTTTCTGCACTCGCATACTTAATAGAGACATTAATGTTTGTTACTTACTACATACGTACTAGTGATGCATGAAAGCGAAGAATTGGACTCACAGTTCCGAAACATGTCTTTAAAATAGTTTCAATAAAATGGTTCCCAAGTAAAGGAAACAGGACTACAAACAACCCAAATGACCGAAAGTTGCTTTAAAGGAAACAAAAAATTATTAAAAAAACATAAAATATTCAAAAACAAGTAAGGACGCGACTATCTTCGGCTGACTCCATACCTTTCATGAATGGGGCTGAACCATAATTTTATCCCATTCGTAATTTCCAAATAATGCGCTGTATAAGATAAGAAATATATAGCTAACAGATATACATACCTAAACGATTTTTAAGGTAAATATAAAATAAAAAATAGCAAAAAACCCCCATATCTGAACGATCAGTTGTATGGGATATATATTATATATAGCTCCGATCGAAATGATTTTTACAGGAAATCTTCTATGATATATTAGAATAAATATCACCAAGTTTAACGTTTTTATATTGGAAATTAAGGGAGAATAGCTAAAAATTTTTCTATCTGAACGATCGGTTGTATGGGATAAGTATATACTATATACATATAGCTTCGATCAAAGTGATTTTCTCAGAAAATCTTCTGTGATATATTAGAATAAATATCACCAAGTTTAACGTTTTTATATTGGAAATTAAGGGAGAAATGGCCAAAAATCTTTCTATCTGAACGATCGGTTGTATGGGATAAGTATATACTATATATGTAGATATAGCTCCGATCAAAGTGATTTTCTCAGAAAATCTTCTATGATATATTAGAATGAATATCACCAAGTTTGACGTTTTTATATTGGAAATTAAGGGAGAAATCGCCAAAAATCTTTCTATCTGAACGATCGGTTGTATGGGATAAGTATATACTATATATGTACATATAGCTCCGATCAAAGTGATTTTCTCAGGAAATCTTCTATGATATATTAGAATGAATATCACCAAGTTTGACGTTTTTATATTGGAAATTAAGGGAGAAATGGCCAAAAATCTTTCTATCTGAACGATCGGTTGTATGGGATAAGTATATACTATATATGTACATATGGCTCTGATCAAAGTGATTTTCTCAAGAAATCTTCTATGATATATTAGAATGAATATCACCAAGTTTGACGTTTTTATATTGGAAATTAAGGGAGAAATGGCCAAAAATCTTTCTATCTGAACGATCGGTTGTATGGGATAAGTATATACTATATATGTACATATAGCTCCGATCAAAGTGATTTTCTCAGGAAATCTTCTATGATATATTAGAATGAATATCACCAAGTTTAACGTTTTTATATTGGAAATTAAAGGAGGAATTGCCAAAAGTTTTTCTATCTGAACGATCGGTTGTATGGGATATATACTATATATAGCTCCGATCAAAGTGAATTTTTCAGGATATCTTCTATAATATATTAGAATATATATCCCCGAGTTTCATGTTTATGCTTTCTAAATTGCGGCAGGAATGACCAAAATCGTCTTATCTGAACGATCGGTTGTATGGGAGATATATGTTATAGTGGTCCGATCCTACCAGATCCGACAAAGGTCTAATATAATACAAAAATACATCCTTGTGCCAAATTTCATTGAGATATCTCAAAATTTGAGGGACTAGTTTGCGCTCAAACAGACAGACGGACGGACAGACGGACATGGCTATATCAACTCAGTTCGTGGCCCTGATCAATTCGGTATACTTAATGGTGAGCCTATCTTCTATATTTCTCAACGTTACAAACATCGGACCAAAGTTAATATACCATTTCATGTTCATGAAAGATATAAATATTATAGAGCTTCTATTTTGAAAACCCTTATAGGGTACCTGTTTATGAATAGTGATTGGATTTAATCAAAGAGCTCTAAATTTAGTGTTTGGTTGAGTTTACTATAGAAAATGCTCGCACAACCTTTTTAAGTCTAAGACTTCAGATCTTATACGTTTCATTACCTCAGGGAATGTCATAACGTTATTGCAAGATCCATACTCGCATATAGTTTTACCCCTGTAGGAATAAAAGAGCACAGTCTCGCGGAGCGACATTTTTGCACAATATGTGCTAATCGTATAATGATTTGAGCCACAATTGTAAATTACTGTACCAGCTAGAGAGGGGCTCAACGGTAGATCAGACCTAGTGCGGTTCGATGCAGATATGACACTCCTCGAATAATGACATAATCCTAATATTTTAGTTCCGACTTTGTCACATTTTATAATATAAATATAGTGATCCCAAATTTTGAAGAACTTAGTCTGAATACTGTTATGAATACAAGAGCGTACGATTTCCCGAACTTGTTCGAGAAGAGATTTCTCGCGAGTCTCGCCTTCTCGCGAGATTATCGAATCTCGAATTACTCGCAAGGCTCGCGAGCTTCCTGACTTCCAATTCTCCAGAGATTCTTGAATCTCGAAATACTCCTAATACCAGCGAGCTCCTCGACATTCAATTTAATCGATTCAAACTACAAAACCACAACTAAAAAACATCGAAATGCATAGAATACTGCCAGTGCAGCGACTGAATTGAAAGGCGAGAAACTCGCGAGTATTACGAGTATTTCGAGATTCAAGAATCTAGCGAGAAGCCGTGTTCTCGATGTCTCGTTAAAAAAATAAAATATTGTGAACAAAATAATATATATAATAAATATGTTTTGAGGTAAATGTCAATGAAAAGTAATATAATAAAAAAAAAATCACAAGTAAAAAAAAACCAAGTGTATGAATACTGTCCAGATTTAGAGTCGAGTTCTCGATTTCTAGAGTCTCGAAAATCTCGCTTGTGTACGAGAAGAAATCGTACTCTCTAATGAATACTGCAATTTAATTTCACAATAGTTGAAAAATTAACAGTTTCTTAAATCCATACATAAGAAATTGATTACATATGGTGATGAATAAATTTTTTTTTTCTCCCAAAATTGACTTGCCAAATTAATTCCCTCAAATATTGCATATACATAAATAAATAACTACATTCAGCACTAGAAATTCAAACTTTAGTTCGCTTCATTTTTATACTCAGTTGAGCAGAGCTCACAGAGTATATTAAGTTTGATTGGATAACGGTTGGTTGTACAGGTATAAAGGAATCGAGATAGATATAGACTTCCATATATCAAAATCACCAGTATCGTAAAAAAATTTGATTGAACCATGTCCGTCCGCCCGTCCGTCCGTCTGTCCGTTAACACGATAGCTTGAGTAAATTTTGAGGTATCTTGATAAAATTTGGTGTGTAAGTTCCTGAGCACTCATCTCAGATCACTATTTAAAATGAACGATATCGGACTATAACCACGCCCACTTTTTTGATATCGAAAATTTCGAAAAACCGAAAAAGTGCGATAATTCATTACCAAAGACAGATAAAGCGATGAAACTTGTTAGGTGGGTTGAACTTATGACGCAGTATAGAAAATTAGTAAAATTTTGGACAATGGGCGTGGCACCGCCCACTTTTAAAAGAAGGTAATTTAAAATTTTGCAAGCTGTAATTTGGCAGTCGTTGAAGATATCATGATGAAATTTAGCAGGAACATTAGTCCTATTACTATATGTACGCTTAATAAAAATTAGCAAAATCGGGGAAAGACCACGCCCACTTTTAAAAAATTTTTTTTTTTAAAGTAAAATTTTAACAAAAATTTAATATCTTTACAGTATATAAGTAAATTATGTCAACATTCAACTCAAGTAATGATATAGTGCAACAAAATACAAAAATAAAAGAAAATTTCAAAACGGGCGTGGCTCCGCCCTTTTTCATTTAATTTGTCTAGGATACTTTTAATGCCATAAGTCGGACAAAAATTTACCAATCCTTTTGAAATTTGGTAGGTGCATAGATTTTATGACGTTAACTGTTTTCTGTGAAAATGGGCGAAATCGGTTGAAGCCACGCCCAGTTTTTATACACAGTCATCCGTCTGTCTTTTCGCATGGCCTTAACACGATAAATTAAGCAAAAATCGACATATCTTTACTGAACTTAGTTCACATACTTATCTGAACTCACCTTATCTTGGTATAAAAAAGAAGAAGAAAGACTATGACCACGCCCACTTTTTCGATATCGAAAATTACGAAAAATGAAAAAAATGCCATAATTCTATACCAAATACTAAAAAAGGGATAGAACATGGTAATTGGATTCGTTTATTGACGCGAAATATAACTTTAGAAAAAACTTTGTAAAATGGTTGGGACATAAAACCTTTCGTTTGATACCCATATTGTACAAACGCATTCTAGAGTCACCCTTTGTCCACCTTTATGGCGATATCTCGAAAAGGAGACCACCTATACATCTACCACCACTCCCTTTTAAAACCCTCATTAATACCTTTAATTTTATACCCATATCGTACAAACATATTCTAGAGTCACCCTGGTCCACCTTTATGGCGCTATTTCGGAACGGCTTCCACCTATAGAACTAAGGCCCACTCCCTTTTAAAATACTCATTAACACCTTTAATTTGATACCCATATCGTACAAACAAATTCTAGGGTCACCCCTGGCCCACCTTTATGGCGATATCTCGAAACGGCGCCCACCTATGGAACTAAGGATCACTTCCTTTAAAATACTCATTAACACCTTTCTTTTTATACCCATATTGTACAAACAAATTCTAGGGTCACCCCTGGTCCACCTTTATGGCGATATCTCGAAACGGCGTCCACCTATAGAACTATGGCCCACTCCCTCATAAAATACTCTTTAGTGCCTTTCATTTGATAGACATGTCATACAAACTCATTCCAGGGTTTCCCTCGGTTCATTTTCCTACATGGTTATTTTCCCTTATGTTGTCACCATAGCTCTCAACTGAGTATGTAATGTTCGGTTACACCCGAACTTAACCTTCTTTACTTGTTATTTAATAAAAATGTGTTTTATAAAACTGATCGCCTTGCTTCTTTGTTGCTTATATAGTCTGTCACTGCTATTGTTTCCACTGCAGCTGCAATAGGCTCATATTATATGAGTCAGGATTATTCACGTATCACGATATCGAATAACTCTCTGATGTATCGGTGTATTTGTTTGGTATGTATTTATTTGTACTATCGCCATTTGCTTCGCTACTGCTCAAACGAGTATGTCAGCTTTTTTACTAGTTGCGTGATTAAGAATTGTGATAATCACGTTCAATATTTTAGAACATTGCCTCAATATTCATTACGTTGAAGGTAAGCCAAAACTATTTTATTTTTTCGAGTCTTAAGAAATATTTTGCTTTAAATTTTGTAATTCCTTTAAAAGGATGAAGTTTGTTATCACATAAGAGAATAATTACAAAATTTGCACACAAAGATGGTTTCTAGGACATCGTCATTAATTGGGCCTTAACCGCCTAAGTGATTTTGGCCGTTTCGTAGCTTTTCACGCCAGCCACCCCATGCCCTGTTTCGCGATAACTGACGCAAATTGGGGGCATCAAGGAAGGTTGGTTTTCCTTCACCTGCCTCTTCCAACCTAGTGGAGGTCTCCCCTTTTTCTTCTTCCAAATTTCGGTGTTTACTGAGCTACTTTCTTGGCCGTAACGTCTTCGTCCATTCGCATAGTATGACTTAGCCAGCGCAGCCTTTGGGCTTTTATTCGCTATTACTAGGCCATGTTCCTGAATGTCACTTCTTCATCATCTAACTTTTCTGGAGCTGAGTTTTTTAACACGATATCTCCACCGTTTATATTTCATCCGGGCGTAAGCTGATCCTTCTGTCCATTCAACTATATGATTGCTCCGCTGCACGCTTTGTAAATGCTCACAGGCCTTTTTGTTGCTAGTCTTTGCTATGCACACTTTACTTATATTAAATAGTTTTTGTTTGTTAAGAGCTTTGCTTATGTATATATTTACTCAATATTTTTCCCAAATTGTGGGGAATATTTTTTGGCTCATTCAACGCAACTTAAAATGTGACATTGGATTTTTATTGCTGTGCTTTATTAGCAATGCTTCCGCTGTTCACTATTATATAAATTTTATCTATATGTATGTATGTATTGAATTGGATAGTAGGACTCATATTGCTCTACAAATCTTTTTCGTTATTGCTATTAGAGAAAAATTACAAACAAACCTGTATAAACCGATAGCGGCAAGCTAGTGGGCCTCCTTTTTTTATAAAGCTTCAAAATTGCTTCCGCTTGCTTTGAAAAAAATTTCAGTTGGTATCTAAATCAAATTAAGATAGTTGTTTAATTAATTTTTGTTTTTCAATTGAATTTTTTTTTTTTCAAGCGAGCGGAAAAATTTTTGATTTTACTATCTTCTTATTTTTGACTTTGTGTTATCTTATTGATTTTTATCGGCAACTGGGTAACAGATATGTTGTCAATTTTATAATGAAATTTTATTGATATCAGTATTGATTACAAATCGGTAATATTCTCGATACAAAATCTTAAATTTTTTGATAGCAATTTCGATTATTTTCCGATAACAATTTGGTAACACGCCGATAGTATATTGGTAAAAATTTGATATTAAATCGATAACTTTTAAAGAACAAATCGATAACTTGTCGATAACAAATCGATAACGTGACAGTAATACATTTTCTACACATCAATAACTTTTCGATAAGTAGTCGATAACCCTTGGATAGCAAACTGAAAACTTTTCGATTACTCGTCGACAAAAAGTCATTTAGTCAGTTTTCGTTTGGGCAATCCTTTCTTCTACCCTACTCCTTTCTTCCTTGCGCTGCCTTTCCTTCTTTACACTACTGTCCTTTCCTATCCTTTCCTGTCTTTTCCTTTCTTTTAGATCCAGAAATTGTGCCTCGCAATATTTACTGGTATCATTCGAATGAAAAACTGGTACCAGTTACGTGTGAAATATCAGGCGAAAATAGTTCCACTTTTTTAAGAATAATAATATATGAGCTTTTCTCTCTCTATTTTCAATTTTTCTTATCTAAAATTCAATAATTTCAATGGTTCACCTTAATAATATATACTAATATTGATACTGTGAATTACATTTCATGAAAGAGAGGAAAGACATGAGTATTGACATTTTATCTTTTACTATATATCTGAAATAATGGCTTCAAAGCGTTCAAAACAATTTCATATACAAACTAACTTTCATTTTTTTCACCTAAAGCCCGAGTTAATGTTGACATAGTCATATCGCCATAGTCATAATCACATTTTTATTTATCCATATAAAATTGGCATGAGTTATTGGCCTTAACCTAAAAATCGTAAAAACTTAATAAAAATGAAGAAAACGCAAAAAATTACAAGTATATACCACAAAAAATAAGTCTCTTAGTCAAAACATATCCAAAGCAATAAATAAAATCTACAAAAAGTTAATAAATTCGCCAACTCAAATATTTTTAGGTTATGGATATGGCGAAAAACCAAAAACCATTTGGTTGGCTATGATATGGTTATGGCTTTAGCGTTATGGTATGGCACCATTAATCGGTTACATTGATTTCTATAAGATTGGTTCGATCAGCTGTTTTATCTGGTTATGACTAAGTCACCATTAACTGGCCCTTAATTTTGAAAACTCTTTTGGGAATGAAAGAGCACACGAGAATTGCTTGGACTATAATTTAAAGAAAGTTCCTTTTGCAAGAATTTGGGAACTATATTTTTTGAGAGCAGGTTTTTGTAAATTTAAAAAAAGTTATTCTCCAACAAGTTACTTTGATATTTTTCGCAAAGAATGAAGAAATAAGTTTCTCTCTGAATTTTTCAAGCTATGTGCTTCTAATTTGTATTTGAAAGTTATTTGATTTGTAAACAAGTACTTGGCGTAATTTGTCTAGAAGGAAATTTGTGCTGAGCTTCTTCTCATGATGCTTTTTAATTACAATCGAAAAAAAAGCGATTTATCTATTGATGAAATGTATATGAAATGCAGTATATTTGTATCTAATTTCTCTACAAAGTTTAAGTTTGCTGAACAAATATACGGCACATGCCAAAAATAGTGTAAGGTCATACAAATAACCACTTTTAAAAATGATATAGCCTTTGCCCACATAAAATACCCGGCAAGATCTGGAATCGATCCAAGTACTCAGAATTCCTTAGCCGCAGGTATTTGATTTAGTTGTTGTTTACTTAAGACCTACAAAACACAGAGTATGTACAAATATATAATTTCTGAATTTATATTCCTGCAAATAATAGCGTATAAGTGGTGAAGACTTCAAATGACGTACGCTTAAATTGATGACGTCCTCATTGGTGACTAAAGTCATAATAACATATTTTATGATGACTTCCGCCAAAATAGCGTGACACATATATTTGTTTAAAGTAAATATGGATGTTTGTATATATGTTCGTATAAAATTTGCTGTAATCATCTAAATAGTGAGATATACTGAAATAATGAAACCACCAGAGCAAGAAAAAACAATAAGAATATATAATAACAAAACCAGTTTTTAGTAGATTAATACGTTTGTGTTGTATGTATATGTAATGGTAAAACGAATTTTAATATGAAAAAGGTTTGAGTGTCAAAACTCTGGCACACAAATGAACATAATATTAATAAACTTTACTTATAATAAATTTCGAAAGATTCGAAATCTGTACATTGAAAATATTTCAGAAATTTGAACCCAAATCAGCAGCTTTTAAAATTTTTGTTTGATCTCTAAGATCTCTAAGATCTTGGACCTGGGTATTTTTCACATGTATTTGTACAATATTGATATCAAATGAAACTACTGATATTAGATATTTCAATCCGTTTCCGAGATGTAGGGCAAATTGTGGTTATTATAAATTAAACTATAAATGAAATCGCTACATAAGAACCTCGGAAGTGGTTTCTATGTAACTTGGCTTTTGTATCCACCATCAAAATCCTTAATGGGGCACATTTCAAGAATGACCAAAAGATCCTACGGCTGCACCATATTTTTGGATTATTTAAATTTAGGTAGTGAAGATAGATAGATAGAAGTACATGTTAGAAGGTTTCCGTGGTCGTATACACGGACAGCTGAATGTTACTTACCCAAAGGTAACTAGATTCGAAAATTTCTTTGAAGTTTACAGTTTTGTATATAAAAATGGTTTTCGAGAATTTAAAAATAAAAGTAAAGATTATTCATTTTAAAATTCCATGCATAAAAAGTAGGGCGTAATCGCTGGTAATTAATAATAAAGAAGTTTCAATGCAAAAGTGACATGGTTCAGGAATATTTTTTTTTTTTTATTCAACCAAGAAATATTAAATCTAGTCTTGAAATTTATTTTTTCTTCCTATAGTAAAGTGCTGACTTTACACCTTAAATTAGTTTGAAATAGGTTGATTGGAAAAAGCTGTCAAACGCCTTGTGATTAACCAATCGAGGTATAATATAAAAAAATTAATTACGTCCTGCAGACATCTATGAAGTAAAATTTTGAATGGCTCTTAAATTAGAGTCAAAGCTCTAGAACGGAAAAATTCTAAGAATTTTTAGTTGCTCATATTTATCTGGCTCATGAAATATTTCCATGACTTGAACCTTATTTCGACCTTTTATGTTTATTTTCTAGAAATTAGTTAATAAAATACTGTCACGAATATTAGCAGCACTAAGGAATATTATCATCTCTTAGCCGATGCCACTGCTGACTTGTATGCACATCAATAAATCAATCATTATGCTACACATATGTACGTACACACAGCGGAGAAGCAACGCACAACCACATGCATATATCTGAGATACTCCCGAAAGTATGCAATGGTTGTGCAAGTGTCGCTCACACATACAAACGCATGGAGTTTGAGAGAAGCTACAAAATCATGCATCTGTAGTTACAGCTGAGTAACTTTATAGCTGATAACTAACTAGTAAGTTCTGGAAATACAAGAGCCTAGAAATATGCAACGAGGACAGTTTATACTGTACTGCAGCAACAGTAGAGGCGCGACAATCAGTTTGATTTAAGCAAGCTATTGGTTGCGAAGTATAAGTGTTATTGTGAAGTACTTTAATAAAGGCCATTTTTGCATTATTCAATATTGGAGTTATTTATTCAGCAGTTTAGTGATTCGAACGTTAGCAGAAGTTTGCAAATAAGAGGAATTCTAGTAAATTCGTTACAACACTTTAAATAGACTATTTCCTACCCGTGATACTAATATTTTTATACTCAGCGTCCATTGCACACAGAGTATATTAACTTTGATTGGATAACGGTTGTTTGTACAGGTATAAAGGAATCGAGACAGATATAGACTTCCATATATCAAAAGCAACAATAAAAAAAAAATAAATGTAAGGCGCGATAACCTCCGAAGAGATCTAAGGCCGAGCTTCTCTTCCAATTTGCGTCGTGCTCCTCTTCATTTTCCCTACAAATTGGCCGGACGGGACCTACATGTTTTATGCCGACTCCGAACGGCATCTGCAAGGCAGACGAGTTTTCACTGAGAGCTTTTCATGGCAGAAATACACCCGGAGCGCTTGCCAAACACTGCCGAGGGGCGACCCCGCTTAGAAAAATTTTCTTCTAATTTAAAAACCTTATTTCTAAAATTTTGATGTTGCTTTGCCCGGGGTGCGAACCCAGGGCATACGGTGTGGTAGGCGGAGCACGCTACCATCACACCACGGTGGCCGCCAGCAACAATACCGTAAAAAAATTTGATTGAGCCATGTCCGGCCGTCCGTCTGTCCTTTAACACGATAGCTTGAGTAAATTTTGAGGTATCTTGATGAAATTTGGTATGTAGATTTCTGGGCACTCATCTCAGATCACTGTTTAAAATAAACGAAATCGTACCATAACCACGCCAACTTTTTCGATATCGAAAATTTCGAAAAACCGAAAAAGTGCGATAATTCATTACCAAAGACGGATAAAGCGATGAAACTTGGTAGATGGGTTGGCCTTATGACACAGAATAGAAAACTAGTAAAACTTTGGACAATGGGCGTGGCACCGCCCACTTTTAAAATAAGGTAATTTAAAATGTTTGCAAGCTGTAATTTGGCAGGCCTTGAAGATATCATAATGAAATTTTGCAGCAACGTTACTCCTATTACTATATGATTGCTTTATAAAAATTTGCAAAATAGGATGACGAACACGCCCACTTTAAAAAAAATTTCAAAAGTCAGATTTAAAGTAGAAATTGAATATCTTTACAGAATGGTGCAACAAAATACAAAAATAAAAGAAAATTCCAAAATGGGCAGGGTTCCGACCTTTTTCATTTTATTTGTCTAGAATACTTTTAATGCCATAAGTCGAACAAAAATTTACCAATCCTTGTGAATTTTGGTAGGGACATACACTCTATGACGAGAACTGTTTTCTGTGAAAAAAATTAATATATATATATCGGTTGAAGCCACGCCCAGTTTTTATACAGAGTTTGTCCTTCCGCTCGGCCCTTAACACTATGAGCACTTGAGCAAAAATCGATATATGTTTACTAAACTTAGTTCACGTACTTATCTGAACTCACTTTATCTTGGTGTAAAAAATGGCCGAAATCCAACTATGACCACGCCCACTTTTTTTGTATCGAAAATTACGAAAAATGAAAAAAAAGCCATAATTCTATACCAAATATGAAAAAGCGATAAAACAAGCAATAATTCTATACCAAATATGAAAAAAGGGATAAAACATGGTAATTGGATTGTTTTATCGACGCAAAATATAACTTTAGAAAAAACTTTCTAAATGGGTGTGACACCTACCATATAAAGTAGAAGAAATTGAAAAAGTTCTGCAGGGCGAAATCAGAAGCCCTTGGAATCTTGGCAGTAAAACTGTTCGTAGTGTTACATATATAAATAAATTAGCGGTACCCGACAGATGAATTTCTGGGTCACCCTGGTCCACATTTTTGTCGATATCACGAAAATGCCTTCACATATACAACTAAGGGCCACTCCCTTTTAAAACCCTCATTAATACCTATAATACCCATATAGTACAAACACATTCTAGAGTCACCCCTGGTCCACCTTTATGGCGATATCCCGAAATGGCGTCCACCTATAGAACTATGGCCCAATCCATTTTAAAATACTCTTTGATACCTTTCATTTGATACCTATGTCAAACAAACACATTCCAGGGTTACCCTAGGTTCATTTTCCTACATGGTGATTTTTCCTTATTTTGTCTCCAAAGCCCTCAGCTTTGTATGTAATAGTCGGTTGCACCCGAACTTAGCCTTGCTTACTTGTTAGTTATAGAAATACAATAATTTAAGAATAATTAATTACTTTTACGCTATTGGATCCCAAATTTCAATTCATCTAAATTCATTTAAATAAAACAAAATACTTGCTACTGTGTCACGATAAATTTCGATATGTAAGTAATAATATTTTAGTATAAATAAATAACCAAAAATAAGTAAATCAGTATTTATTACACATATATGGCTTTGGCATGACTCGTGGAAAAAGGGCCTTACGAAAAAAAAATACCATAAACTGTGTAAAATAATAAAAGGTTTTTTACAGAAAATCAACAAAGTGGAATTAACAATTTCAAAGAAGTATTGTTGGTAAAAGAGAAGCCCCGCCTAAAATCTCTTCGGGGGTTGCAGCGCCTTGCATTTCGTTTTTATAAGCTTTTATTTTATTATTATTTTTTACTTTCACTTTTGTTGTCTGTAATGGAATCTTGCAAGATAAATTTGATACACTTCCCGGTGTCCGATTGAGCTGAAATTTTGCACACATGTATAACTCCGATGACAATGCAATATTACTTTGTTAGAATTCGATAAATTAATCGATAACACAGTTATCGGTAAAGATTTGTATTTACTTTGGCATAACAGCCTAAGTCCCATACAAACACGCCGGTACCTATCCGTGGATTGTGATATTTGGACGTGGTGAATCACGTGTCACGCGTGGTGAATCTCATCGCTTGCGAAAAGCGGAGACACAACCCTCTGTTGTATTTCTGTGTATAACCAACATAGCTGAATTTTTAAGGCTGTTTAACCCTGTAATCTTTTCTGTAATTTATTTTGCTTTTGGAAAAATTACCTATTTGAAAAAAGCTGGCTGAAAAATATTGGCATAACAGCTTAAGTTAAATCAAGAATGGAAAATCTTTGGAAAATTTGAGCAGATGTGGCAATTTCGCGCGTCCGTTGAACGAAATATTGACAATCTGCTGATCATCGCTAAGAAATTAGCGACATTCCATCAACTAAGCAGCACTTTAGCAATACTACTGTTATTATTTGGCCGCTCAAACACACAAATATTAATTGTGCATTAAATCTAAAATATACAAATATACCATAATAATTTACACGGCCAAAGCCATAATAATTCACACGGGTCATCAATTCTTTCTCTGATTCAAAATCTGAACTACCAGCGCTACCGTCAACAGCTCAGTGTCATCACTGCCAGTAGCGCCAATAACACCAAACTCGTGCCTGACACACAAAAGTCATTTCACTCAATAGCGCAAGTAAAATGTACTACGCACTCACTACTAAGAAGGGTCAAAAATTCGCTTGGAGTAATTTCGTCAATGAGCTACCATTGAGCTGGCACCGCATTGGCGCTGGCGCCATGCAATTTACATCACTAAAATTGCGCGAATGCGCAGGCTCATGACTTCAATACTTATATTTACAATGCTTTAAACTTTAAATACACCTCTGAAGTTGCTGCGCATAAAATGTGTACTAATAAATTCCAATACGCATTATACGCAGATGTAACTGATATATGTGTTTTTGTTTCACCCCCTATACTTATATTTAAAGCTTTTATAAGAACAAGCTTCTATTACTTGTTAATAAAACGAACTAAAAAGTAAAAAATAAAATTAAAGAAAAAAAAACTTTTTTAAAAATAAGCTTTTATTATTTTGGTTAATAAAATTAACTAAAAAGTAAACAATAAATTGACTCTAAAGAAATATAACACTTTATAAGTTCATTGTAAGCTTAAACGATAATTAGGCTTTTTCGTCTGCGACAAAAAAATTCTATATTGTACATAATTATATATTTTTAACATTAAAACTTTACACCTAAATTATTAAATCTTACAGTTTATATCACAGTGCTAATTGTTCTAATAAAAGCGTGTTACATTGCGATAGCAAGAAAAGGAGATCCTAAATGTTCTTAATTATACCATCAAAATTTAACACGTTTTTTATTAGAACAATTAGGACTGTGATATAAACTGTAAGATTTAATAATTTAGGTGTAAAGTTTTAATGTTAAAAATATATAATTATGTACAATATAGAATTTTTTTGTCGCAGACGAAAAAGCCTAATTATCGTTTAAGCTTACAATGAACTTATAAAGTATTATATTTCTTTAGAGTCAATTTATTGTTTACTTTTTAGTTAATTTTATTAACCAAAATAATAAAAGCTTATTTTTAAAAAAGTTTTTTTTTCTTTAATTTTATTTTTATTGTTGATAAAGTAATGATTGGCTGCTATTTAATATTTCGTCATTGATGTTTACTTCCTTCATGAAAAATTCTGTTGGAAATTACTTTGTTATTAAATATTAATTGCAACCCACATTTGTTAATATTTTAAGTATTTTTACATAATCGTCATAGCAATTATTATGTAACAGAAATACTTAAATACATTTTTTTTCCATCCTGTCTATTTTCAGGTGAGTCTAATACATATGCACACTTTCATGGATGTGATATAACAAGAGGCAGTACATATTTGCTGAAATTGTAAATAAAATCCCACAACATTTCTATAAATTTGATAATAATCAACTATGGACAGACATAGTAAGGCAGTTCAAAGTTTTGGGCATTTTGAACGATGAGTGTAATATCACCCCTATCCGTAGATATTTCGAAAACGTCATATCTCAGGAAATATTTTAAACATGCGCTTTTTTTCATTTTTTTTTTTTTTCAAAGAATTCGGTTGAGGACTCCCTATTTCAGTATTTTTTTTTTTCATTAACTCCATAGCTAATATCATAACCTATTGAGTTTAAGTCCAGATAGGACGTTTTGAAACAAATTCAATTATTGCGTTATTCAAACGTTTTTTTGTGATAACACGTTTTCAAAACGGCAGCTTACATATGTTAAATATCACCTTTACAGCGAAGATTTTTATCTTTTTGAGCTTCAAGTATTTTTTTCGCTTTGCCTTTATAGTTCTGTTTTTGATAAACGGTTTCAATAGATATTGATAAAATTTCAAAATCACAATTCATCAAAATTATGTTCGTGTTATGGACACATATGCCGCTGCGCTTTAAGCTATTTATATAAAGGAAGTGTTTAAAAAAATTGTTTGTCTAAAATTCGCTAATAGTACGAATCCCCTTCTTTACAACCAAAACAATTTTTATAGATTTGGATTCCAAATAAGAGCGAAAAAGGGACCTGTAGATGAAAACAGCAATTAGAAATAATATATAAGATTATTGTTATTGTAAAATAAGTGAAAAATTCCTCAAATTGTTGACTTCAACTTGCCGAAGAATAATAGTTTATCCGTTTTATGGATGTTGGGAAAACATTTCAAGCCTATTTTTTCCATAAAAAAATTCTGCCTTGTACAAGAAGTTTAAGTAAAGAATATAACTGTATCCAATTTGGCTCTCACATTTTTCCAATAAAAATTTAACAAAAGCACATCAGAGGAAAGTTGATTTAACTCCGAGTGTATACGTAAATAGTTAGTCTGGAACAACCGTATCACGTAAGTAGAGAATAAGTGCCAATTATTTTAAATGACGCTTTGACGTCGTAAGCTTGGTTGACTGCAAAAAGACGTGTTTTTTTTTAATTTAATCAACATAAAAGCATTCGCGTAACATGATAATCAGCTTTTGTTGACGTTATCTTCAGTAGGAAGATAAAATTGTATTGTCGCTTAAATTTTCAGGCATAAAAATGGCAGATGAAGTGACAGGAAAACCTGCTACTCCCACATGTTTTCTTAAAAGTATAAGATTGAATTTTTGTGAAAAAAAAAATTATACACCTAAAGAACCACCAAGGGGATGTATCCCGTGCTCCTTACAGTCTATCTGTCACCACCAATATTTGGTCTAACAGCTACTTTGCTCATTTTTTTTTTTTTCAAAGATCTTTTGTTGATAAGATTCGTATTTAATTTGGTACGATTTTTGTGTGTTCCTTTTTTAGCGCTAGTTATATGAACATAAGTGGATAAACATCAGCAGCAACGATAGAAACAATGGCAAAACATTTACTTCCACATGACACATAATTTTATACACCCATAAATACGAGTAAGCTTAACAAACAAATGACTCTCTAAATGCCAATTCGCTATAAATAAATAAAAAAATTTCTGCGAGTGAGTATGCATTAATAAAAAGTGAAATGAAGAAGTTCGCAAATATATTAAAATTTTCTGTGTGTTTGTATGTGGATGTGTTAAAAAGGGAGGGCTTTTGTCATTTATTATTATAATTCCGTACGTCGATTTTTCGACACGAAGTGTCATACAGCATAAAATGTTAGATCTACACAATTGGTCTGTGGTGCGATATCACGAATATTGGCTAAAAACAGCACATAAATAAGTTCCTGTTGTTAAAAATTGTGGCGCAAAACCGCGAATTCGCGTAAAAAATCGGCCCAAAATATCTTCGCTTTCATTTCGACTTAAACTAAGAAGTGGAAAATAAAATTACGCTATTCACTTTTAGGGAGGATAAATTGTTTTTATGCCAAATGAGTGCGCCAAGACGTTTTAAAATTTTAAGGCGTATTGCCATTTCCGATTAGTTTGATAGCCAACTTGAATTAATTTCATGAAGTGCCGCCTCTTGACTTGTATTTATTTTATTGCAATTTACCTTCAAAACTTCATTATACTCAGTTGAGCAGAGCTCACAGAGTATATTAAGTTTGATTGGATAACGGTTGGTTGTACATATATAAAGGAATCGAGATAGATATAGACTTCCATATATCAAAATAATCAGGATCGAAAAAAAATTTGATTGAGCCATGTCCGTCCGTCCGTCCGTCCGTCCGTCCGTCCGTCCGTCCGTCCGTCCGTCCCTTAACACGATAACTTGAGTAAATTTTGAGGTATCTTGATGAAATTTGGTATGTAGGTTCCTGAGCACTCATCTCAGATCGCTATTTAAAATGAACGATATCGGACTATAACCACGCCCACTTTTTCGATATCGAAAATTTCGAAAAACGGAAAAAGTGCGATAATTCATTACAAAAGACCGATAAAGCGACGAAACTTGGTAGATGAGTTGAACTTATGACGCAAAATATAAAATTAGTAAAATTGTGGACAATGGGCGTGGCACCGCCCACTTTTTAAAGAAGGTAATTTAAAACTTTTGCAAGCTGTAATTTGGCAGTGGTTGAAGATATCATGATGAAATTTGGCAGGAACGTTACTCTTATTACTGCATGTACGCTTAATAAAAATTAGCAAAATCGGAGAAGGACCACGCCCACTTTTAAAAAAAAATTTTTTTAAAGTAAAATTTTAACAAAAAATTTAATATCTTTACAGTATATAAGTAAATTATGTCAAGATTCAACTCCAGTAATGATATGGTGCAACAAAATACAAAAATAAAAGAAAATTTAAAAATGGGCGTGGCTCCGCCCTTTTTCATTTAATTTGTCTAGGATACTTTTAATGCCATAAATCGAACAAAAATTAACCAATCCTTTTGAAATTTGGTAGGGGCATAGATTTTATGGCGCTAACTGTTTTCTGTGAAAATGGGCGAAATCGGTTGATGCCACGCCCAGTTTTTATACACAGTCGTCCGTCTGTCCTTCCGCATGGCCGTTAACACGATAACTTGAGCAAAAATCGATATATCTTTACTAAACTCAGTTCACGTACTTATCTGAACCCACTTTACCTTGGTATGAAAAATGAACGAAATCCGACTATGACCACGCCCACTTTTTCGATATCGAAAATTGCGGAAAATGAAAAAAATGCAATAATTCTATACCAAATACGAAAAAAGGGATGAAACATGGTAAGGTAATTGGATTGTTTTATTGACGCGAAATATAACTTTAGAAAAAACTTTATAAAATGGTTGTGACACCTACCATATTAAGTAGAAGAAAATGAAAAAGTTCTGCAGGGCGAAATAAAACACCCTTAAAATCTTGCCAGGTATTACATATATAAATAAATTAGCGGTATCCAACCGATAATGTTCTGGGTCGCCCTAGTCCACATTTTGGACGATATCTGGAAAACGCCTTCACATATACAACTACCACCACTCCCTTTTAAAACTCTCATTAATACCTTTAATTTGATACCCAAATCGTACAAACTCATTCTAGAGTCACCCCTGGTCCACCTTTATGGCGATATCTCGAAAAGGCGTCCACCTATAGAACTAAGCCCCACACCCTTTTAAAATACTCATTAACACCTTTCTTTTGATACCCATATCGTACAAACAAATTCTAGGGTCACCCCTGGTCCACCTTTATGGCGATATCTCGAAACGGCGTCCACCTATGGAACTAAGGATTACTCCCTTTTAAAATACTCATTAATACCTTTAATTTGATATCCATATCGTACAAACGCATTCTAGAATCACCCCTGGTCCACATTTATGGCGATATTTCGAAAAGGCGACCACCTATAGAACTAAGGCCCACTCCCTTTTAAAATACTCATTAACACCATTCGTTTGATGCCCATATTGTACAAACAAATTCTAGGGTCACCCCTGGTCCACCTTTATGGCGATATCTCGAAACGGCGTCCACCTATGGAACTAAGGATTACTCCCTTTTAAAATACTCATTAACACCTTTCTTTTGATACCCATATCGTACAAACAAATTCTAGGGTTACCCCTGGTCCACCTTTATGGCGATATCTCGAAACGGCGTCCACCTATGGAACTAAGGATTACTCCCTTTTAAAATACTCATTAATACCTTTAATTTGATATCCATATCGTACAAACGCATTCTAGAATCACCCCTGGTCCACCTTTATGACGATATCTCGAAACGGCGTCCACCTATAGAACTAAGGCCCACTCCCTTTTAAAATACTCATTAACACCTTTCGTTTGATGCCCATATTGTGCAAACGCATTCTAGAGTCACCCCTGGTCCATATTTACGGCGATATCTCGAAAAGGCTTCCATCTATAGAACTTAGGTCCACGCCCTTTTAAAATACTCATTAATACCTTTCATTTGATACCCATATCGTACAAACGCATTCTAGCTTCAACCCTGATCCACCTTTATGGCTATATCCCTAAATGGCGTCCACCTATAGAACTATGGCCCACTCCCTCATAAAATACTCTTTAATTTGATACCCACATCGTACAAAAAAATTCTAGGGTCACCCCTGTTCCACCTTTATGGCGATATCTCGAAACGGCGTCCACCTATGGAACTAAGGATTACTCCCTTTTAAAATACTCATTAATACCTTTAATTTGATATCCATATCGTACAAACGCATTCTAGAATCACCCCTGGTCCACCTTTATGACGATATCTCGAAACGGCGTCCACCTATAGAACTAAGGCCCACTCCCTTTTAAAATACTCATTAACACCTTTCGTTTGATGCCCATATTGTGCAAACGCATTCTAGAGTCACCCCTGGTCCATATTTACGGCGATATCTCGAAAAGGCTTCCATCTATAGAACTTAGGTCCACGCCCTTTTAAAATACTCATTAACACCTTTCATTTGATACCCATATCGTACAAACGCATTCTAGGTTCAACCCTGATCCACCTTTATGGCTATATCCCTAAATGGCGTCCACCTATAGAACTATGGCCCACTTCCTCATAAAATACTCTTTAATGCCTTTCATTTGATACACATGTCATACAAACACATTCCAGGGTTTCCCTCGGTTCATTTTCCTACATGGTTATTTTCCCTTATGTTGTCACCATAGCTCTCAACTGAGTATGTAATGTTCGGTTACACCCGAACTTAACCTTCCTTACTTGTTTTGTTTTATTTTTTTTTAACGCTTATTTATATAAATCTCGTCGCACATTCGTAAAATTATTACTGCGTTTCGAGGCACTAAACAGCTTGCGTACTTTTCTTAAAACTAAGTAAAGAACTATAAGGTCTTTTTAACAATCCCAAAGAAAGTTTGTGTAGGATTAACTGGACAGTCTGTAATGACCTCACATAGACTGAATGAGTCCAAAGCACTACCATATGTTTGTTTAACGACAAAACTGAAAAACCCTATAAAAACCACGACCTATGATGTAAAATAACTCCGTCCTCTGGCAAATAATAGTAGGTTTTTAGGACCTATGTCACTTGCTTCTATATCTAATAGCTATATCACTACTAACAGCTGGAGTCTTAGGGCTTAATTATCTATTACGAACCGAACGTTCGTTTGGCCTCAGAGACCAATCGCTAGAGTATTTGCACTATGTTAAATGATGTCAACATATAATTTGACAATTGCTTTCGCCTTCTTGTTTGACAATAAGTAAGAAACGTAAAAGCCGATCGAAAATGTTAGAGTATACCATTGCATGACGAAATCTTTTGGTGGGGAATCGTTCGCGTGAGCTATCGTTCGCAATACAGAATGAAGACCTTAGTCTGGCGCGCACTTGCCAAGACGAATCCATAGCAGGTGGTGGCAAAGCGAATTCAACCAATTCGCCGTGTTGAAGAATGTCGTGTCAAAAGAAAGTTTTAATTGATTTCGATTAACTGAAATATTAAAGTACAAGGCACTGTTTGGAAAATAATCAAAAAGAAGCAATCAGCTGTTGGGATAACAACACCTGGTACTTAATTCGCTTTGGCGCGAGCACAAACGAATTGGGAGAGCTGCCTTTTGTGTAAAAAACTATAAAGATTTTCGTTTCACGCATTAAAGTAATTAGACATATATCTTCATTTTCTACTGATCCTAGTTTATTAAGTATTTTTGGCTTAGCAAGTATAAAATACAGCGAAATAATTTGTTGAAATTTATGTACACATTTATGAGCTTTCGTTTGCACCTGTTACATGGTTTTTTTGTTTGTTATGTAAAGTGAAGTTATCCGTTTACACATCCGGGTGATTGCGTAGCCCCAATCGTCACTCTTTATGACGACTTTATTTCCAAACTTTTTTAGTTACTTCTTAAAGTGAAGTTTCCTAAAGGTTGTGTCAAAATCGAATCAAAATGTCCAACTGTTTGACTAGTGCATGACGTTAGGAAGAGCTCGAAGCCAATTGATTGGTTTTTGCATGACTTTTTTGTTGACTACAATCCAATCTAAGAGATTCAAAATAAACCATGAAAATACATTCTGAACTGACTTTTATACTCAGCGTGATTTGCACACAGAGTATATTAACTTTGTTAACAAAACGGTTGATCGTAACTGCATAAACGATTCGAGATATATACAGACTTATATGTGTTAAAATGCTCAGGATGAAAAAATGATTTGAATAAGCCATTTCCCTCTGTCTGCCCTTGTTCACAATAACTAGAGTATATCTTGAAATATCTTATTGAAATTTGGTTATGGGTTCCTTGGCACTCATCTCCCATCGATATTTAAAATAAGCGAAATCGGATAATCGATCTAGTCGTTTTGTAGGAGCTCAGTCACAAAAAAACTTTCTGATGATGTATATATTAGGATATGTCATCGGTCTTGACGAATTTTCTTTACATAACTGTGTATGCCATTCCGAGAAGACTTAAGTCCATAGCTTTGTAAATTAGGGAGAAAAAACCCCTCTCATTTCAGCAATCTCTTTTATGGGATGCATATTATATATACGACCATACTTGAAATTTTTCCAGAAAACAATATATGCCATATATGTATGCTTCTCATGAAAGCGGGAGATATATGTTATAGATGCCCGCTCATCAAATTTCGTAAAGATATCTCAAAAATTGTGAAACTCCTTTGCGTTTGAACCTGCAACTCAGCACGTCATCCTGACAATTTCGGAATAATTTTGTTGGGTGTATTTTTTCTTCTTTAAGAACTTGAAATTTTCGAGAATTGAATGAAACTAATTATGCCAATACATTTTGATGCAAGGTATAAAAATCTGTTCATGACTACACCAATTTTTGTCATAAGTAAACTAATGTTGCAATTATTTTCAGCTGCTTCCTAAAATGACATTTAAGTAGTAGACAGGATTTCAGTTATTTGCGTATTATTATTTTGCTTACTGTATTTTCTCACCATTACCCATTTTTCTGTCCGCTTTTCACAAAGTTTCTTCAAAATATATTTTCACGTTTTGATTGCATTTTTATAAGCAGTTATTACAATCAACATTTATATGCCTACATAGGAACTGTGACCTTGTAACCCACATACATTTCCAACGTATCAGTCTACCTACTGTCGTTCTCCATTCGCCGTCGTACTTTCTTCATCGAAATTTTATCCTTTTCAATTTCCTTCATATTCATTTCAAGGCAGGCATAAATTATTTATAAACTGCTTACGAGTAGTTTTCTTCGTTGCTTGCTGTTATTAACATTTATAAATTTTATTACTAAGAATTCTTGATGCGTTAACATTCACTCAAATTTACTGGTACAAAGTTTTTTTGATCTTTTATTGAAATTATTTTGCCTTTGAAATAAAGTACATACATATAAAAATACACAAAACGCTTTAGAAACGTAAGTATGAATTTTTAGTGAAAAGCTCGTCAACCTTTTGTAAATAAATACAACATTTTTTGATACCTTTCAAAACGCCAAATAAATCATTCGTAGAGGGAAAAAATTTATTATGCGCATTTTATATGCGCTCTTTTTTGTTTTTTTTATTGAATTTCGCCTTCTTAAATAAAACTACCGCCCTGCCTCGACAGTTATTTCAAGCACACTCTATCTAAGCAAATTCTTGAATAAGCCCAGTTTCACTTTTTTTAAGAACTCGTCACAATTGGATTCGAAGCCACGCTTTCTTTGTATAAATTTAATATATTTTGAAATTAAATAAGACAAAAGCCAGATATTGTACTTTCCAAGTTTGGTTAGGTCCCAAGAGTATAATATTGTAACGAATTTACTGCAATTCCTCTTATTTGCAACCTTCTACTAACGTTCGTATCGCTAAACTGTTGAATAAATAACTCCAATATATAATAATGCAAAATGGCCTTTATTAAAGTACTTCACAAAAACACTGATACTTCACAACCAATAGCTTGCTTAAATGAAACTGATTGTCGTGCCTCTGCTGTTGCGGCCTTTTATACTCTGTGATTTCTCGTTTGCATATTTCTAGGGTCTTCCAGAATTTACTTAGTTACTGCTAAATAATTATAACTACAGATGTACGTGTATAGCTCTCATATGCGCGTGTATTTGTGAGCGACACTTCCACAATTATAATTGCATACTTTTGGGAGCATCTCAGATAAGACATCTGCATGTGTTTGTGCGTTTCTTCTCCGCTGCATGTACCTATATATGTGTAGATATAATGATTGGCCTATTGATGTGCATACAAGTCACTGCTAAGCATCGGCTTAGAGGTGATTGTATCCCTTAGTGTTGCTAAAATTCGTCACAATATGTTCTTAAATTTATGCACCCTTGCGCCAATATTCTAGCTCAATTGTTACCCCCAGAAGTCTTTCGTAACTCACGCATGGGGCCATATATTCCGTTTGTCCGATATTAGATGGCGCTATTGCCATACGGCATGCACTCCAACACTTCCGAGGCTTTAAACCTTTTCGCAGGGGCTAATAATGTTCGCAGAGGGGATGTGTAGGATGGCATGCAGTGCTGCTGACGGAATAGTTTTCAGGGCACCCTTTATGCTAATCATTGATAAACTGCAAATCCCCTCTAGTTTTTTGATATACGTACGAGAGAGTTTGGGTGATAGGCCCCACGTGAATCCTAGCGCCCATTTACATGCATACAAACGCGCTATCCAGATATGGAAACATTTGGTTTACTTCAAATACGGACGTAACCTTATACTGCGCATAATAGCGCCTTTAATATTACCGAGGTAGGCATGTAAGAAGCGAAATCCA
This sequence comes from Eurosta solidaginis, assembly GCF_040869045.1. NCBI lineage: Eukaryota > Metazoa > Arthropoda > Insecta > Diptera > Tephritidae > Eurosta > Eurosta solidaginis. The sequence continues at coordinate 356,743,159 of NC_090319.1, read as the reverse complement.
TTTACATCCATGTAGTGTAGTCCTATGCTTGATCTTCGGGAAGATTCACATTAAGAGACGTAACTATTTCTAATTCATTCCATTCGCAGTGCATTTAACTGACACTTTTAACATTACTATGTCCTACGAAATGGCAATATCCCCTTTTCAGGCCCTCTAAAAGCATTCTTAACTGGTTCATTTGTATGTGGTTCTGCAACGCAGCTTTTGATTAATTAATATAAGCTCTGACTTCAACGTACGAGTTTGGCTAATAGCTGTATCAACAGTCCTCAAAAACATAGAACTAAATTAGCGTGGAGACCTCACATAGACTGAATGATTCTATAGTGTACCCAATGCTTTGCTCAACAACAAAACTGGAAAACCCCATCAGAAATCAAGACTTATGTTACAAGATAACTCAGTCGTATTGGCAAACACTGAAGAAGCTTTATAGGACCTATGCTACTTGATGCTTCTAGATGTAATAGCTGTGCCACTCCTTATAGCTGGAGTCTTAGCCTTGCGAACGAGGGCACTTGCACAAAACGGGTTCGATTATTTCCTCATCAAACTCGCACTCCTTACAATTTTAATCACTGACAAGGCTTAATTAAAAGCATTTGATGCCAGAAAGCAGTGTGTAATCAGCTTTATATGCAAATATCTCAGCCTCTCAAAGGTTTTGAGTAGAAATGTTGTCAAGCTTATAGGCATGTAGTATTTGGGATACATATTACTGATCTTCCCCGCCTGAAGCGTGACAGAATATATATCATCTGGGCTCGGCCATATAATCTTACTAAAAGCTTTTACCAGCCAATTGTTGTTGGTATGAATCATCAGGCCCGGGTTCACCCGCTGCGTGATCGAAGTATGTTATTGCTGTTGTTGCAGCGACAAGGATACTTCCCATGGTTTTGGGCAGTGTTATCTATTTTGATGGTACTTTGCCCGATAGAGATCGGGTACGTTCCGGTAACAAGCACAATTAAGGTATTGCTGGACCATTTCGGGAACGAGTTAATATGACCACATTGAACCTTCTTTGCCCTACCGCCCCGCCTTCCGTTTCATGACGAACTTCGGGTCGCTAAAGCCTCGCTTGCTAAATATGCGTATGGGTCATGCATATTAGTAACAGGATTTGCGTCGTGTAGGTGAGGTTGACAATATGGTTGCTTAACTATGATTTGCACTTATCAACTCCTTGAAGTGTAAGTGTTGTCAGCTGGCTCTTGGGCATTCTCTTGATGGAAAATGTGCATCGAGAAGCGCTTCGAGGGACTCTTTACTACTACGTGACCATTCCCGTTTCTCTTTCTTTATTGGCTAGAGCTAGGACTTTTCTCAGTCGCTATGTTTCGCTGCAGCACTTGAGGTCCGCACAAACATGTTTCCATGAGGCCTTCTTCACTTTGTTGATTTCGCGGTTATATATCCCTAACAGATCCCTGTACACATCCCTACACACCTCGCTTTCCGCAAATTATGCCTACTTGAACATTTCTTTTACCTGGCCTTTAAGAAGGTTCAACTCCTTGATCCACCATGGTAGCTTTGCTTTTTCCTCTGAATCTTTTTAGGGGACAAGCTCTACTGTATCAGTCATAAGCATATTTGATTGTAAGTTATAAGATTCCTTCAGTTTTTTCATTATTGCAACTTCCCTCGGTTGTCCCAGTTTTATTTTTAGAACTATTTTTGAAAGTAATGGAAAAATCTTTCAACTTGTGTGCAGAGGTCCGTGTTTTATCGTTCCTTTTTAAAGGAATATTTTAAGATGAAAACTAAATTGTTAGCTTTCAAAAATTCCACAACTTATACTTCCGCTCTTACGCACATTTAACAAGCTCGTATTTATGTAATGCTTTTTTATGACAATAAGTCCTTGTACGTGTGCGAGTGCCTACGCATTTTCATTGGCAATCATGTTCCCACAATCATACGACTCTTATTTTTCTTTCAATATTTCGCAGTGCTTTCAAATATTTTTTAAATTATTCAAAAATTTTCAAATCACGTGGTGAACTTTTGTTTGCACAACCATCAAATCATTATCACTGTGAAATCACTCAACTGCACAATGTGACGTTTCAAAGTGATTTAAGAAAATATATACATATATGTATAACCATATTATGTACGCTTGTATGCGTATTAATGATAATCCCTGCAGGGAGAATATGTTACGAAATGTGATTCTTAAAGATCAAATTCAATAGTTTTGTCTAGTTTAAGTCGATGGTGTAGACAAGTCCAATGAGTATCTGTAGACAGTTTTGCTCGATTTAGTTATTTTTCGAAGCTGAATAATGTCTACCGATTGAGATTTTACAACAGCAGTTGGTTCGTGTGATGTTTGTTGATGTGTTATGCCAAGTCAAACTTGTTCTAGATTTTACTGCCCACCAGTATAACATAAAATCTTTTTTAAATATAAGCTTTGGGAACTCATACCAGACATGAATTTGGTTAACAGAAGCTAGAGTCAAAAGAAGCAAATAAACGAAGTTAACTTTAGTAAAAGGAGAGCAGTTGTAAGGTAAATTGGTAAGACCAAGAGATAAATTGGTCCGCTCCTATGATCTGTAGAGCTCTTCCTTGGGCATTTATGACTCCTGTATGTGATGATGTCCAGCTACTAAAGAAATGTTATGTTAAAATAGCTATATTCAAGGTATAATGTTTAAGCAGACTTAATATTCTCTTTGTTCGAAACAAGTTCTGTCGGCAAACGAAAATCATGCTCTACAAGTCACTTATTGTACCCGTCCTGATATATGGTACAAAGTCATGATCACTGTCAAGATATGATGAAGAGTGTTGGAGGGAAAAATTCTAGCAAGCTAGTTTAGCGAACTAAAATAGCTTGACCAAGTTATGCGAATAAAAGATGATGATCCGGCTAAGAAGGTATTCATATTGGAACACGGCCATGGAAGCACAGGCAAAGGAGGCCCTCACTCCGCTGGGAGGACCATATGAACAACAATTTGAATTCTCATGGTGTTACCAATTGGCGTTGGTTAGCCCAACGAAAAAGCGATTGGCGCTAATTGTTGGGCTGCTTAAACCAGTTTAATAGTTAAACACCAATTATCATCATCCGATTGTCAGAGAAATTCTCTCATTATGGGTAATCCCCTGAAAATGACTCTATGCAGGTTACTCTCTGCCGAGACAGCGAGTTGTACTTCCATTGAGTTGGTTCTTGAGTTCCAATAGGTCAACTTGACTCCTTGCCACATGCATATCCAGTTTATAAGGTGGGTTTTGTCTAGGGCTTAAGTAGCACTTAGTCAAAACAGGGTCAGTGAACTTTACAAATACCTGCACTAAGTGAAACACACAGTTTACGTATATGTACGTGCTAAAATCGAATACACAAACACACACAAGGATTGTGGTGTTCTAAGACAGCTGTTATCCGTACCAATCCATATGCGAAGGGAAAAGTCGCTGTGCTTGTCCTGGCTGCTCTTACTCCTACGTGGATGAACGATCGTGGGGTTATCCGAAAACTGAGGCTTCCACTGATTGTAGTATGCAGCGGGATGGATCGGTACGATTACGTTTGTAGCAAATCAGGGCAGCAACAGCTATTCTGCTGGCCGGCGGTTTAGTTGTGGATCCCAGCAAATAGTGTGTCAACTTAAAGTAGTAACAAGGAGTACCGATAATTACCTAAATAGGTTAAATACCGCAGTGGCCAAGAGGGGCAGTAAGCGACAGATAGATTTTTGGAGATATTTTAACTTTTGCAACGGTCGATTTCCAAGGGGTAGTTGTCGGTTACAGATGTGGGGTTAGGCAGGGGTGATTGACAAAGAACAGCAATTACTGAAGTGGCAGTAGCGAAATTTACCTTATGATCTTCGATGTGATGTTGTAAAGACACGACATATATGTTTGCTTGCCACGTCATTAAATTGCCATTGAGTGTTGACCGTCTGCTGAGGCTTGCTCAGTTGTTGTGTGCTTACTGTTACCTGGCTGGTATATGTTGCCCACGCCTTAATATAAATTAGGGCGCAGGTGTAATAACAGCATTGGTCATAATATGGTAACTCTACATTACATGTTACTTTAGGTACAGAATATACTTCTATGAATTTAGCTGGATAATATCAGACTTTATTTTCATTCCTGTAGTCTCCAAACAAAACTAACTCCGAACCCTGTGGTCCGTCTTATTCTCTCATTGATCTTTAAGTCATTTTATTGATCACTTTGAGCGCGGACCACAAGGATTCAAGTGGTTGATAAGCGCAACACAAATCTTTATAACTTCACAGTTTTCCTAACCCAAATGTCAACCTCACCTAACCCTGAGGAATTCTGTTAGAAATATGAATGTATCCTACACATATTTAGCAAGCGGGTCTCTGTTGATCCCAACTTCCTTATGCGTTTCAATTCGGAAGTATTAAATACTTCCCGAGATGGCCAGGCTTATTGGTGCTTTTTACCGGAACGTACCGGATTTTTGTTTGGTATATGACCTACAATATCGAATAAATTTCCCAAAAACTTCGAGGAGTTATCGTTACAACAACAAGAGCACAGACCAGACACTATTACTGATTTCTCATCTGAAAAGGTCATGGTTAGATTTAACATTAATTCTTTAGACGTACTATGTTGTCTATACGATAAAGCCAATACACTGAAGGAAACCCAAAAAAATTGGTTATTTTTTTTTGTATGATCTATCTTATGGTCACCGCACAAATCACGATATGGGTCTTGAATAATGTCTACATACTGTTAAAGCGAGCATCCTATTCTAACGCAGATATCCTCTCGCCTATTCTAATGCAGATGTCTTCGTGCTACTATATAGCGAATACGAATAAGACGAAGTGCCCACTTTAGTGTAACGAATTTAGTGAAATTCCTCTTATTTGCAACCTTCTGCTTATGTTCGTATCCCTAAACTCTTGAATAAAACACTCCAATGTTCTGTATTACAAAATGTTCTTTATTAGACTATTTTAAGGGTACTTCGCAATTAAACTTCACTTCGCAACTGATAGCGTGCTTAAATCAAACTGATTGGTTGTGCCTCAGCTGGTGCTGCTTTTATACTCTTCGGTTTCCTCGTTGGCATATTTCTAGGCGTTTCTATTTCTATAATTTACTACTTGTTTACCAGCTATAAACTCACCAGCTATAAACCATAGATGCACGTTTATAGCTTCACATATGCGCGTGTATATGTGAGTGATACTTGCACTAATGATTGCCTACTTTTGTGATCATCTCAGATGTATGCATGTGTATGTGTTACAAATACTTTGCTGATGATTGCATACTTTTGTGAGCATCTCTCCGCTGCTGGCATGTACATATGAGTAGACAAAATGATGGATTTGTTTATGTACATACAAGTCACTGCTTAGTATCGGCTTAGAGATGATAGCATCCCTTAGTGTTGCTAATATGCGTCACAATAAAATACTATTTCTCCACCGTGAGACAGCTTCCGCATGTATTGATTTCCATATCTCGAGCCTGTGAACAAAGCTGCTGAGTCAGAAACATAGCCACACCTCGGTACGACGGTGATGTAGTTTAAAGTGATAGATAGATGATGTCAATTTTATGCGAATCACAAAATAATATCACTTATATACAAAAACACCAGGCCGTGACAAATCAGATTTCATGCAGGGGTAATATTTGGTGCGTATGAATATGTAAAAGATTTACTTGAATGCCACTTTGAAGCGTAGGAGTCACACGTTTAACTCCACTCCTTCGTTGTTGTATTACGCATTGTATTTTTATGCCATTTACGTGCCGTGAATAAGTAATTTCCACAAACAACAAAAATGTTTTAGAAAAATACAAATGGAAAAATTTAGTCAGCATAATTCCATTCATGGAATCACTCACTCATCAAGCAATATTCAGTAGTCACATATTTAGTCGATATCTTTTATTGAATTTGACACAAATACTTTGTTATAAACGATGAAAGAAGGAAAATATTTTGACAGCTTTCAAGTCAAACTGTAGAGTATTGTAAACATATTTTGCTTTCATTTTAGATATTTTGTTACAATAACGGTTGGTTTATTGAAAATCGTTTTACTTTGTAGAGTCAATAGTTTGTTTGAATTTATTTAAACTCTGAACATTGAAAATCTACTATTTACTTATATAGAAATTTCAGTGTTTTTATTTTCCTGTTTGGCATTACAAAACGATGGCGGTCTTGGCCAAGTCCTAAAGATAATTGATCATATGTTGTGGCCAAATGGTCTACCAATTATATACCCAATTGATATTGAGTAATGAATATGTTCAATTGAATGGACATTGCAAACAACAAAATGTACAACACTTGCTTGTTGCCAATTAGCTGCACATACATACAAGTATATTAGACCATTTCAGAAAAAAGATTGGTTGACAGTTCAAATTAAGTGATGCATGAGCTAAATTATGGCAGAGTTGAAGGGTTGGTAAGAGTCAGTTAAAAGCTTTTAAAAATATTTTATTATTATACATGAATTTGAATTAATTTGGTTTGTTGATTTTCCGACAGGGTGGATAAGTGATGTATATTTGAGAGATTTTCCGTCATCCCTGTAAAATTTGGTTCCGAGACAAAACGGTTTCGGCATTGTGCCATCAGCAGTGTTGGTTTTCGTTCTGCTCTGTTGCTGTTGTTTGTCTTGTATTTATTGTAACGAATTTACTGCAAATCTTATATGCAACCTTCTGCTATGTTCGTATCACTAAACTGTTGAATAAATAACTCCAATATTTAATAATGCAAAGTGACCTTTATTAAAGTACTTCACAATAACACTCAAACTGATTTTAAAAATAATATTGCTATTGCTCGCTAGATAGCGTCTTAAATCCAACTGATTCTCGCGCCTCTACTATTGCTGCCTTTTATAGTGTTTCGTTTCCTCGTTGACATTTTTAGGCGGTTCTGTTCTAGAATTTACTAGTTGGTTATCTGGTATAATTATAACTACAGATGTACGTGTATAGCTCTCATATGCGCGTTTGTTTGTGAGCGACAGTTCCACAATTATAACTGCATATCAAAGATAAGATATCTGCATGTGTTTGTGCGTTGCTTCTCCGCTGCGTGTTCGTACATATGTGCAGACATAATGATTGAATATTTTGCTCTTAAAGACTTTTAATTTCATTGTTGATAGAGAAATCTTCAAAATGGGAAGTAACACCGTTTAAACAGAGTTTTAAAACCTGCATTCATTTCCGTCAAATATGCTGGAGGAGGGTATTGAATATAAACCGACGATATTCACTTTACAAATTTCTTAAAAATTATAACAGGATTTTAAGATAACTAGACTTAGTTTAATATTTTGAGTTAGACTCCGATTCTTTGGAAAACCATAAAAAAAACACACAAAACATTTTTTTAATGTAAGTACCCCTTATCCTTAAAAAAAAATCGTTCTAAGCTTGACCCAGCTCCAAGCATATTTTACCAATAGCATGGAACTAAAATACTTACTTTTTAAAAAAGAAACAACCGATTCAAAAATACGAAAGTAATATTCCTATCTATTCATATCATTTCCACAATCCACTCACCATACCCCAAAAGGAAAACAGTTTCCCTGTGACGGTCTAATAAACATAGTTCAATAAATTAGCTTAACTTTTAATATCAATACGTATAAAATCGTTTAGTTAGCACACATACAAACATTTAAACTGAAATTCAGCCAAATATCCTCCATATGCCGTATAACTGGCTACATTAATGGGAACATAGTCGTACATAAGCAATTGATTAACCGCAAGCAATGTCGTCAGTAGCAGAAATCAGATCGTGTTTTGAATTGTCTTCATATTTCCCGCCGGCACTCACTCCTTTGTAGTCAATGACATATTTTTAAAGTGTCACATTTTGAACATTAAAAACGATTGCGTGAAATTGCAAAACGTTATCATAGCCATTGCCAGCATAATGGTGTAATTTTGATTTTGAAATTTTAATCTTTGTTTTTGATATCTACGATTATGTACAAATCCCTAGAGTCAAAAGCCAAATTATTGAGCAAACATTCTAGCTCATTGACTAGAGTTTTTTGGGCTTAATCGCGCTAGTTAGAGTTTAAAAGTTCACTGACTAGAGTTTTGAGGATATATTCACCTCTTATATTTTATGATTGAATTGGCAACAAAATTAATTTTAGCTAATTAAGCAATTTTCGAGTGATTTTTCAAAATGAGTAGCACTATCGTACCATAAACTAGTATATCTACTAGTAGGATGCTAATGCATGTACCCAGTGTTGTCAGAACTTTTTCAGTAAAGAAGCTAGATGAATAAAAATTAAAAGCTAAATAAAAATGTTTAAGGCTAATAAAAAAAGGTAAAAGCTTAAGGCATATTTACATGCGTTTTGTTAATTTTTTACTCCAATTTCATAAAAAATAAAAAATAACTTACAGATCCTATTTCTGTTTTAAATTAAAATGGATGCATGTTAAATAAAACTCCACTATATTCTTTAAGTTTCCTACTAATTTTGAGGAAACTGGTTTTATAATTTCAATCAAAATCAGCACGCCGATAAAATAATTTTCAATTAGGAAATCTACTTTTTCCCTTTCAAAGAACCCATGGAAATTGTAAATTCCACATTTCACACCGTATGAGAACCTTTTTTTCAAGTTTTTGGTATGTATTTTACACCGATTCCAAACTATATATTGGAACTGACATCTGCTAAATGAATTAAAAACAAGTAAGAACGGGACTGTCTTCGGTTGTGCCGAAGACTTAATACGTTTCATGAATGGGGCTGAACAATAATCTTAGCCCGTTCGTAATCTCCAAATAATCGGATGTATAAGTAAGAAATATATAGTGAACAGATGTACATACCTAAACGATTTTTAAGATAAATATAAAATAAAAAATGGCAAAAAACCCCCTTATCTGAACGATCGGTTGTATGGGATATATATTATATATAGCTCCGATCTAAATGATTTTTACAGGAAATATACTATGATATATTAGAATATATATCACAAGTTTTTATATTGGAAACTAAGGGAAAAATGGCCAAAAATCTTTCTATCTGAACGACCGGTTGTATGGGATAGGTATATACTATATACATATAGCTCCGATCAAACTGATTTTTTAGGAAATCTTCTATGATATATTAGAATAAATATCAACAAATTAAACGTTTTTATATTGGAAATTAAGGGAGAAGTGGTTAAAAATCTTTCTATCTAAACGATCGGTTGTATGGGATATATGCTATATATAGCTCCGATCAAAGTGATTTTTCAAGATATCTTCTATAATATATTAGAATATATATCACCGAGTTTCACGTTTATACTTTCTAAATTGTGGAAGGAATGACCAAAATCGTCTTATCTGAACGATCGGTTGTATGGGAGACATATGTTATAGTAGTCCGATCCTACCGGATCCAACAAATATAATGAATATAATACAAAAATACATCCTTGTACCAAATTTCATTGAGATATCTCAAAATTTGAGGGACTAGTTTGCATTCAAACAGACAGACGGACGGACAGACGGACATGGCTATATCAACTTAGTTCGTCGCCCTGATCATTTCGGTATACTTAATGGTGAGTCTATCTTCTACATTTCTCAACGTTACAAACATCGGACCAAAGTTAATATACCATTTCATGTTCATGAAAGGTATAAAAAAATATTTTCATCACACTCGAATCCAGTGGCAAACACACGGAACGAAAACGATGTTAGACTGATGTTGTCCTTTGCCCATCAAATTTTCAAAATCTAGCCCAAATTCATTAGAAGTTGTCTAAATGGAAACTACCCCAAACTGTTTATCTAGATTTTGAAAAAAACTCTAAAAAGAGCTAGACAAATTGATGAAAAAAGCATAAATTCATGAACACTTATTATGTACTTTAAAATTTAGACAGATTGGAGCAAAAAGTATTCACATTATTATTAACGAAAATATTCCATGATATCGATGGTTTTAAACCAGATTGGAAAGAAATGCAAGTATATCTCAAACCACTCTCAAGTTGAAGACCAACGTTTGAGAAAAAGTTGAGAGAATATTTGGCTTCAAATGATTAATAATGCTGAACATCAAACTGAGAATTAATGTTTTCTCAAACATTTGAGAGAACAAAAATTTTGAAGTATGTCTCAAATTATTCTCAATTTGAAGATCGACGTTTAAGAAAAAGTTGAGAAAATATTTTGTTTCAAATGATAAACAATGTTGAATGCCAAGCTGAGAATCAATGTTTTTCTCAAACATTTAAGATTTTTGTTTTCAGTGTTTGTTGGGCTGATATGACCCGAAATAATAGACTGAGTAATATGAAAAGGCGTATGGTGGTTCTGCGTATACTGACTAGTACGGCATCTGGTACGGTTCTGGTGTTTACAATGACTTGTTCGTCAACGGGTATGATGCTGATGCAGAGACCGGAAATTGATATTTCATAGTTAATTAAATTAATTTATGCATTTTATAGTCTTTTTGTAAAATTTTATATCATAATCAAAAACTATTTCATATATTCTTGATTGCGGTTTACCATAATTTTTCATACTAAATAAGAAATATTAAATGAAAATTGCGAAATGCAATTAAAAGGCTTGAACACACTCAGTTTATATGACGTCTTAATTGACAGTCAAGCTAGCCTAGAAGTTTTCCAGAACACAGCTGGATTATAAAATAAATAAATGTAAGGCGCGATAACCTCCGAAGAGATTTTAGGCCGAGCTTCTCTTCCAATTTGCCTCGTGGTTCTCTTGATTTTCCCTACAAATTGGCCGTACGGGACCTACATACTTTATGCCGACTCCGAACGGCATCTGCAAGGCAGATGAGTTTTCACTGAGAGATTTTCATGGCAGAAATACACTCGGAGCGCTTGCCAAACACTGCCGCGACCTCGCTTAGAAAAATTTTCTTCTAATTGAAAAACCTTATTTCTAAAACTTTTGTTGTTGCTTTGCCCGGGGTGTGAACCCAGGGCATACGGTGTGGTAGGCGGAGCACGCTACCATCACACCACGGTGGCAGCTGGATTACTACTTTGAAATATGATAAGTCTGCGGGCTATAAAATTTTAAACTTTTAAACTTCCGAGCACAGGCAATCAACGGACCTGGAAGTTTTCTTTGTAATAGTCATTGGTATTTGAAAGCATAGGAAGGAAAAAAACTCCACCGAGTTTGCAGACACAGATGGAGAAGGACTTCATAAACCGTAGTGTGCCAAATTGGCATCAATAGCATATCGCGAAACAGGGTAAATTAACGTAACTTAAAACATAACGAACAAAATCGATAAAAGAGGTTGTTCCTCCAGATTTTTGGATCTGACATAAAACCGGGATCCCTATTTGTGGGTATAGGGATCGCTAGTATGTATTAGCGTTATCAAAATATTACTCTCAAATTAGCTAAACACATATTGAACTTAGTTGTTTAGAGGTTTGACGAGATATTGAATTTTATTGCGTTAAAATCTGTTAGGTAATTATAATCATCAATGTTATTATGCTTCTATTAGGTTAGGTTAGGTGGAACTGGCCGGTCCATGAGGAACTCACATAGTCTGAATGAGTCCGTAGTGTTACCAGAAGTTTGTTTTAATGACCAAACTGAAAAACCCTATCAAAAGCCAGGAGCTATGTTATAAAATAACTCCGTCCTCTTGGCAAATACTAGAAGCTTTCTAGGACTTAAGCCACTTGCCGCTTCTAGCTCTGGCAGCTGTATCACTCCTAAAAGCTGCAGTCTTAGCCTGACAAGCGCAGGGCACGAGCACAGAACTTGCTCGATTGTTTCCTCCTCCAGCCCGCTTCCTACATCCGCTTTCACTGACCAAGCCTAATTTAAAGACGTGTGACGCCAGAAGGCAGTGTCCAGTCAGAATACCCGTCATGAGTCTACATTCCTCTCTTTTTAATGATAGAAGCAACTTTGTTAGTCTAAGGTTTTAAGACCTACACATGATCATCGACACTTTACAGCCCCGCGCTTGAACCCCCGCCTTTCCTGCTTGGTCGATCATGTGCACCTCTTGCCTTCGCTTAATCTCGCCCAGTCTAATTGGGATGTCTACGAAGCAAGCTTCAAGGGATGCGCCCTTTTCAGCTAGTTCATCCGCTTTTTCATTCCCCTTCCATTCCCATATGCCATGGAATCCAATATAGATGTATGCTTCTCCCTGTCCCGATTCTCTCCATGGACTGTTTACACTCTAACATGCATTTAGATGCTGTGCTATGCGAGATTAGTGCCTTAATTGCCTGTCAATATAAAAGTTAACACGATTGCAGCTTAAGCTTCTCTATTCCAGGGTTTCTACCTCTTTGGTTACGGCTTCTATTTCCGCTTGGAAAACGGTACAGTAATCTGGCAGCCTGTAGGATCTGTTTATTTCTGGATCAGCACAGTATACCGCAGACCCTACTCCATCCACTACTTTGGAACAATCTGTGTACACATTAACCTGGGTCGATTCGCGCCATCGATTTTTCGATAGGATTTGGGCTCAGGAAAAAAAAATAATTTTCGACCCTGCAAAAAAAATGACGAGAAAAAACGACCAAAATACTCCTCAAAACCCAAAAAATATTTTTTTTTCATATGTTGGAGATTCGAGTTCAACGCTCAGCTCCCGAAAAGCTAGCTGATGAAGAAGTGAAATTCAGAAACATGTCCTAGTAACCATCGCCACTTGTAAACTTACAATTTTTCTCTAATATCAATTACAAAAACCATTGTATAAAGCAATATGAGCAAAGCTCGCTAATTAAATACAAATGATCATATTGATATAATAGTAACAGCGGAAGTATTAAAAACAAATACTGTAAAGATCCGAACAAATGTTACTAAGCTTTCAAAAGCGCGCCTAAAAATCATATCCACACCATTAGGAATAAACTACATACAGAGTGTATGTGCCTACAGGGTGATCAAAAGGAATATAAACAAAAAGGCAACTCTTAGAGACCAATTGTACAGCGAAAAACGGGACATTCATATGGCTTAGCAGCTAAAGGCTTGCACTGATATGAATGTTGGAGATTCGAGTTCAACGCTAGCTAGAGATGATAAAATAGATTAAAAAGGTCTATAAAAACTACGTAATGATTTTTTAAACACCTATCTCATAAGTGTCGATAAAGTTGTATACTCGGCAGTCCATAAAAGTTTTAAATGCTGATGTATATTCACGTAAAAAAACACAGCTAATATTTCAATACACATTTTGTTATTATTCGCCAGCTGAATATTTTTAATTATTTGTTTTATACATAATTTTTAATCGACTAATTTGTTAGATAACTATGGGTATGGCGTTGAGGATACTGCTCCAGTGGCGAAGATGTTTGTCGCCTCCAATTTCCCATCTTCAATCTATTAACCACGTGTGTAGCTCCTCTCTATGCTTGTCTATCCACATTATGATCGGATTCAAATGCCAGCTAAATCAAAATTCATAACAAATTCACAAACTTTGTAGGTATATATGCACCCCTTATTCATTAGAACTAGTGGGGATGAAAGGGTTCTCAATTTCAGTGCTGAGAGTCCTGAAGATAGCCAGCTTATATCGTATACTTATTTTGACCAAGTGCTACTAGGAGAGGTTAATCAATTAAAATTTACTTCATTTTTTTTTTCTTTCAATTTCTTATTTGTTTATTTTTTTTTTACTGTTTAAAAGGTTTTATAGAAGCTGTTTGATAGAGGTTATGCTAAATTAAAGAACGTGTATGGCATGTGTTGTTCAATCAAATTATTTTGAAAATTAGTCCGCCGACGCGCAAAATATTTGTGTAATACAAACTTGTTGAGAGGAGACCCAGGCATCATTGCCCTACAAGAAACTAAATGAATGTTGAAAGTCATCATAATTATCAAATATTACCACTGACTGCAAAGTACAAAGTATTCTTAAGTAAAGGAGGAATAACTTTTCTTCATTGCTAAATAACAGGGATGTGATAAGCCCACTTCTTTAAACAATGAAAAGATAAAATACAAAGTATCAACAAACTAAAAGAAAGTGAGAAGTGAAGATTGTTGCACAACAGAAATATAGCGCTGTGAAATTCTAGGTGGCCTCCTGACCTCGTCAATCATGGATGGTGAAAAGCAAGAGGCGAGCAGTCGTGCACAATAACCATTACAGACTAGACCAAGGTATCAATCGGTTTGTGCCACAAAGTAAATCCATTCAATAAAGATCTTTGTAGTTTCTGATATGATAAGTCCACTATCGAATTACTTTTTCTCGTTCCTTTTAGAGAAAACTAAAATAGAAAATCGTGTTGAACAAAAATAGGTTCCCTGAATATCAGAAATTGTATATATTATTCCGTTGGGAAAATTTTAAAATAGAGAAGGCAACAAATTTTCTCTGTGAGACGTTACAGAAGTCGCTGTAAGAAATAGTATGAGCCATGGTGGAATCACCAGGTGAAGTAAATAAAAGAAGACAGGAGATGTACGCTATCTGAAAGGGTAGAGATACTGCTGAAGACACCTTGCATTTTATTGCGATATGTCCTATTTACAAAGATATCCGTTTTCAACTTTTTGGTGAAAAAGATTTGGACCTCCAAAAGGTTTTAACTATTCTTAGTGGCGGTAACGATCACTCGCTACGTTCTTATATAAGTAGTTGCGTTAAATGTAGGGAACTTATTGTAACAGAATTTGCTTAAACTATTGCTTCTACTATATGTGCTATGTAGACACACAACAATTAATGTTATTGTCTAAGATCCACTATTTATTATTTTAGAGTATAGTCTTATAATTTCTACTTTTGTAATTTTTTGTTGTAATATAATAAATAACTATCTCTCTCTCTATCTCTCTATTATGTACATATGTAAAAGTTGCAATTATAAGAAAACTTGAATAGTGTCGTCGAAGTAGGTAAACGTAATTTATTTTAAAAAAGCGCCACGGTGATATCCTTCTGCGTAGTACACCCTTCTTATACCGCACACCCGGACTTAGCATGGCGTAGCCCAGGGTTATTTTTTATAAGCGCGGCCGAAGGCCGCTTATGCAGAAAGATGTTCTACGCAGAATTACTGTGCATCGCGCGATTTTTTATTCCAAATTTTCTATTTTTTTGTAAAATAAATAAATAGAGTTGAATGAAAAAGGCCCATTTTCCTCGTTTGTACTATTTAAACATGCTTCATACGTTGGAACAATTTAAAGCATCTGGTACCACCAAGCAAGCAGTGAATTATATAAAATGGCTGCATGCTTGTTTTCGCGGAACGTAAGCAAATAAATCATTAAATTTTACAATAATACGCAAATTTAAACAAATAAAAATAGTTGATTGTGGTTTTATAAACATTACAAAGTGTACTTATGTATAAAATTCTTGTGAAAATGTTCGTATGTAGATAAAAAGTGATAGTTATACCATGGTAACTTTAACTACTAATTAATAGTAAGTTGTTAATAACAATTAAAAATTAATTACTGATTCTCGTTGGGAAACTCCCTAGGAACCTATGTGCAAAATTTCAAAGTTGAAACCCCTTCGGTTTACGAATAAAACCAATTGGTCCCGTAATGTATAGCCGACCCATAGAACTTGTTAGAAGAACGTCAAAATTTGATAAAATTGTATTTTTAAGAAAATGAAATAACTCCCAACAAAAATGAAATAGCTCCCAATGCCTGAATTAAAAATAATGAAGTAAGTCCCAATAAAAATGAAATAACTCCCAATCTCAAAAAATATGAAATAACACCCAAAGAAATTTTATTGCGATTATTTCATTTGGGAGTTATTTCGTTATGAAATAATTACCTGCAAAAATTATGAAATAAGTCCAATTGAATTGGTAGCTATTTCATAATGGAATATGTCCCAATTTGTATGGAAAATATTTGGGAGTTATTCCACTGCACCGTAATATCTTTGACCGCTTTGAAAAAATAGTAGCTGAAAAATAAGTACCGTGCTACGAAAGCCATTACAGAAACCTAACGCCAATACAAAAGGAGATATAGAGGACCAGTGCGAGGTTATATTACTTTTGACATCGAATAAAATTAAAAAAAATAAACTTGATGAGCAGTAAAGTGCAGAACGACTCTCACTTGTCTGGATTTCTCATTGTGTCATATTGCGAAAATAAAATATCACTGAAACATAGCGGTTATGAGACATGCGTGTTCGTAGAACACTACGGAGTTTATTGGTGAATACGATTTCTCAATTGTAGATTCTTTAATTAGATCTAATGCCTAAGCATCAAATAAACTTTGAATCGAATTTTTTACGAGTTGTGTTGCAGTTAGGAGTATCTCTTTACCTTGCACCCTTTACCCGTCCTTACCATAATACTTTCATTTCTTGCAGGGACATTTGGCCTACATACATATTAACGTATCTAAGGTCTGCTTTGAAAATGTTTCGAAGCGCGTTGATACAAAGAGTGACATTTTTGATTTTAGCAATTGATTGAAAAACGTACAAATATGCCAGATGGCTGAATGCCTGGAAAAGTGTTTTTATTGACATACTGTCAATCAGTACATTACTCAGGTTATGTTTGATTTTGGTTTAATCACATTCGAATGATCAATAACAAGGAATTAGCATATAACCTTTCGAGAATTTATTATTGATTAGTTCAATTAAGTGACATCCTAAATAATAAACCAATACACTCACATATTTAGTTTTTTTTTCTGTTGAAAACTGGCAATGTGGGAAATTTATTTAACTGGCTTGCTTAAAATGATATTATTGCTCGGAGTATAATAGTGACATAACATATGTTAGAAATATTAAACTCTTTTATACCTTTTTATACTCAGCGTGGATGGCATACAAAGTATATTAACTTTGATTGGATAACGGTTGGTTGTACAGGTATAAAGCAATCGAGATAGATATAGACTTCCATATATCAAAATGATCAGTATTGAAAACAAAAAACTTGATTGAGCCATGTCCGCCCGTCCGTCCGTCTGTCCGTTAACACGATAATTTGGGTAAATATCGAAATATCTTCACCAAATTTAGTACACGAGCTTATCTGGACCCACAATAGATTGGTATTGAAAATGAGCGAAATCGGAGGATAAACACGGCTACTTTTTATATATATAACATTTTGGAAAATGCAAAAAACTTGATTATTTAGTAAATAATACACCTAGAATGTTGAAGTTTGACGCGTGGGCTGCTATTGAGACCCTTGATAAAAATTTGAAAAAAAAATTTCAAAATGGGGGTGGCACCGCCCACTTGTAATAAAATCAATTTTACAAATATTATTAATCATAAGTCAAAAATCGTAAAACCTATTGTAATAAAATTCGGCAGAGAGGTTGATTTTACTATAAGAAATGCTTTGAAGAAAATTTAACAAAATCGGTGAAGGACTACGCCCACTTTTATATAAAAGATTTTTAAAAGGGTCGAGGACGAATAAAATAAGCAAAATCTTTGCAAAAAAAAGTGCTTTATATCTATGGTATTTCATTTCCCAAGTGGATTAATTACTATAAATAGGAAAAACTTCAAATTTTAAAAAATGGGCGATGCAGCACCCCTTTTATGACTAAGCAATTTTCTATGTTTTGGGAGCCATAACTCGAAGAACAATTAACATATCGTAATAAAATTGGGTACACATATTTTCCTTATAGCAGAAAATATTTCTAGTAAAAATGGACGGGATGAAAAGATCACGGCAACTTAGATATAAAACAAGTTTAAAAGGGTGTAGAATAGAATAATAAGCTATAACTTAGCAAAAAAAAGTTTTGAATCTATGATATTTCACTTATCAAGTTTTACTGTAAGAGACATTTTTTTGTTTAAACGGGTGGTGCCACGTGTTATGTAGAAAAGTAATTTATCTGAAATGAAATGTGCAATTGAAGCTCACACTGAGTATATAATACTCGGCTACACCCGAAATTAGGCACCTTTACTTGTTTTAAACTGCTCCTTTCTTTCTGCTTAATCGTTTTCTCGAGCATTGACCATCTACCAACTATCAGCAGGCATGCGTCCTAGAAAACTTTAGTTAAGAAATAATTGTCTTTAATCGTTAATTAGTAGCAATTATTGGTGGTAGCCTTCTCCGCCGAACACATAGAAGATCTTGGGTTCAAAGCCAGTGGAAAGCAACATCAAAGTTTTAGAAACAAGTTTTTTAATTAGAAGAACATTTTCTAAGCATGGTCGCCCCTCGGTAGAGATTTGGCAAACGCTCCCAGTGTATTTCTGCCATGAAAAACTTCTCAGTGAAAACTCGTTTTCCTTGCAGGTTCAGGGTCCAGTCCCGCCATTTCGTAGGAAAAACTAAAAAGGAGCACGACGCTATTTGTAAGTTTGACCAATGCTTTTCCCTCAAATAAACGAACTAGTCAAAGCACGATGAAATGAATTTGAATTCATAGTATAATATGAGATCTTATTCAAGTAATTTGTTTAACTAGATCTTCGCAGCAGAACTAGGAAATTGTTCAAATTCATGAAAAACTTTACTTTGTTACAAATATTGCATTAAGGAAAATTTTCATAATCTAATGCACAACATATACTATCTGCACAGAACTATAGACTTTTCTCAAAGCGAAACTTAAACCTCAGCGCTGTTGGTAAAAGTAAGGCTGTCAGCTGTCGTCCTGTGCATGCGAATAACACCAGTTGGATGGAATTCATGAAAAGTTTAGTATCAATAAATTTTTCTGTATGTATATATCAAGATATAACTTATTTCTGCGTTTGTTTACATACCTACTATACTGGCACATATTTGTTATATGTGCTCAATTAAGTTAATTTATTTTATTGACTGTTTGCTTTGTGACAGTCCAAAATAAATCAAAGACAATTAAGCTAAAATGGCCACACGTATTGATGCCATGCTGAAACCAAATTGTATATTTGCACAGCGTCAGAGAACTTGGTTGGGCGTACTGGTGACATGTTGTTTTAAACAAAAATAAAATAATAAAAAAATCATCAATCTAGGACATTAATCAGACAATTAAATAAAAGCGTTGGGCGCGTGAAATTTCTAAATCTGTGAGGGGTAGCATAACCTTATTAAGGTTCAGTTTATCTTATATATGACTATCAATATAAATTTGACGCGTCCAACGCTTTTATTTAATTGTCTGTTCAAAACCCTAGATTAATGAGGAGTGTGATGACTAGTATCTAGGACCTACCTAATTATTTTCTAGCTTTTAGTATTATTTTTACTTCATGTAAGCATTGTTTTCGATAAAACCGTTTAACTTAAAATTTCCGAAAATTAAAAAAAATTACCCACCTCTCAATAAAAATGCAATGAAAGAAATCTCTCATCAAGTAAATCAAATGAAAATATGATCAAGAATATTTTTTGTATTACGCCATAATAAAAAACATACCAAAACTTTTCAGGCATTGTTTGACAATCCCAAAGGAGGCGACCAAGCACGTTCATTGATGCATTAAATAATTGTTCCGTGTCTTTTTTCCCTACGGTACATCGATATATAAAAATTGCTGGGACGCTTCCAGTTTCCGTTGTCCCAGCGAACGCTCTTTCTCTTCCCTTCGAAGGTTAAAACTTATCTAAGAAATACAATGAGCCAGGACAGGATAAATGGGCTGACTCTACTCAATATTCACTCTACTATTGAAGTAACTCATGAGGAAATCCTAAACAAAATGGCAAAACAAATAAGAAAAATAAATATTGTTTTGTAGAAAGAAAGAAAAATTTCAAATAAATAAAAGTATAAATATGTAATATGTAAAAATATAAATATGTGTATATTTACAGGTAATTATTATTTACTGACACTTTGGCCAACCTCCCCCCTCCCCCGGCGGCTACGCGCCTGTCTTTAATACATAATCTTTCCAAAGACTTTATTCGACTCTACGCGACGTATGCTTGTCCCTCCTCCAACTCCAAAATATTTTGATATCACTTCTACCGGACTGTATGTATTATGTGTTCCAAATATGGACCAAATCGGACCACAAATACGATTTTTTTTAATATATCGATCCTTGCGCCACCTAGCGGCGATTTTTTTCATAAGTCGTTTTCTGTTCTTATATGTTTTGCTACCCATAATGAAACTAATTTTAACGTCGCCAAGCACGAATTTTTTATCACGGCAGCGCAGTTATCTTATGTGCGTTCTAGACACTCATAGAATGCGTCTTTCACCTCTCATCTTTCATCGGCCGGTGTATGGGCCAGATAAATGATATAATAAAAAATATCATTTTTAATCGGATAACAGCGGGATGATCGTCCATAGGCCCGAACGTTCTATTCATTACGAATCCGACACTGAAACTGCGATAATTTGTGTGGCTATTTCTGTAAAAATTAAAATTTTTAATTGTCTTATTTCTGTGTTTCGTTCATCGCACTTCCTGTTTGTCGGTGATGTCGGTCTTTGCTTTCACGAGGACATAAATCAGCGGGGCTGCTGCACCAATTCCATTAAGGGAGCGGCCATTCCAAATGCATGCCTCAAGTCATGGTTTTTTAAACGTTTGCAGTAGTCGTGACTAGTAAAGAGTTATCTTGACAACTGAGGCTTTGTGTGTGTTTGTTTGTTTCGTGCTCCAAACACATGGCTCCATCTTCCAACTCTCCATAACTTGCTTATTTAAAAGTGAGAGCAGAAGTACAGAAGTATACTTTGAAATGAGTGAACACTTTTCAATTTAATTATATATGCATGTATGAACGTGTATAAAAATTTAACATATTTAAGTAACAAATTGCTCCACCAGAAACGTTGGTTCTTTGTTGCAAGTAATGCAATAGAAATCAAGTAAAGACGGGACTGTCTCTGGCAGTGCCGAAAACTTCATACCTTTCATGAATGGGACTGAATAATCTTATCCCATTCGTAATCTCCAAATAATGCGCTGTGTAAGATAAGAAATATCGGCTGTATGGGATATATATTATATATAGCTCCGCTCGAAATGACTTTTACAGGAAATCTTCTATGATATATTAGAATATATATCACAGAGTTTCACGTTTGCACTTTCTAGATTGTGGCAGGAATGACCAAAATCTTCTTATCTGAACGATCGGTTGTATGGGAGATATATGTTATAGTGGTCCGATCCTACCGGATCCGACAGATGTCTAATATTATAAAAAACAAGTAAGGAAGGCTAAGTTCGGGTGTAACCGAACATTACATACTCAGTTGAGAGCTGTAGAGACAAAGTAAGGGAAAATCACCATGTTGTAAAAAGAACATAGGGTAAGCCTGGGATGTGTTTGTATGACATGTGTATCAAATGGAAGGTATTAAAGAGTATTTTAAGAGGAAGTGGGCCGTAGCTCTATAGATGGACGCCATTTAGGGATATCGCCATAAAGATGGACCAGGGGTGATTCTAGAATTGGTTTGTACGATATGAGTATCAAATAAAAGGTGTTAATGAGTATTTTAAGAGGGCGTGGGCCTTAGTTTTATATGTGGGCGCCTTTTCGACATATCGCCATAAAGGTGGACCAGGGGTGACTCTAGAAGTTGTTTGTACTCTATGGGTATCAAATGAAATGGGTTAATGAGTATTTTAAAAGGGAGTGGGCCTTAGTTCTATAGGTGGACGCCTTTTCGGAATATCGTTATAAAAGTGGACCGGGGTTGACTCTAGAATGTGTTTGTACAATATGGGTATCAAACGAAAGGTGTTAATAAGTGTTTTAAAAGGGAGTGGGCCTAAGTTCTATAGGTGGATACCCTTTCGAGGTATCGCCATAAAGGTGGGCCAGGGGTGACTCTAGAATTTTTTTGTACGATATGGGTATCAAATGAAAGGTGTTAATGAGTATTTTAAAAAGGAGTGGGCCTTAGTTCTATAGATGGACGCCTTTTCGAGATATCGCCATAAACGTAGACCAGAGGTGATTCTAGAATGTGTTTGTACGATATGGGTATCAAATTAAAGGTATTAATGAGGGTTTTAAAAGGGAGTGGCCCTTAGTTGTATATGTGAAGGCGTTTTCGAGATATCGACCAAAATGTGGACCAGGGTGATCCAGAACATCATCTGTTGGGTACCGCTAATTTATTTATATATGTAATACCACGAAGAGTATTCCTTCCAAGATTTCAAAGGCTTTTGATTTCCCCTGCAAAACTTTTTCATTTTCTTCTACTTAATATGGTAGGTGTCACACCCATTTTACCAAGTTTTTTTCTTTAGTTATATTTTGCGTCAATAGGCCAATACAATTACCATGTTTCATCCCTTTTTTTGTATTTGGTATATAATTATGTCATTTTTTTTTTTAATTTTTCGTAATTTTCGATATCGAAAAAGTGGGCGTGGTCATAGTCGGATTTCGGCCATTTTTTGCACCAATACAAAGTGAGTTCAGATAAGTACGTGAACTGAGTTTAGTAAAGATATATCGATTTTTGCTCAAGTTATCGTGTTAACGGCCGAGCGGAAGGACAGACATACGACTGTGTATAAAAACTGGGCGTGGCTTCAACCGATTTCGCCCTTTTTCACAGAAAACAATTACCGTCCTAGAATTTAAGCCTCTACCAAATTTCACAAGGATTGGTAAATTTTTGTTCGACTTATGGCATTAAAATTATCCTAGACAAATTAAATGAAAAAGGGCGGAGCCACGCCCATTTTGAAATTTTCTTTTATTTTTGTATTTTGTTGCAACATATCATTACTTGAGTTGAATGTTGACATAATTTACTTATATACTGTAAAGATATTAACTTTTCTCCGATTTTCCTAATTTTTATTAAGCAGACATATAGTAATAAGGGTAACGTTGCTGCCAAATTTGATCATGATATCTTCAACTACTGCCAAATTACAGCTTGCAAAACTTCTAAATTACCTTTTTTTAAAAGTGGGCGGTGCCACGCCCATTGTCCAAAATTTTACTAGTTTTCTATTCTGCGTCATAAGTTCAACTCACCTACCAAGTTTCATCGCTTAATCCGTATTTGGTAATGAATTATCGCACTAACCTTCATACCAAATTTCATCAAGATAGCTCAAAATTTACTCAAGTTATCGTGTTAACGGACAGACGGACGGACGGACATGGCTCAATCGAATTTTTTTTCGATACTGATGATTTTGATATATGGAAGTCTATATCTATCTCGATTCCTTTATAGCTGTACAACCAACCGTTATCCAATCAAAGTTAATATAATCTGTGAGCTCTGCTTAACTGAGTATAAATACACCCTTGTGCCAAATTTCATTGAGATATCTCAAAATTTGAGGGACTAGTTTGCGTTCAAACAAACAGACGGACGGACAGACGGACATGGCTATATCAACTCAATTCGTCGCTCTGATCAGTTCGGTATACTTAATAATGAGTCTATCTTCTATATTTCTAAAAGTTACAAATATCGGACCAAAGTTAATATACCATTTCATGGTCATGAGAGGTATAATGATAGCAATGAGTTAATTTTGTAATATGTGAGAGCATAATTATCTGACACGCACATAATTTCACAGATTTTCATACAATTTTGTGTCACTAAAAATTCTTTTACACTAAATTATGCAAGTATTTCAACAGCAAACATGGGGCATACCCCCTGCGCACAGCCAAATAGTAGTTGTAGATGCTGTGGAACAAATGGCTACTTAGGAAGTATATAATGAGTGAAAGAGTTGCAGATAACTGTGAGTATGTTACATACGTATAAATGTTTGAGTGTGCATAGATTAGGGTTGCTGATAAAAAAGTGTTAATAAAATAATGAAGTCGAAACTAGTTAAACCTTCCACACTCAGAAAAAAACGCCGTTTTAAAATCCAGCACCACCGGACTCAACTCAAGCTTTTCATGTTCTTACTTTTTTGTTCTTGAAAAACGAACGACCTGTTCTTCAAACAACAACCTTGTTGTTGAACTGACACCATTTTCTTGAAAAACGAACGCCCGGTCTTAAAATATGAACAAATGTTCTATTAATGAGAACGATGTTCTTAAATCAAGCCCAAGAAAAAAAAAACCGTACAATTCGTGTGCACTACAATGTTAAATACACCACTTGGCAGCAGCTATCAAGCAGTTGTAGTGGCCCAGCGGCTATGATGTTGCGCTTGCGATCGTGTTGCGCGAGTTCGATCACCACCAAACTCTGAATTTTTTAAAACAATTTTTTTTTGTTCTATTTTTTTAACTCTTATTTTTCGTTCAGTTCCTTTCACATATCCACAGGTAATTCTCAAACTTGTTATGAAATGTTTTAAGTATATATGCAGATTACATCTTTAAATAAGAACAATTTCTCAATAAGAGAAATGTATGAGAAAATGCTTATTATGCATTTTTTCTTAAACTTTTGAATTTTAGTAACAATTTTTTTGTTGTAAATATTCTTTATTTATAACAAAAATATTATTATTAATAAAAATTAAATAAATATATTAAAAAAATACTTTCCCTCCCACCAAAGATCAAGCACGAACCGTTCTTAAATTGAGACCGAAAAATGTTAAATCGGCCCCAAATCGTTCTCGAAGCGTGAGAACGAAAAATCCTAAATCAATCCCAAGTAGTGCTCGAAATGAGCACAGAAGGTTCACACATTAATACCAAAGTGGTCATAAAATACGAACGGTGTGCTTGGAAAAACTGTTCTTAAAACAAGCCCATTGGTCACAAGTTAAGAAAAAACGTACTTAACAGACTTTTGTCAACGAATGTTCTTAATTTTGAACTTGTTTCGTTCGTTTTAGAAAACTATTTTTTATTATTTTAACTAAGCTAACCTACAAACATTTTGTTATTAACGTGGTCAATCGTTCGAATTTTATTAATATTATAACTACCTCAATTTTGATTTACAACTCAAAGAAAAGCAATAAAAAAATCAGGCATAAGGTTGCTGATGAACTTTGTACCTTAATGTGAATATCACCCTTTCCTATTCTTATAGAAAGAGAGACAACGATTGCTGCACTTCGACTTCAAAATATCTCTGAGCTAAAGACCGGAAGCATGACGGAGCAAATGAAAGTAAGTACTCTTTGAAAAACGGGGAGTCCACATATTTACGCTGATTAAGTGTGATTCAGGAATGGGGAAAATTTGAATACAGAAAACTGGAGCGGGCACCGATGAGTCGAGTTTCAAGATATTTATAATAATGTGATGCTACCCTACTATCTTCCAAGCAGATATGCAGTATATATAATGCGGTAGATAATGTCTACGAATATGCTCATCCCCGAGGAGTATCTTCATTATGTCAGAGAGTCAGACATTCCGACAGCCTTTTCATACCTGCAGTCTTACCCAACTACTTGTAAGCTAGTGGATGAATATATTGGGTTTTTTAATGATCTAGGAGTTAAAAATAAGCTTTTGTATACGATCATATCTAAGTTAATAAAATCAATCGGATCCGAAAATTCTGTAGCTTTTGTGAGCTGGAAGATGAAACGCTGATTTAGACTCCTTGCGAATGCCTTGCTCTGGCAAAGAAGAGACCCTTCCGTCAAGGGGCGAACCTATTCCTTCGTGATATGGATTAAAAAGCCTAACGACGCACTTAAAACAAATTTAAAAAAAATTTTAGTCTTTTGAGTAATATTTTGTTTTAATTAAACTTGATCTGGCTACAAAACTGCATTAAAAAACGATTAAGACTTTAAATAAAAAAATTCAAGTTTTTCATGCAGATTTTTCTTGAATTTTTGAATTTTTTCAAAACCGGTTTTGAGGTTGGTTAAAATAGTTTCAGTTAAACAACTCATTGAAGTTTTTCATCGCCGATAACGGAATACACGAGTCAGTACCCGACTTTGACGAAGTGCGAATGGAAATATTCCAGCTAAAATATCAAAAGGCGCCAGGAAATTTCGCACTACCCTTCGACAACTTATAGGGAATATTTATGGTCCTGTCTGTGATGCCAACAGCGAGTATCGAAGGAGGTATATGGATGAGCTTTATGAGGTTTACGCAGATATGACAATAGTTCGCCACAAAAAACCAAAGGCTTCGCTGAGTAGGTCGTGGTATTCGAATGGACGAAGACGCTCTAACCAAGAAAGTATTCCTGTCGACATCGCTCTTGGAAAGCAGTAGAAGGGGGACCACCACTGAGTTGGGAGAAGGAGGTGATACTCGCAATTTGCGTCAGTTATCGTGAAAAAGGGGATAGTTGGCGTAACTTGTTACGAAATGGACAAAATCGCTTAGGCGACTAAGCGTCAATTAATTATGATGCTCTGTCTGAAATTGGCACAACTCTTATCGTATATCGATCACCTTAATAAAGTCGGATATTCATTCATAGGCTTCTAGCAATATAGATTTAAGGTACATGTCGTATACGCAATTATTTCATTTTTGTGCTCTTGTCATTGTCTTTACTTGCACCAAACCTGCAAAAATAGAGCACATGTGAATGCACTCAATATCAATTAGAAACTTGCGTACATAAATACATACAAACAATAAACAGGCTTGTATAAATTCCCGCATACAACGCAATAAGAACAACAATCAAATGCAATAACAGCAGCAATCGGTAAAGCAACACCGTCGCGGCGCGTGGATGACAAGGGGGGAGTACAATCAGCAACAGTTAACAGAAACATCCAACAGCCGGAGCGATTCTCTTCTTATCTAAAAAGTTGCAGAAAAGCAGTGAAGCTTAGTGCAGCAATGCAAATTGCTGCCAATGTGGCAAGCTGTGTGTTGTTGCATGCAACAATGTGTATGACGCAAATATACCTTAGTGAGTGAATTTATTTGAGTTAGCGTGGGTGCATGTGTCAGTATAACTTGCTACGCTTAAGGCGCACACTGTGTTTCACTGTTGCTAATACTATGCATTTCATAAGTATTGCTGTTGTTGTTGTTGTTGTTAGCAACAAATTTACTATGACAACAATTATAGGCACTGTTGTTGTTGCAATATAATAATACTTTTGTTTGCAACAACACTGTATCGCATAGAACTATACAGAATAGTATCAACGCGCATCACTTGTTATGGCATTTAATGGAGAGCACCGAAACAGAGTGGTTTCAGTAGAAAATAAATTCAAAACAAGTAAAGGTGTCTAAGTTCGGATGTAACTGAATATTATATACTCAACGTGAGTTTTAATTGTACATTTCATTTTAGATAAATTACTTTTCTACATAACACGTGGCACCGGCCGTTTAAAAAAATGTAATATTAAAATATTAAAAAATGTCTCCCCATTTCCTCTTACAATAAAACTTGATAAGTGTAATAGCATTGATTCAAAACTTTGTTTGCTAAGTTATACATAGCTTACTATTCTAGTCTACGACCCTTTTAAACTTATTTTATATAAGTTGCTGTGGTCTTTAACCGATCCCTTCCATTTTTACTAGAAATATTTTCCGCTATAAGGAAAATATGTGTACACATTTTCATGACGATATGTTAATTTTTCTTCGAGTTATGGCTCCCGAAACATAGAAAATTGATTAGTCACAAAAAGGGCGGTGCCAAGCCCATTTTCTAAAATTTTAAGTTTTTCCTATTTATTGTTATAAATCCACTTGGGAAATGAAATACCATTGATATAAAGCTCTTTTTTGCAAAGATATAGCTTATTTTATTCGTCCACGACTCTTTTAAAAATCTTTTATATAAAAGTGGGAGTGGTGCTTAACCGATTTCGTAAATTTTTTTTTCAAAGCATTCCTTATAGTAAAGGAATTTGTTACGATAGGTTTAACGATTTTTGATTAATGATTAACAATATTTGTAAAATTGATTTTATCACAAGTGGGCGGTGCCACGCCTATTTTAAACAATTTTTTAAAATTTTTATCAAGGGTCTCAATATCCGTCCACACGTCAAATTTCAATATTCTAGGTGTATTATTTACTAAATAATCAGGGTTTTTTGTGTTTTCCAAAATGTTATATATTGTCACGGATATTAGCATCACTAAGCTATACCATCACTAAGGCGATGCTAAGGCCATGCTAAGCGGTGTTTACGTCAATAATAAAATCATGTATACACATATATAAGGCAGCCGAGAGATATCACACACAGATGCATTTACTTATACGCCTATGTGTGTGCGAGAGACTGTAAACTACAAACTCACATACATCTGAGAGACACTGAAAAGTAGCAAATTGTAAACAAGTAGAAACTATATGAGAACTATAAACACTCGAAATAGTTGGTAAGTTCTGGAAATAGAAGAGCCTAGATGTATGCAGCGTAAACTATAAAAGCGGAACAAGCGAGTAAAAGGTAATTCAGTTTGAGTTGAGCTATCAATCAGTTTACTTAAGCACGCGATCTGGTGGCCAATAGTAGATTTTCATTTGAGTTATCAATCAGTTTGGTTATTAGGCCAGCGAGTAGCAAAGTATAATTGTTATTGTGAAGTACTTTAATAAAGGCCATTTTTTTAATCATTCAATATCGGAGTTATTTATTCAACAGTTTAGTGATTCGAACTTAGCAGAGGAATGCAAATAAGAGGATTTGCAGTAAATTCGTTACAATATATAAAAAGTGGGCGTGGTTATCATCCGACTTCGCTCATTTTCAATACCAATCTATTCTGCTTCCAGATAAGCTCGTGTACAAAATTTGGTGAAGATATCTCAATATTTACTCAAGTTATCGTGTTAACGGACAGATGGACGGACGGACGCACTAATGATTTTGATATATGGAAGTATATATCTATCTCGATTCCTTTATATCTGTACAAGCAACCGTTATCCAATCAAAGTTAATATACTCTGTGTGCAAATCACGCTGAGTATAAAAAGATAATTGCTTTGAAATGAAGTTGCAAACTTATTGGGTTAAAAAAGCAAATTTTTGCAATTTCTATTTTACAGGCGCTTTTAAACTAAGATAATTCTAAATTTGAAAATAAATGACGAATTTTAATATCAGGATTTGGTTGGATCTTGAATGGGAAATTTCTATATTTCCACCCCAAATGAAGAGCTAAATGGACATTATGAATACTTTGCTGCGCCCAAAATGATTAAATACTCAACGTCAAATCGAGAATTAATATTTTCTCATCCCTTTGGGAATTTTGTATCTAGTTTATAAGGTGTGAACAGAGAAAACAGTGTTGCTAAGAGCTTATGCATGTTAGATTTATTGTTAAGAAGATTGACTCATGAAAGGACATCAGCAAGTGAAGCATGAAAAACAGAGTGTGGACAAATATTGTAACTAATATTAATAATTTTTTGATCCATAAAGTCCGTAAGGACATGTATGAGGAATATCTGTATTGCGGAGGGATGTAAAGTGTAATTATAACAGATTTATTTAGAACAAAATTTAGGTAAAAATACGGGAGTGCTGTAAGTTTCACATTCCTTCTCAAACGAATAAAATTTATTCCTCAAAATGTATAGCATCCCAAGGTTTTTGTAATAAAGTATGCCTGAATTAGTATATCAATATCCTATCCAGAGAGTTGTGCTTGGGGTTAAGTTAGGTTGAATTTACCGGTACGTGAGGACACTGAATGAGTCCGAAGTGTTGCTAGAAGTTTGCTAAACTGGTTAACTGAAAAATCCCATCAAAACCCAAGCAAAGCCATGAAATTTTCTTCGGCCCATGCAACTTGCTTCTTCTTGATCTGAAAGCTGCATCACTCCTAATAGGTGGAGCCTTAATTTGGTAAGTCTCCGATTAACCAAATTTTATTAAACATGAAACCTGCAAAATTTCTTGAAAGAAAAATGGTGTTGATAATTTTTCTAGACTTCACAAGAAGTTGCTGCCTTTAAGTCGCTTTTTTTCTAAAATTTATCCTTTAAGTAGTTTTGAAACACTTTTTCTTCACTTTTTCGACAACTTTTCTTCTAATATCTTTCAAGGTCAAATGAGCTTTAATTTTTTATAAATTTAATCTAGTGAAGGCATGTTACTCTATTTTATCAATTGTTCAAGAGAAACAATTTCTTCAAAAGTTTTAGAAAAGTTTATACAATGCGACATCGGGATGAACAAATAACCAGCTGTTGCGATTATAACTTATAAGTCTTTTCAAACCCCATTCTCCTGGAAGTGGAATTCGAGCCCGCACTCCTGTGATGATGGATCTGTTGACAAACAGACTCGACCAAGGCCCCGCCACGTTGTTGTACAACTTTTTCCCCAATTGCTTTCTGTGCAATATTTATTCTTTAGTACAGTACATAGATACTTTGTATGTTTGCTGGTATATTTGTGATTACAACGTGCCTTGTGCTAATTTTAATATCACAATAACTAACTAATGTTAATTATTGCTGTCCTCTCCAGTGAGATAAGGGTCCTAGACTATTCATAGGTATGCCTACCGTAAAGCGAATAAATCGCCGAGATGATCGAGCTAGTACCTTAATGGCACTACTATCTGAAACGACCGGATAAATATCAGGCAAGGGATTATCTTATCGACAATACCCTCCACGATCTTTAGAGGGTGTCTTTATTGCTACAAGAAAAATAGAATGAATATTTATTTGTTATGAAGCTGGATTCAAGTCCCTAACCATTAACACACTATTTTCCAAAGCAGTTTCGCCCCTTTGCAGTGTTCTTGTTAACACCCTGAGTCTGTTTTGACAAAAACAAGCTTCTCAGCGAAAATGTTTCTGATTTCCAGATGCTGTTTGGCACCAAGCATATAGCATTGAAAATTCATCTGGCTTGCAGATGCCGTTCTGAGTAATCATAAAACAAGTAGGTACCGTCCCGCCAATTTGTGGGAAAAATATAAAGGAGCACGACGCAAATTGGAAGAAAGGTTCGGCTTAGAATGTTTTTGGAGGTTATCACACCTTACGTTTATTTATTTTATAACCATCTGCTATTGGAGCTCTGCCTTCCATCATTTGGATCAACCGTAAAGTTTCAAAAGGCTTGATGCTGTTATCAAAACAATATGGCCACAATTCTTTTCAGAGAATGCTTCCTTATATAGATTCAACAACAGATTATCTTTCGACAGGAATTTTAAGGGAATCTTCCCTTGAGATTAGATTGGTTAACCAGCATAATTTTCAAGGATAGTATCACTGTAGCATCGTTGATAGTATCACTGTAGCATGGCTTCAAAAGATCCTTCGCTATCTCTAATAATAAACAAAGAAGTATTACTGTTATTTTACCTGATTCTTATAATACTTAGACCTGGAACTCATGATATTTTTTAAAGAAAAATTGCAGGGTTTGCATTGAAAAGTTAAAAAAGAGTGCCAAATATCAGGAATAGGGTAATTCAAAGTAAATAAGTGAGTCAAACGTGTAGTTTCGTATTTATAATAATAACGCTATGCGACAAAATCCACTTTTTTTCTGGGTATTGGACAAACCCACTTTTTCGTAGAGATTGAGGCTTAAGTAAACGAAACCCTCTCAAGATAATCTTCAAATTTAGGGGCGGACATTATCAACTTTTTTTTTCGACCCAGTCTAGTGTACAGTGACTACCAAAAAAACTCACAAAGTTTTTATCAGCGAGTTTTTTTGTTCACAGTTTTGCTTTACAGAATGACAATTTCAAAGTTTACACAATTTCCTGTGTACAATTTAAAACTCACAGTTAGCGAATATGGCCCCTGGGTACCTGATTAGGGAAATTTTAACGGCAATGAAATAACGTATGAACTTGCAAAGGCCGATGTATCGTTAAACATCACAGGGGCAGTCAAGGTGCAACTACCATTTGCTTCAATGTAGGGAGACATTCTTGACAATCTCAATAAAACTGCAGATTAGGAATTCACTTAATTCACTTGTGATTAGATCCCGTACTCCATGCAGCTTTATGATGCCGGATTTAAGGGCGCTATGTAAATTTTAAAAAAGGAAACCAGTAGGTATATTAAATTATTCAAACGATTTCAGTAAAACAAATAGAGGATTCAGCAGTCAAATAATTAATTGGTTTCAGAAAGAAATGCATTAAAATAGCGCGTGGTTTCTTCGGTCGAGCATAACAGAAACCAACCAACCATATAACAAAAGGAATATATATTTTTATATGTCACTCTTGACAGTATAATATTTAAAGCAGCCATTTTCTTTGTCCATTTGGAAACTGAGAGTATTGCAAAATTTGCAGTGTCCTACGCTTGAAAGGTCAAGCGTCAACTTTTAGTGTCGGCAGAGGGGTCAAATCCTGAGTTTGCTGTTAGTAAGGTTTTTAAATTATTTTCGTATTTGATACAGGTGCCTTATTTGGGTTCTCCGGTAGGTCGTCAACATATTCTGCTCACACTATGGGCACATCTAGTCTATGTGAGGTAAAGGGAAAAAGGTTTTCTATTTGAATTCATACACTCAACATTTTCAGACTGTTGTTTCTTACTTAATTGATTTTTCCTAGCCCAGAAATTTAACAAAATTAATTCATGCTTTTCTTGATATGTCTAAACCAGAAGCACATTACTTAAATTCATACTTATATGCCATGTAAACACAATCAATTTGTAAATATATAATCGATTTCGGGATTTTATTATGCCTAATCGCCAGAAGGTAGAAGTGAATTAGCAACTGGGCATAGATTTGGTAAGACAATTACACAAATCTACAAAACATTGCCAAATTGGCAAACAAGCGTCAACCCGCTGCAGGAGGAACTGCGCTCACGTATGCACAAGAAAATATATATGTATATTAGGGTGCGCTTATTGTTCTTCTTGTCATCTTTCCTAACACATTTGGATTTTGCAAAGATTTTTATGATTCCAACTGCACGATAGGCCTTCAGTGAATTTCGACCCCGTGCAGTTTCGAAATAAATAAGTTTTTAATATTCAAGTGTTTGAAATTTTCCACATATATGTAGTTTTAAAACCGGCAAAAAATGCATCGATCACCTATCTTTTCGCATTAGGCCAGGATCGGCCAATGTGGAGGAAAGCGGGTTGGGGGTTCAAACCCCTAAAGATAATTGATTTCATTATTACAAACATATCTCTGTAAAATAGCACAATAGTAATTGGAAAAGTAACGCCCATATACGATGTAAAATAGAATCAGTATGTTATTAAAACCCCAAATAAGTCTAAGTGCCTAAGCGATTGTATTATGCGAAATAGAGAGTTTTACAAAAGCCAGATTTTAATCAAAATATCTATGAAGACTGACCATATTAGAGGCAATAGTTACAAGGGAGGAAATTGTGCCAAAGGGAGTCGCCTTGTCTGAAGACTAATTTGGTTTCGAATGGCTTCAAAAGATCCTTCGCTTTCCTAACGGAGTTGGTGGTTATTGCTCAAAGTCATTTTCCACAGCCTTGCTAACTTTGCAGAGAACTTATATCGAGTTACAGAAGCATACAATAAACTTATTTTCGACAAAAAGATGGTCAGCTACCGGGAAGATAACGATAATGGACCAAATGGTAAATCTAACCCATCCGCGAATCCCCTTAAACACACACACAAAAGTTATTATTAGTATTATTGATTCGTTATCGATAAATAGACGATTCGCTATCGAAAATTTATCGATTTGTTATTAAAAAATGACCGATTTGATATCAAAAAGTTATCGACTTCACATTGCAGAGCCACCAATTTATTATGGGAATGTTATCGATTTGTTATCTAGACGTACTCCTGTATGCATATACAGCGAACTTCACTAATACATGGTGATCACACTTTTCTTTGAGGTTGACTTTGACAATCACTGTTAATACGCGATGAGTGCGAGAGCAGTAAGCCCATCGTACACCCCAGCATTCTTTTTCATGCCGTCATTGATCATGCCGTTTTGCAATCTCCCCTCGGCGTTGTGTGTCCACGACAACGTACTTTCAAGAAAGATAACTAGATATTTTCTAGGTTTCTGCAGTAGGGTTACCTCTCGTTTCGAGATCTTATATCTCTAATAAACCCAACCAAATCTGTCCTCTCAGAGGTCAAACCGACATTGAACTCACTGATATGTATATCCCGAATAGCCAACTTAGTAAGCTTCGTGCAAATTCCGCAGGCTCAAAATTGGGATTTGAATTATATTCAAGTAAACTTTTTTCTTATTTTATACTGAATCCTAATTAACTTGAAGCTATGTCTAGAAAATCTCTCAATGCAAATTGAATCATCCTAATATATATAATTTTTGTACAATCACAGATAAACCTATATACATCTTCGATTATAGTACTTAAATACTAGGACATAAGCTTACACATATTTGTGAACACCTGAGAAAGCGTATTTGTGTGTGTACTTGCACCTAGAGCTTGCAAATTCATTAACCACGCATAAACAATTACATATTTGGGTAAATCCATTTAAATTTTACCGAAAATGTTTACAGAACTTTGAAGTGTGAGCAGCTGGGAGACAAGCATTATATCAAGTGGAATTTTTGCAAACTTAAGAATTATGAGCCCTCGACCGCCAATTCTAGGAATTTATTTATCAACCACCGCCTAAGTCATTTGTAATCCAACTGATCAACTTGTCGAAGGTAATTGATGGCTATGTGAGTAAATAGTATGAAATTTTGATATTAAGGCTCAGTTTTTCAGTACTAGTTTAAGTAAACCAGAGTTTAGATGAGAAGCAAAATATATGTAAATGGTCTATTTCGTGGAAGGAGGAAATGATTTATGGTGCTTTAATCACTGACCGAAATGTTTTAAGCCTCAGTGCGAGACTCTTCGAGCGAGGACTCATTTATAACCTGAAAGGCTCCCCCACCTGGGACCGCATTTTGCATTACTTCGTGTACTAGTGCACACTACGTGAGCTCCAAGGCTACTCCCACGCTAATGGGCTAAGCATCTATCTTCTCGTTTGCTAAGAATTATAGAATTATATGCCTCACATATGTGCTGACCGTATCCCATATGTATCAATATATTTTGGAGAAACGCCACTCTAGATTTTTGGGAACTAAACAATAGTTGGAGTTAACAGCATTTGTGATTTGCTTTAAAAGCGGCCGCACTACCGCTTAAAGATTGACATTATCCTTAATCTTCTTCAAAACATCAAAAAAAGTAGAGATCTTCAGGTCATCTTTCAAATTTGGACTTTGAATTGCTAAGAAGACGAAAAAAAATAGCAAGAGTAGTATGGTTGCAAAATTTTAGTTAATTCCTTAACAACTTATTCATATCCTGGCAAACAAATAAAAATTCAACCTGAATTTAACTACAAAAGGTATCAAAGCATTATTTATATGGATATATTACATTCGTTAACCATCCATTAATCAAACAATAAAGTTGGTCCGTTTACTTATTCGATAGTTGATTTATGGGCAAATACTTGAGTTAGTTTCAACCGTTTGCCGCACTTCAATTACACGCTTCCACACTTTACCCTCACCTCATTCTAGTTCATTGCCTGTATGGCCCATTTGTGTTTTTGCCTGCAGGTGAGCATTCTTGTCGTCCAGTTGTTGTTGGTAATTACTTGTGTGCGGTCCAAAATATGTATGTCAACAAGCATGTTACAAACGCTTTTGCCATCACCTATGTTAACTTGCTCGTATAGGGAATGCTGTGACGCACATACTTACATATAAACATAGCACACACCTATACATATATACATATACGCATTTATGTACATACATAAACAACTGCAATTGAGGGCGTTATACTATTAATTATGCGCACTGGTTGAAGTTCACATTCATTCAATTTGTTTGCTGAATTATTTCTTGGTTGCTTCGAGGGGAGTCGGCAATGTTGACGGGGATTTTTACATTTACACAGCCATTTAGTTGCTTAATTACGCATTCAGTCAATAATGCATGAGCATTGGTATTTGTAATTTTTAATTCACGCATTATTCTCCATTGAGTTCATTTCGTGGTTTAAGTTGAAAATTTCAAGAGAATTGTGGAGGGTCGAAAATATATAAAAACAGGAATACCAAGCACTCGTGAACTTTAATGTTTATATATTTAATATATGACTCGAAACTGTACCTGAATTCGAACCCAACTAACCAGCAAAGTCAGGTAATATGTTATATGCGGGGCCATAACCTCCAATATAACAGTTTTATTTGAGGTAGAAAGTCCTGACTCAGATTTAATCTGTCACTTGCATATTTGCATAAGAGAAGATTGAGCAAAACTGGGAGTTGTGCATTTGGGGCGTTGTGTGAGTATTGGTTGCTTGTTTTGTGGGTATATCAGGAATACTAGGACACAAGAAACTTAAATAGTTGGGTAATACAAGTTTTAAAAAAGCGCTTTTTTGTAAGTAGGGCTCTTGACACTAAAAAGTCGATTGAATTTTGGAATAATTATGCTTTGGGCGGAGAAGAGGGAGGAATGCAATTGATAGTCAAAGTAGCTAATAAATTTATGGGCTTAGCACTACTTTAGTTCAGTCCGACGAAGATGGAAACTTAACTGGAAGTACCTTCAGCCGCGACGGGCCAACCGAGGTCTTTAAAATTGCTACCATGGGGAGAGGATAAGCACGCGGAGTTTGGCTCGATTCTGCTTCATTGACATTCAGGACTTTCGGAAATTTCATAGTGGCTGTGATTGCTATCCAAATACGGGAGGCTTGTTTAATTCAAATGTGGAGCTACATTGTAAAGCTATGTCATGGCCTATAGATTGCAAGAGGTGTTAGAGAGGCCTCCAATCCCACCAAGGTGATGGTGTACGCACATTATCAATTGCTACCAAGGTAAGCTAATTTTGAGCTCTGGTAAAACGTTGCATTGTTTACTATAATAAATAAATTTCACTAAACATCATCCCGGTCATTTTTTATCCGTAGTTTGAACTGCAGTAGAAAGCATAAACTCAGCTGATAATAACAGCAAATTTGGCCGTATCTGTAAAGAGACTTGAGTTAACTTCTCCTTTTCTCTGCGTCATTACAAATTACTTCCGGCAAGAACATCATCATACTTGCGTCACCGATATCTTCTTTACTTTATTTTTACTTTTCATCATCTTATTTATTTTCTTTACCTTTACCTTAACCTTTTCTTTTTCTTTACCTTAACCTTTTTTTCTTTACCTTTTATTTTTCTTTTCCTCCTTTATCTTTTCCTGTACCTTTACCTTTACTTTTACCTTTTCCTGTACCTTTACCTTTACCTTTACCTTTAATTTTACCTTTACCTTTACCTTTACCTTTACCTTTACCTTTAGCTTTACATTTACCTTTTCCTTTACTTTTACCTTTACCTTTACCTTTACCTTTACCTTTACCTTTACCTTTTTACTTTTACCTTTTCCTTTACCTTTACCTTTACCTTTATCTTTACCTTTACCTTTAACTTTACCTTTACCTTTACCTTTACCTTTACCTCTACCCTTACCTCTACCTTTACCTTTACCTTTACCTTTACCTTTACCTTTACCTTTACCTTTACCTTTACCTTTACCTTTACCTTTACCTTTAACTTTACCTTTACCTTTACCTTTACCTTTAACTTTAACTTTACCTTTACCTTTACCTTTAGCTTTACATTTACCTTTTCCTTTACTTTTACCTCTACCTTTACCTTTACCTTTACCTTTACTTTTACCTTTACCTTTACCTTTACCTTTACCTTTACCTTTACCTTTACCTTTACCATTACCTTTACTTTTACCTTTACCTTTACCTTTACCTTTACCTTTACCTTTACCTTTACCTTTACCTTTACCTTTACCTTTAACTTTAACTTTACCTTTACCTTTACCTTTACCTTTACCTTTACCTTTACCTTTACCTTTATTTTTACCTTTACCTTTACCTTTACCTTTACCTTTACCTTTAACTTTACCTTTACCGTTACTTTTTTGAAGTACTCTTTCTCTTTAAGGTAAGGGAAGGGTTACCTTCAATGTTAAAACATAGTTTTCGAGAATATAGTAGGCTACTTCGAATCCTCGTTAAAATAAATTTTTCCTCATGCAAAGGGCACCTAAATTAATATAAAGAAATAAACTGCAGATTATAAATCCAGACACAATCTTCAAGCTACTGTCGGTTAGTATTACTAGAAAAAGAATTCGCTGAGTTGAAGACAAAGAAAATAGCGTTTCAATGCTATAAAAAGTTATAATTGCGTAGGAAGGCTTTGCCAGCAGCATTCAAGTTAATAAAATTATAGGAAAAGTTCAAACAGTAGCTGACACAAGTATCACCTTAGAGCATATTTAAATAGCAGAATGTATTCCTGGGTGAATGATCATGTGCATCCAACACTTTAGTATTCTGCGTTTTTACTAAACCGAGTTCGTTTTTTTTAAAACAAATTTGGTTTGCCAAATGTTTAAAAAAGAACTTTTCACATCGTCGAATTCATCTCTACTCATTGTTTTTGCGAGCACTGTTGCTTGCAGGCCAAGATAGTGCTTTTTGTTTTCCAAAAATTTAATTTTATTTAAGCTCTTTTTCAATTTAAATTTCAATTTATTTCACTTTCTTTCGTTACGCAAACGGTTTTGAATACTTTTAGCTTCATCATTTTAAACTTATCTGCCTGCCATGCCACAAAAAGATAAAACATATCTCCCGCCAAGATGACCCAGTATTCCCATCAGCTACATGCCAACATCTATTTGTTGTTGTACCTATGTGTGTATGTATGCGCATCGTTTCAAAGGGTACTTAAATAACTTTAATTTAAGTTTAGTGTTGTCGTTTATTGTTGAATTTGTTATTGCTGCATGGCATTCCTCCCGCTTGGTCGCTGTCATGCTGCGCTTCAGTTGCACTTGCCATTATCATACTTTCATACAGCCGCTGTTGTTTGCCCATTTTCTCTATATTTCCGCTCCAGCTTTCAAGGGTATTGTTGAAATGAAACTTAAGAAAGTATTGCTTGTGAATTGTGGGCGCATTGACGCAAAGGTTTTTCGAAAAGCTACCATGGCGTAACGTTTCTAGAATTATCACTTTAGGCATTTGTCGAGGCGAGGTATTATTTCGAATTCTCACATTTTATTAAATTTTCGCTACACTTTTACTTTTATATTTGTTTTTATTTATTTATTCATTTATTTGCTTGTGGGAGTAACTACTTGTACTTTCCATTTGGAAGTTAATAAAAATGAAAAGAACGAAGTAGCGTATCTGGTTTGCAAGAAATTATGATTCTTTATAAATTTTTGAACTGGGAAAACGTCGATAAAGGTGTTCGTTTGAGCATTAATTAATCCTCCGATTAGCGGTGAATAAAATCAGCACATCTCAGCGTTGTCGTCTGGCCAGACGAAATTCGACACTTGGAACTTTATCCACAAATACTTGAATTTTTATTTAAATTTAGAAGAAAACTCGTCGCACACTAAGATTATCAAGAAATAAGTTTAAATTTTTTTTTTTGATAAATTTTGAAATAAATACGAACTATGAGGTCTTACTGCTCAACCTAATATAAACGAACGCAAGTCAATTTCTGTCAAAAATGTCTCATGAACATACAACTTGTATGAGAGCAACCGAAATTGAATTTGCTGCGTGAAAACCTAACTCGATTTCCAAGTTTTGTTCTACATGACATTTAGATTTGACGTTTACCGCCAGCTGACGTTTAATTTTAATACAGATATGACAGCTCAGTTACGCAAGCACGCATGCTTATTTCGGTTATGGCAAAAAATGACGGTTGTTTGCGTGCGCTAAAAAAACGCAGTTCGGTTTTATTAGGTTGGCTTTCTGTAGTCTTCAAAATATGTTTGTCTAGCCAGACGACACCGCTAAAATGTGACATAATAAATTTTGGTACAAAAAAAAAGAAAAAATAAAAAGAAAAAGAAAAATATCGATTTCCCAATATAATAAAGACCGACTCTAAACTTAAAAAGTCACTGAAGCTTTTCATGATCGCGTGGGTAGCAGTAAAGTTATTCACGAAAATAAAGCCTTCTCGTCTGGCCAGGCGCCACAATCTATCGGAGCGTTAATCGGTGCTTGAACATCTAGGCGGTTTTTTTCGGTTGATTATAATTGTGACTTCACAGCAAAGATATTTGATCAAAGAATGTAAAACAAATTTGAGGTTATACGTAATGGTTTATTTTACTTATTTATTTATTTATAAATTCCAAACACAACAACCATAAGTTTTATTTACCGTGTTTGGTGTTAACGTAATATAATATTAAATGTGTTTATATAAAAATTGTAGAGAGATAGATCAGGGATGCACCTTAACGTTAAGCTAATCGTTTATCAAAAAATTTCCACCGTTTCCGTTGAAACACTTCGAAATATTATCGATAAAGAAATTATCAAGATACATTGTATCTCGTTTTTAACCGAAACGAAAAGCTTTCGTTAACGTTAAAAACGTTAACAAAAACGTGATAATTTATGTTTGAATTGTGCTGGCAATGCTATAGCCATGGTGAAGCCGTAAGGTGGTAACAGCGCGCGGACATACACACACAAACTGCATGTAATTTGTTTGTGTAATTCGTTGTTGGTAATGTCAAATATACTCTGAGGAATGTTCGTACTGTCAAAATTCATGAGAAAAGTTGCAATCAGCTTGGCTAATGCTTTCACCTTTAATGACTACGCCATCAATCAGCTTTGCCAGCATAGTTTGAAATTAATAATCAACATAAACGATTTGATTTCGTTTTGATATGGCAGAAAACGAAACAAAATCATTTCGTTAATTTGACGTTCTTAACGTTAATAAACGAAACGAAATGACTTTGTATCGTTTATTAACGTTAATTATCGTAACGAAATGATATCGGTTCGTTTGTTAAGCATGCCTGAGATAGATATAAGATTTGAAAGGAGAAGAGAAAAGAAAAAAGAGTGAAAGATTTTCAAAAGTGTTTCAACATGTTAAGAAAGATGACTCAATAGTTTCCTTTTGAAGTGCATTATGTTCGAAATGCTTTTAATCTGCAAAGGCAAAACATTCCAGAGACGTACTGTTTTAACAAAAAATTGACGCTCAGAAATTCGTGAGCCATATTTTGTATGCAATAGTTGATATGATCGCAAGGACCGTGCTAGCTGAAGTCTTTCGTATAAATAGGCAGGCTCCTTAAACAACACTATTCTATGAAGGAGTGAAATGCATTTAAATTTAAGCAGATTGTCGAATGTTATATTGTATATCTTATGAGCATATTCGGAAATATATAGTCATAAGGGCGTATATCATA
Organism: Eurosta solidaginis; assembly: GCF_040869045.1. Classification (NCBI taxonomy): domain Eukaryota; kingdom Metazoa; phylum Arthropoda; class Insecta; order Diptera; family Tephritidae; genus Eurosta; species Eurosta solidaginis. Next base: position 356,702,009 of record NC_090319.1, on the reverse strand, counting down.
AATATAGCGGGCTATGTTATTGTAAATTACATTAAGTTTTTTACTACACTCACTGTCACAATAGGCAAAAATTTCGCAGCCATACAGCAATGATGGTAACAAGTAAGACTTTGCCAGAGGCAATCAAATTTTACTGGTGTGAAGTGTTGTGTGGTCCATAGTATTCGTAACGTGCCACATACTTTGCCTATTGTAGGAGGGATATGATTATTCCAAGTTAATGTTCTGTTAAAAATGACACCAAGATTTTTTGTCGTGTCGACAAAGTTTATCGGAGCATTGTTCAGTGCTATTTTGGGGCACTGATCTATGTTAATGGGTTTTTTATAAATAGCGATGCATTTAGACTTACTTGGGTTTAAGACTAGCCCGTTATCTCTAGCCCATTAATTTATGAGACATAGATCGGAATTTAAATTTCGTATGCTGTTATTAATGGAGGCTGAGGGCCCGCCTAAATATACTTGAACGTCATCTGCATAAACGTTCACTTTACTATATTTAAGAATTTCAGCAGGTCATTTATATATAGAACTAATAATAAGGGTCCAAGTATAGATCCTTGGGGGACTCCCTTGGCTACACTTAGAAAGTTTGACATGCAGCTACCGACGCTTACTGCTTGATATCTCTTAAGAAGATACGTATTTACCAACTCCAAGACTGGAGCTAAGAAGTTGAAAAGCGTTTTAAGTTTTAAGCATAATAAAGTATGGTCAACTGAGTCAAATTCCTTGGAGTGATTCAAGAGTGTGGTTTGAGTTCTTCATTCTGAGTTTGAATCATTGCGACTACAAGCTCACCCTTGCATATTTTATTGGTGATACACTAGTACTTGGAGAGATCTTTTGCCATGTGTACGGAGAATGAGTTTTGTTTTGATCACCGCTGATACTTTGGCAGTCAATTAGTTAAAACCCAGCATTATGGTTCAAACATTGATTTGTAAGAGTTTCTCGAATTCCTTTTCTTTAATTTAATTCATGTTGCTTATTGGCAGCCTTTAACTTAAATAGCTTTCACTTTCACTTGAAGTTAAGCTTAGATGACATAAATTATGTTCCAGAATTACTTTAAGTATTTGCTTAGTCTTACTCATTCAGTGATTACACATGCAGTCGCTGTTTACTTTTGCTCATTCTCTTTACCCTTATCCTGCTTATCTATCAGACACATGCTTGCTTATAGATAAATTGCTCTTATTTGAATTTTGCACAGTAATGATGAGCTAATAGTCAACTCTAAGCTGCGACTAAAATTTTAATGTATAAATAGAGAAACATAAAATGAGTGTGAATGAGTTTCAAAAAATATAACAATTTGATGGCTGTGTTCGAAAGAATTAAAGCAGAGAAAGAACTTTTGATTTAAAAATTTAAGTCATAAGTTTACACAGAAAAAGCCTTTAACGGAAATGAGAAAAACGCTTTCTTCATAAAATTTTATTGAATTGAGGAAAAATACTATTGAATGAGAAAGAATGTCATATTTTCCTTTACGACTTTTCGTAAATTTAAGGAAATATTATTCTTAAACTTTTTCACTAATTGTTGTTTATCTTAGAAGAATGTGATTTAATTTTTTGGGGGTTCCGCAGTGCAACCTTGGGACTACTAAGCTTCACTATAACCACTCCGGAGTAATCCACTCCCGAAAAAAATACTTATATGTTCTTAGTGGGAAAATAGGGACAGGAATTTCTTATATATCACATGAAAAACATGCACTGGGAGTGTTATGGGGGGTCTCTTGAAAACCCTTCAAAATAATGATGTTGGTGCTTTTATTAATAACACACTTTCTTCTTAATTCAAACTAACGGCGTACGCAGATGACGTTGTAGTTTTCATAATTTCAAAGTGGCTTCCAACAATTTCCTCTTTGATGGATCGGGCACTTCGAGATATATTATAGTATGAAATAATAATACTTAGTTCCTGGTTTGATGTCCAAAGGATAATTATCTTTATGCTACAATATACACCTGTGCATCTAATAACGGGTTGACCGTCGCCGCGGAAAAGACGGCTATGGCCTTGTTATATAAGTGGTACAAGCTAGGAAGGTTGACCCTGCAAAAGAAACCTTGCACAAAATATCCTAGAATCATTCGATAAAACAACTTTCCATGGCCGCTCCGCATGGGGGAAGTCCTCATTGGGTATTTACAGCGATTATAAAGCCCATCCTACACAATTACACAATGGAGTATTTTTTTGGTGTGTAGCCACATTAAATCGAAACTACCTCAAAAAATTTAAATGCTATAGCATAACCAAAGCCCTAAAAACAACGCTGACGGCTGCACTGTATGCCATTCTGCACACTCCACCTGTGGACGTGGTGTTGAAAAACATAGCGTCAACAAATGCAAAAAGGCTTAGTGCCTCGGGCATTTTGCCCGCAGACTTTACGGCCATAATAGTATAGTGTCATCAATTACTGGACAAATTTCGATTTTAAGGGCCCCTTAGAGTTACAGAACATTGGTGGTTCCTAATTAATGGAAGCAGTATACTGTGCTGAACGGGAAATAAATAGATCCAACAAGCTGTCAGACCACTGTAATGTTTTTCAGGCGAAATTTGTAGCCGCAACCAAAGCAGTAGAAATACCGGTGGAAAAAGCCTAAAACTGCAACAGCGCCAACATTTATGTTGACAGCAAAGCACCAATTAAGGCAATAATCTCGCATCTAAAAATATTAAGAGTGTAAGAAATCCCTGGGAAGAACCAGGATAGGAAGAAATGTTGATCTGTATCGGATACCTGGACATATGCGAATAGATGGGAAAGAAAAAGAGGATAAGCTAGCTAAAACGAGCGCATTCTTCGAAGCTTGCTACCTAGAGGTCCCAGTCAGATTGGGCGAGATTAAAAGAAACAAGAGTTGCGCACGATCGAACAAGCAGAACTGACGAGGGCTAATACCTTAATAGTTCTTTCCACCGGAACAAAGGACCAACAACATCGATCATACTTATCGCTTTTCAAACAATATACCATACTCCCCAAAACCTTCACGAAGTGTCTTTATCGCTCCTACAACAAGAACGCGAACCCCGTTTATACATACATTTACTTAAGTTTTTCTAGCATAAAATTTCCTGATCCTGTGCGATGCAATGCAGATGTTATGTTGCTTCATGAAATCAACCATCTCCGTGATCTTCCCAGTTAACCCATAGCAGTTTAACTGCAGAATTCTGGAGTGCAACGGGAGAGACGTAGGGGTAAGTGATAGGTGACTACATCTGAGTTGAGGGAGGCCAGAACGTAATTGCTGTTGTGGCCCTTGTACTGGACGTCCCTGGGTAAGCATTTGGGTACCCGGTGTAGTTGGCGCGATGAAACCCGTCGGGGGTTGCGGTCGCTGAGACCAGAACATCTAGGAAAGTGGCATCGTCCAAGGCAGGAGCTGCATCCTGTCCGATGCAACCATCCCTTACACGTGACACACTGACAAGATCAAAGGAGATACTTCTAAACCAAAAGAGATATAAAAAAACGGCCTATGCAGAAATGTGGGCTCCATATAGTGATAATAAAATACGCAATAAAAAAATTTGAAGAAAAACACATAACTGTTTTCGTTAGCGCAGCGACGAAATGTAGAAAGCGACATGTTTAAAATGTAGATAGTGATTTTATTGATATTATTACATTGTGACAATAAAATTTTTATGAAAGATATAAGTTTGTATTTTTTTATCAAAAAAGAAGGGAACGGACGTGAAAAAGGACCCACAAATTGATGGTTGCCTAGGGCCCCGTTGAGGGTTAATCTCGCCCTGTACATACGGGTATATCGTGAGTAACAAAAGTTGCAGGGATACTTTATGAGGTTGATTTATAAATTGAGACATGTTTTTGCAGTTGATAAGTGCAATAAAGTTACAGCACACTTTCTGCTGTATAAAATAGTTAGTTAAGTTCATTACAACTTACGGCGGGTGTCATATCGAATTTATTGAAATCAATGATGTGCAAACGATTCTGACCAATTTTATGTAACAAGCAGGCAGTTCATTACTATTTCGTAAGAAATCACGATCACAAATTTAATTTAGACCTGTTAACAGCTGCTGTGTAGAGAAAATCTGTGGTTCAAAACTGGTGCGCTTTTAGCGTATGCGGAACCTTACTTGGCGGCCACAGTGGTGTGATCGTAGCGTGCTCCGCCTACCACACCGTATGCCCTGGGTTCGCACCTCAGGCAAAGCAACATCAAAATTTTAGAAATAATATTTTTCAATTAGAAGAACATTTTTCTAAGCGGGGTCGCCCCTCGGCAGTGTTTGGCAAGCGCTCCGGGTGTATTTCTGCCATGAAAAGCTCTCAGTGAAAACTCATCTGCCTTGCAGATGCCATTCGGGGTCGGCATAAAACAAGTAGGTCCCGTCCGGCCAATTTGTAGGGGAAATCAAGAGGAGCACGACGCAAATTGGAAGAGAAGCTCGGCCTTAGATGTCTTCGGAGGTTATCGCGCCTTACATTTATTTTTTTTATATCCTAGAGAGGGGAAGTTGTCCCCGCTGCATTACCTTTCTATAGTTCAAAACTAGAACTAGTTAGTTTATTAGTCTTTTCGATTGTTCCGAAGAAGTGTACAGTTTTACAGTTGAGATCTATTTGTTTTGTTGGTTCTATGGCGTTGGTGTCGAGTCCTCACGTATTCTACATGCTACTTCTAATACGATTTTATGTGCTTTTTCGATAGTCCCAATTACCACAAATATCTACGTATGGAGTATATTCGATATCCGAAAAATCTTTGCTTTTTCTCACTCACGTAATGTTATTCATGCTCCAACGTCTATTATAATTCTGAACCAAACATTATATATAAGTAGACAATTTGTTCCAGACCATTAACGATAAGCCGCAAATCAGCTTAGGTAAGCCCAATATTTACTTCAACTTTTTATTAAACCTCACTTGCTTACGCTTTTTGTTCTTGTGTGTGTCTGTGTGCATTTCCTAATGCATATATACGGTAGGCATGTATTTTTGTTGGCGCGTTTTGTTTGCCAAAGTTTTGTCAATAAATTTTAAATGCTTACGCACAGACGCCAGTTAACAGCCGAGAGCCAACTTAACTTTAGTGGGAAGTGCCATAAATGCCGCAAAGCAAACCAATTTTTAAAACACAAAAATAAAAAAAATTCACATGCAAACAGAACAATGGCACAATTATGCTATATGGAAAAATGAGCGTTATATACCCTAGTGAAACTTATGAAGACGAGAAAAATATTAAGATCTATATACCAGCCTAGATATGTAGAAGAAAAACTTTGATCTCAGCTAGCAAAGAATCGCCGCATAAATTTATAGCTTGGATTTAAAAAAAAAAAAAACAAGTAAGGAAGGCTAAGTTCAGGTGTAACCGAATATTACATACTCAGTTGAGAGCTTTGGAGCCAAAATAAGGGAAAATCACCATGTAGGAAAATGAACCTAGGGTAACCCTGAACTGTGTTTGAATGACATTGGTATCAAATGGGAAGTATTAAAGAGTATTTTAAAAGGGAGGGGGCCATAGTTCTATTGGTGTACGCCATTTCGGGATATCGCCATAAAGGTGGACCAGGGGAGACTCTAGAATGTGCTTTTACGATATGGGAATCAAATGAAAGGCGTTAATGAGTATTTTAAAAGGTAGTGGGCCTTAGTTTTATATGTGAAGGCGTTTTCGAGATATCGACCAAAATGTGGACCAGGGTGACCCAGAACATTATCTGTTGGGTACCGCTAATTTATTTATATATGTACTACCACGAAAAATATTCCTGTCAAGATTCCAAGGGCTTTTGATTTCGCCCTGCAGAACTTTTTCATTTTATTCTATTGGGAGGTGTCACACCCATTTTACAAAGTTTTTGCTAAAGTTATATCTTGTGTCAATAAATCAATCCAATTACAATGTTTCATTCCTTTTTTCATATTTGGTATAGATTTATGGCATTTTTTTTTTTTTTTTCGTAATTTTCGATATCGAAAAAGAGGGCGTGGTCATAGTCGGATTTCGGCCATTTTTTATGCCAAAATAAAGTGAGTTCAGATAAGTACGTGAAGTAAGTTTAGTAAAGATATATCGATTTTTTCTCAAGTTATCGTGTTAAGGGCCGAGCGGAAGAGCAGACGGTCGACTGTTTATAAAAACTGGGCGTGACTTCAACCGATTTCGCCCTTTTTCACAGAAAACAGTTACCGTCATAGAGTCTATGCTCCTACCAAATTTCACAAGGATTGGTAAATTTGTGTACGACTTATGGCATTAAACGTATTCTAAACAAATTAAATGAAAAAGGGCGGAGCCACGCCCATTTTGAAATTTTCTTTTATTTTATTTTGCTGCACCATATAATTACTGCAGTTGAATGTTGACATAATTTACTTATATACAGTAAAGATATTAAATTTTTTGTTAAAATTTGACTTAAACAATTTTTTTTTTAAGTGGGCGTGGTCGTTCTCCGATGTTGCTAATTTTTATCAAGCATACATATATAAATAGGAGTATCGTTCTTGCCAAATTTCATCATGATATCTTCAACGACTGCCAAATTATGGCTTGCAAAACTTTCAAATTACCTTCTTCCAAAAGTGGGCGGTCATACGGTTCTACGTCATAAGGTCAACCCACCTACCAAGTTTCATCGCTTTATCCGTCTTTGGTAATGAATTATCGCACTTTTTGAATTTTTCGAAATTTTCGATATCGAAAAAGTGGGCGTGGTTATAGTCCGATTTCGTTCATTTTAAATAGCGATCTGATATGAGTGCCCAGGAACCTACATACCAAATTTCATCAAGATACCTCAAAATTTACTCAAGTTATCGTGTTTACGGACAGACGGACATGGCTAAATGAATTTCTTTTTTCGCCCAGATCATTTTGATATATAGAAGTCTATATCTATCTCGATTAGTTTACGCTGTTACGGATTGCCGTTATGCAAAGTTAATATACTCTGTGAGCTCTGCTCAGCTGAGTATAGAAAAACTATTTCGAATAGCATGACGTTAGGCTTGGAACGTTCTTGTTCCGAAAATTAAATTAAATTGATTTGATTATAACATTTTTAGGACACACAAAGAAAAGTATGCAAGTTTTCAGCGAAAGTGTGACAAACAAAATGTAAAGTAAAATAAACACAGAAAACGACGAAAATTTTAGAAAAAGATTGATATTAAGGCAAAGTACGGCCCTAGAAATTTATAATGGCACATTAAACTCGCTATTATTAAGCGCACACGCTACGTCTCAAATGCCTGCTTTCCTGTTGTGCGTGATGATGTACTAGGGATGCAACGAAGTTCTTTTTCTGATAAAGGAATATCGAAATTTTCTTCGAAAATACAGCCCATGCTAAAAAATCTTTATGGAAATAATATCTATGAATACTAGAGACACACTTAAACACTTTCTGTAGTTCAGTTACAAGATCGCCGAATTTTTGGTATTATTACATTCAGTCATTTTCTTTGGCTCCTTGGACTCTCGCCGGTTTGTCTCAAGTTTTCCCTTTTCGCATTAGGATAATATTCCAATATGCCGCCTGTTCGTAGCATGACTTTATATGCAGCGTGTTTTTTTGTCCGAGGTAACACGTCATTTCTCATCGTAAGCTGCAGTTACCCACTAACGTACGTACAAAAAACTTGTCAATTGATCTATCTTATGAAGCAGTCAAAACAATTTTGATTTTTTCCGCATGAACGTGTCAGCTCGGCGCTCTCTCACTAGACATAGTTGCTTAGTAAACTTTTGCGCGCTAAATTTTGACCTTTTGCAGTTTTTATGCAAAAACACCTAATTAAAATTTTAAATATGGTGGAAATAATTCGAAATAATTATGTAAAAGTGCAGATTATAAATATGTCATATATTTATACTTATTTAATAGTAATTCCAGCCTTTTACAACATCAAAAATTAAAATAGAACAAGTTGATGTTTCCACAAGCATGCATTTAAACAGGTTAATGGCAACATTTACTCGTTGCCTCTATGGGTATAAATTTCGCTCAAATGTATGTACGCACGGCTTACAAAAACGTACTTTACACACGTCGGTGCATAACTGCAGCTGTACGTGTTGTCTTTGCGGGATCGCTGTAAACTAATAGTGCCACTAGTGGTGAAACGCGATGAGAGATAAATGAACTCCCGCTGCTCGCCGCCATCTTCAGATCGAACATTTATTGATCTCCATTAGGTTTCGCAACTATTGAGTGGTGCTGAGCACTGTTTGCACAACAATAAGAACAACGACGAAGTCATTTAGTCTTAACTTGTTTTGCAATTTTTCGACTGTTGTACCCAACCCTGGCATTAAAGTCAGCATGCAAAGGTTTTTTGTTGCTGTCGTGTTAACGATAAATACAATCCCCGAAGGTTGATGTATATGGTGCTTTGCCGGATATAGATCCAGTACGATCCGGTAACAAGCACCATTGGTATGACCACATTAAACCTTCTGGGCCATTCCACCCTACCTTTCTATTACCTCTTAAAAGGAGGTAGCAATGAGGCACGCAGCGAAGTTGATAATTATACACCCGCTTTTGACAACAGTTGCTACTACGGACAAATCGTATCCATTTTTAAGATCCTACTTAAAGAAAAACTGTAACCTTTCAGACAAGATATTTAGGTATTCATATCGTCTAAGAAACCGGCTTTTTATATATTTGTATATGTGTGCGGCCTCCGTGGTGTGATGGTAACGTGCTCCGCCTATCACACCGTATGCCCTGGGTTCAACTCCCGGGCAAAGCAACATCAAAATTTTAGAAATAAGATTTTTCAATTAGAAGAAAATTTTTCTAAGCGGGGTCGCCCCTCAGCAATGTCTGGCAAGCGCTCCGGTTGTATTTCTGCCATGAAAAGCTCTCAGTGAAAACTCATCTGCCTTGCAGATGCCGTTCGGAGTCGGCATAAAACATGTAGGTCCCGTCCGGCCAATTTGTAGGGAAAAATCAAGAGGAGCACGACGCAAATTGGAAGAGAAGCTCGGCCTTAGATCTCTTCGGAGGTTATCGCGCCTTACATTTATTTTTTTTATTTTATATGTGTGTAAAATATCCGAGAAAAACATGCGTTTATATGGGGCAGAAAAAATCATCGGACTTTTAGCTTCGAGTCAGTCAAATGAAATTTCAGCGAAATTCTTAATATATGGAAAAAAATCACAAATACTACCTTTGTTAGTATGTACCTGTATAAAGGTTTGTTCAAATAACAAACAAATTTTCGAAAAAAAATTTCGTTCAAAAATTAAACTGTTTTTTACGGGACACGGACGAAATTCATATTTAAATTCTGATTTTCTCTTATACTTACTTACTTACTTTATTGGCGCTAAAACGGTTATGACCGTCAAACAAGGCGCGCCGTGGCTCCGCCAACCGGCGCCAATTGGTCACACCAAGGGAGTTTAAATCGTTTTCTACCTGGTCCTTCCAACGGAGTGTGGGCCGCCCTCTACCTCTGTTTCCATAGGCGGGTTCCGATAGAAACACTTTCTTGGCCGGATCATCATCTTTCATTCGCATAACATGGCCTAGCCCGTGCAGCCGCTGCGTTTTAATTCGCTGGACTATGTTGATGTCTGCGTATGGCTCGTACGGCCCATCATTAAATCTTCTACGGTACTCGCCATCGCCAACGCGTAGATGTCCATAAATCTTTCGAAGAACTTTTCTCTCGAACACTCCCAAAGCCGCTTCATCTGCTGTTGTCATGGTACATGCTTCTCTTATACTATATAGAAAAATTGATACCTAAAGCATTGTTTATACATAGAAATTTACTCCAGTTTGCTCATGTTACGCAAAATTCAAATTTTAATTAATATACTTATTTAATTTTTCAGTTTTTTATACTCAGTTGAGCAGACCACACAAAGTATATATAATAACTTTGATTGGATAACGGTTGGTTGTACAGGTATAAAGGAATCGAGATAGATATAGACTTCCTTCCATATATCAAAATCATCAGTATCGAAAAAAAATTTGATTGAGCCATGTCCGTCCGTCCGTCCGTTAACACGATAACTTGAGTAAATTTTGAGGTGTCTTGATGAAATTTGGTATGTAGGTTCCTGGGCACTCATCTCGCTATATAAAATGAACGAAATCGGACCATAACCACGCCCACTTTTTCGATATCGAAAATCTCGAAAAACCGAAAAAGTGCAATAATTCATTACGAAAGACAGATAATGCGATGGAACTTGGTAGGTGAGTTGAACTTATGACGCAGAATAGAAAACTAGTAAAATTTTGGACAACGGGCGTGGCACCGCCCACTTTTAAAAGAAGATAATTTAAAAGTTTTGCAAGCTGTAATTTGGCAGTCGTTGAAGATATCATGGCTGAAATTTGGTAGGAACGTTACACTTATTACTATATGCACGCTTAATAAAAATTAGTAAAATCGGAGAACGATCACGCCCACTTTAAAAACAATTTTTTTAGTCAAATTTTAACAAAAAATTTAATAACTTTACAGTATATTATTAAGTTATGTCAGCATACAACTCCAGTAATGATATGGTGCAAAAAAATACAAAAATAAAAGGAAAATTTCAAAATGGGCGTGGCTCCGCCCTTTTTCATTTAATTTGTCTAGGATGCTTTTAATGCCATAAGTCGAACAAAAACTTACCAATCCTTGTGAAATTTGGTAAGGGCTTAGATTCTAGGACAATAACTGTTTTCTGTGAAAAAGGGCAGAAACGGTTGAAACCACGCCCAGTTTTTATACACAGTCGTCCGTCTGTCCTTCCGTTCGGCCGTTAACACGATAACTTGCGCAAAAATCGATATATCTTTACTTATCTCAGTTCACGTACTTATCTGAACTCACTTTGTATTGGTGTAAAAAATGGTCGAAATCCGACTATGACCACACCCACTTTTTCGTTTTCGAAAATTACGAAAAATTAAAAAAATGCCATATTTCTATACCAAATACGAAAAAAGGGATGAAACATGGTAATTGGATTGGTTTATTGACGCAAAATATAACTCTAGAAAAAAGCTTTGTAAAATGGGTGTGACACCTCCCAAATTAAGTAGAATAAAATGAAAAAGTTCTGCAGGGCGAAATCAAAAGCCCTTGAAATCATGGCAGGAATACTGTTCGTGGTATTACATATATAAATAAATTAGCGGGACCCGACAAGTGATGTTCTGGGTAACCCTGGTCCACATTTTGGTAGATATCTCGAAAACGCCTTCACATATAAAACTACCACCACTCCCTCTTAAAGCCCTCATTAATACCTTTAATTTGATACCCATATCTTACAAACATATTATAGAGTCACCCCTGGTCCACCTTTATGGCGATATCTCGAAAAGGCTTCCACCTATAGAACTATGGCCCACTCCCTCTTAAAATACTCCTTAATACCTCCCATTTGATACACATGTCATACAAACACATTCCAGGGTTACCCTAGGTTCATTTTCCTACATGGTGATTTTCCCTTATTTTGTCTCCATAGCTCTCAGCTGAGTATATAATAAGCCTTCCTTATTTGTTTCTATATCACTTTCTTCTATTTTTATCTCAAGTTAACATTAAGTTAAAATCCTTCTTCCTTGGAACATTGAGGTATAATAAATTTAAAATATACAGCCATTGAAATGATCAATTCGATCGTCGAAAGTTTACGATTTTCCATAAAATACTCCTAGTATACATTTTGTTATTGTCATTGCAGTGGTTCCAATGTGTAAAGTATGAAAAAAATGTTAAAAAACTTCTTTACAAGGCTAACATTTTGGGAAAAAAATTTGTTTCAATTTAGTTAGTGAATTTTTATAATAATGAAGAAAATTTTCATGTATATTAGATAAGTATTTCGTTTGATTTTAGAAAAAAATTTATTGTTTCGGGTCACTATGTAAGTTCCTCACGGACTGGCCAGCTTAAACTAACCGCATATAGTCTACATTTATACCCGATATGGTATAACAACCGTGAATTTGTCTCTTCGTAGAACATGCTGGAACAAATGCGATCAGTTCATTGATACATAAAGCTATCAAAAAATATACTAGTCTCATGTTGCTTGGTGATTGGTTTTGGAAACATCCAGGACTAATCGAATTTTTAGTAGGGTATGTATTTACGATCATAGAAAGCATTTGCAAATATGTTTGCACTGGCTGTTGAGTTAGTTACTATGCGGTGTGTGCTTCCGCTGTGGCAGTCTGGTATGTGGTAAATGTGAGTATGTTTATACAAATATACACATACATATATGTCCTTAAATATTTTTACGTCAGTGTGTATCCTTTTTTTACTACTTAAATATGTGGCTGAGTTTGGAACTTCTATAATGCATTTCTCTCTTCCAACACCACCTGCAATCTTATATTCCCCAAACTCGGAAGCACTTCCATACACCGTAGTTCGTCTTCGTCTTTGCGTCATTGAAAAGTTTTATGCGCTTCTCGCACTAACCGCAGGTGCATTAAATTGCATTTTAATGTTAGCGAAACTATTTCAGTTTTATTACATACCAACACCAATCTCTCAAAAAAAGTTATAAAAACTAAACAAAAAAAAGCGAGATTGCAATAACAACTTTAACTACCTGAAATGGGCGTTTTTATATGTACACTAGACTGAGTAGGAAAAAAAATTAGCCAAGAAAATGCCCTTGATTTTATGCTTCCCTTGAAATTTTTCGGAACAAATTTTTGTTTGTGTATGTTGTCAAAACTATTTATTATTTTAACTTGCATTTTGGCAAACGACCTTTATAACAATGTTCATATTTGAGAGCTTTTTTCATTTCCGGCATTGGACCAATTGCCGATCTATTCTAAAAAGTTGTATGGTGCGTTTTTTTTGGTATTTGGTATGGGAGTACTCACTGACTAGCTTTTCGTTTTTTTCGAAAAGTGGAAAATGCGGCACAGGGCTACTTCTTTGACAAAGTTAATATTTGAAAATGTTTTCCTTCCAGGGAATGTAGCCGTCAACGACCTATTCTCAAAATTGTTCTTTGTGCGTGTTTTATTTGAAAGTTATTATTTAGGTAGCTTTTTGAAAAAGGAATATTAGGTTATGTTGAAGTGATTGCGCGGGGCACACCTTGGCCAGTGAAATGAGGTCCGTTGTGATACCATGAAAAGACATAATTCTATTTGAATCATTTTGAGGACCTGCCAAAGGCTACCAGCTTCTTGATATCATGCTCCAAAACTTGGCTCATATTATCTATAAACGAAGCACCCAGAAAGTGCTGCCGTGCGCTACTTAGTGTCGGGCAGTTGCAGATGAGGTGAACCACCGTCATCCTCTATACATTATACTTACTTATGTTGTATACGTCACGGGATCTTTTAGCATCCCATTTTGGCCAGGTTACCTTTGATGTCCGACACCCCGGTTTTTGTAGTCATCTTTTGTCGGCTGGATGGTAGATATACTCTTTTAGTATAAGCTTGCATGTAGCAAAGGGCATACCCAAGCGTTTTTGGCCAGGAGGAATCTGCCTGGTTGCATCCTGCCTAGCGCATTCATCTGCAATACAGTTTCCTCATTGTCTCTATGTCCCGGAACCCATGTGAGACGTACACGGTTCTATTGGCCCATCTCTTGAGAGATTGGCGACAGTTGAGTGCTAGTTCAGAATTGAACGAGTAGGAGCCAAGGGATTTGATGGCAGCCTGGCTGTAGCTAAAAATAAGAAATAGGAGTGGAAATTGGTGAGAGGAAGAATGAGAATGGGGAGAGGAAGAAAATATAGAAAGAATGAGCCAGATGAAAGTCAATGTGATTAGGAAAAGCAGATATAAATGAATAAAGTGCGGGAAGACGATGGAAAGGAGGGGAAGCAAGTGAAACGAAGGTGATGGAGACAAATAGAGGTAGTTTGAGAAAGATGAATCAAAGTGGGAGTAAAAGTGAAAAAATTTATAAAATGAAGGAGGGGGGGGGGGGGGGGGGAATACGGAGGAGAGACCGGGATCAAACACAATGAAAGGGTGGGTGAGAAGATAAAAAGTAGTTTTTGCAAAAGCTACAATATGTCTAATGCCAGTGTTTACTGATAGAGTAGGTAAATCGCAGTGAGCTATATTATCGAGCAGCAGAATATCAAAATTGTATCTGCCTTCATTTCATGTAACTTTCTTATGGTTAATACAAACAATTATAACGAAATATGTCGCTCAGGTGATGCAGTAATTCGAAGAGGAAGTTGTAGTGGGAGTGGTACTAAGATTTGGAGTGGGAATAGGAATAACAGTGCGATTGAGGCTCGGAATGGGTTTGGGAGTGAACAAGAGTACAAAGAAGAATAGAATATATGGAAAAGGTTAATGGGATAGATTTTGAAGAGGGAAAGCGAGGTCGAGCTTTTAAATGCGGGAAACCACTTTTCGGGCAGAACAAATTCTATCGGGTACTCTTATGTTTAAAAGTTGAAAGACCAACGAAGTGTAAAAATGTCTATTCAATTTAAACAATTTTTTTTGAAAACCTCTAAATGTAAGCTCCAAAGTTTGTGGTAAAAATTATTATTTCGTTCGAACCCGCCCAGTCTAACGTACAAACTTGATATGGTGAAAATTTTTCTTTTACTTATTAACCAGTTTGTGTTAGTGTGTGTGAAAGTTTTCGCAGCATGTTGTAACATCCTTGGGTGCGCATAAATATTTTTATTGGTCAAAGTTTAGCGCTAAAATGAAGCAGACTCTTACATTTTGTATTACATGCTTCAAATTTAATCACATCGAAGGGGCGTACGAAACAAAATTGGAATCTAAAAATTTTGATTTTTTCTATATAGCAACAGACCAAGAACTAAAATCTGTATTATTTTCTTTAAATTATATGAATTTATGAAAGTGAGCTACTAAAACCATCATTTGCTTATTTGTTTGACTAAAATTTTGTGTGGAAAATGTTTTAATTTGTATGAAAAATTTTACTCATTTTTGGGCATCCAAACTTGCTGCTTTAAATCTGCACTCTGACACGAATTATTAAAGCTCTATGGGACATGGCGCTTTATTTTGTTGTACAAATTTTTTTAACTTGCGGTTACGGATATTCGATTCGAGCCCCTACATTGCAATTTTGTTCGGCGCATCTTGTACTTGAGTACCTTGATGTAAAATATTTTGCACATTTCCTAAAATAGTTGAACACATTCTTGCATGGAACAGTATAAAACGGCTCGAATTTTCTCTCTAAACTTTTAACAAGCTCAATCATTATTGTCCTTTTGACTACTGCGCAAAGTTGCTTTTGTTTGCTATTCGCACCATATATGTAACAGATCTTTCAAGTAAATTGTGCAGCATTTTATTTTCATAGCTATGGTTCATTTGCTTTTATTTAGCTTTACGACGTTTTACTTCTAATGTACATTGTTCATGCCTACATATGTGTAAATACTTAACTGGTTTATGACTAATTTTGTTTTGTTGATTTTCCGACAGGGTGGATAACTGACGTATATTGGAAAGGTTTTCCCTCATCCCTTGCCAAATATGGTTTCGAGACAAACCGGTTTCGGCATTGTGCTATCATCAGTATCGACTTTCGATCTCGATGATGGCACGACGCCGAAACCAATTTGTCTGTTGTTGTTTAAAAAAAAAATGATAAAAATACTCCCCGGAGGTTTTGGGGAGCGTTATCGTTGTTGATGGTATTTTGCGTATAATAAATTCATTTTTCTAACAGGATTCCACTCGCATAGGTGAGGTTGACAATTGGGAAACTTTGACGCTATAAAGCTTTGTATTGTGCTTGTCAAACCGTTGAATCCCAAACCAGTTTGTCTTGAAACAAAATTCGAAAAGTGATTACGGAAAATTTTTCCAATATATATTAATTGGTTTGTTTTTATAATTGTAATTTAAAATAATTCTAAAAATTCTATACTCTATAATACATATATTATCAATTTATTTCTGGCAAATATATATATTTTCGTTTCTTTGTAGGTAAGTTTTTCAATCATAATAACGACAAGCCGAGTTACTTGAATTTACAATACGTAAGCTAAAAATTACTACCCACAGATCATTCACTTTTATATAAAAAACAGTTTTGTTCATTACATCAAAATAAGAATTGCATATACACAATATTTATATTAAATTTAAAACCAAAAATGTTTTTCCTACATGTATCTATCTTTAAAACCATGTTGAACTGGAACCACTTTTCGGTAAAATATTTGATGTACACAGGTGATCATACAAACTACTCCTACAATATGCATGTTGTTATCATATATATGTTGACCAAATCCTAATTCAAATAACACATATGGGCCAGCATACAACTTCACTTATTTTCTTGGTTAGGCTAGGTTGAATTGGCCGGTCAATAAAGACCTCACATAAACTGAATATGTCCATAATGCTACCAGAATTTGTATGAGGAACAACAGGAAGAACCCTAATTAGGTACCAGGGCTTATGTTATGGAATAACTCCGACCTCTTGGCAAATACTAGACGTTTTCTAAGACCTAACTTAATTGCTGCTTCGAGATCTGGCAACTCTGCAGCCCCTTATAACTGGAGCCTTGACTTGTCGAGCGTGGGGTACGATCACCTTCTTATCCACTTGAGTTTATTTTAAAAATAAACTACACATTTTTTATACCCAGCTGCACTTGTACACAGGGTATTATAACTTTGATTAAATAACGGTTGGTTCTATAAGTATAAAGGAATCGATATAGATATAGACTTTCATATATCAAAATTATAAGTATCGAAAAAAAGTTTGATTGAGACATATCCGTACGTCCGTCTGTCTGTCCATCTGTCCGTTAACACGATAACTTGAGTAAATATTGAGATATCTTCACCAAATTTGATACACGAGCTTACCCAGCATACGTATATGGGTTTTGAAAATGAGCGAAATCGGATGATAACCACGCCCACTTTTTATATATATAACATTTTGGAAAACACAAAAAACCTGATTATTTCATAAATATTACTCCGAGAATGTTGAAATTTGACGTGTGGACTGGTATTGAGACTCTGGATAAAAATTTGGATTTTTTTAATGGGCTTGGCACCGCCCACTTGTGATAAAATCAATTTTACAAATATTATTAATCATAAATCAAAAATCGTTAAACCTATCGTAACAAAATTCGGCGGAGAGGTTGCCTTTACTATAAGGAATGCTTTTAAGAAAAATTAACCAAATCGGTTAAGGACCACGCCCGCTTTTACTTAAAAGATTTTTAAAAGGGTCGCGGACGAAAAAAATAAGCTATATCTTGGCAAAAGAGATCTTTATATCAATGGTATTTCATTTCCCAAGTGGATTTATAAAAATAAAAAGGAAAAACTTCAAATTTAAAAATGGGCGTGACACTGCCCTCTTATGACTAATCAATTTTCTATGTTTCGGGAGCGATAACTCGAAGAAAAACTAGTTCAGAATAGAACCATATGTTATGTATTGAACAGCCTTGTAACACTATTAAGCACACGAAACAAACAACAACAGCATTTCAAGTGTACAGCTGGGTAACCGAACTGAGTCTTCCTTACTTGTTTATTATATGGCTATGTATCTCAAAAATCGCTTAGGTTTTTACACCTTTTCACTATATATTTCATATCTTATACAGGCGATTATTTGGATATTACTAACGGGATAAGATTATAGTTCAGCCCCTTTCATTAAAGGTATGAAGACAGTCCCGTCCTTACTTATTTGCTTTGTTTTCCATATATTTTTGATATGAGAAAAGTTTTGGAATTTCCTTTCATGACTTTGTGTATTAAGCAAAACTCGTTCTAGGAAGCGCAAAAAGCAAGATTTAGCCCAATCCAATAACTGTTATAAACAAACATACGTGGTATCAAGATAAGGTCATTTCGTGGCCACAGCTTTTGTTATTAGCATAAAAAGAAATCATCGTATAAAAAATGTTAATAGTGGGATATCATAGATCTTTTAGAAAATGCATGTATTTTATATGCCGATTTAAAATGATACCTACTAAAAGTGTGCTATTATTTTATGGAAAGTTTTCATCGCAGAAGATACTCGGAGGCTATGCCAGATCACTTCCGAGAGGTGACCACGCTTAAAAACTTTGTTTGAAGTGTTTTGATGTTAATTCTTCCATTAGCTGAACTAAGGACCTTCGGTATAGTGGGCTAGCAGCCTACGTATTCACTACGTCCACCATGTCGCAAAAATTCCGATATATAATCAATTAAACCAATAAGTGTTTGCAAGTGCATCAGTAGTTATCAAAAGTTTTTACGACTAGCAGAGCAAATAACAACAAGAAATACGTATGTGAAACACAAATTTACACAATATTATTTTAAACATAACAATTTAGCATTTATCATAAGAGTTCATACACATATATTTATATAAACCTAAATAAACTTAAAAATAATGAATAAAATATATAAATGTTAAAACTGCATATGAGATTATAGAAAAAAACATAGGGATGGTAATTTTGTGACCTAAATAGCACATGTGTAAGTTTTTCTTGAAGTAACCGAATTGTAAATACGCCACACAAATGATTGATGCGTTCAGTTTGATTTATCTTATTCGCATGGCTTTGCTTATTTCAATAAATTATGCCCCGATTTCAAGAAAATCGCATCGATTCATGCGTTTTTTCTAAGTTTTGTACAAAGAGCTGAAATATCAAAAGCGACACATCCGCAAAAATAGTTACGCCTGGTTAGTGAAAGTTGGCTTACAGCAATCTACATAAACTCTGTGCTGATCAAAAGAGTTTAACTTAGCAGTGGCCCATATAATTACCTATGCTACAGAGAAACACAGACAATTAAAAGTAGTTTGTATAATTGCTTTATAACCTTTTTACCACTTCCCTTATTAAAAGCCAAATAATTGTTTCATTTGAAATTTGAGCTACTATGTTCGATTAAGTTGGCAATTTGTATACACTTATATACAAAGTTTAACACCCATTGGGAATGAGAATACGAGTTACTAACAAAAAGTTTGACTTCGAGAAAAAATCGAAATAACTTAAATGTAAATGTTTATTAATTAGTGAACCTCCGTTCCGTTCTTTACTTACAACGAAGATTATTAGAAAATTATTCAAATCTTGAATATAATTAAAACTTGCCACTTACCTGCTGCAGCATGTACATTTTTTCTCACACGTGACCCAAAAAATTTACGTACCTTTTTAAGGAATTATAAGAATAGACAATCTCAAAAAGCACACGTCGCAGTAATCTTGTAAATCTTTGCTTTAGATCGCTGCTTCTTTGGTTAACTAGGTTGCTTAAATACCTACTCAGTTGTTGCCGTCAACTTGAAATTGTGCAATAAAGCATTGGCTCATGCATCACAATATTTAATGCTACAAAGGATTAATATACGCATACATACATACATATGTATGTATGTAAATGACATTTAAATACTTATTTTATGGCAGCGCTTTGCGTTTTCAGCAACTAATTACATCCGTTAGAATAGCAACTGAGCCGGTAAACAAGTAACATAAGTCTATGCCTGTTTATATGTGTGTGTGTTTTTGTTTGCTTTTGTAGTTTTATTATAACATATTAGTCGTTTTTCATTTTGTAATGCAATGAAAAATGCATACAGCTGTTGCTTTTGCTGAAAAGCTTTTTGTTTTAACCACTCACATACTCATACATAAAAACATTTACTTACAATAGTTGACGCATGCATAGTATTGGTAATACATGGCGTATACGCAACATTGTTCGAATCTATTCCCACAATGTTGATACATAGGTAGAAACACAAATATATGCCAGAATATATACATACCCAGCAAAAAATGGCAAATGACAAATTTCTGAATAAATATTTTAACATCAGAGTAGAGTAATCTGTACTTAAATGACTAATGCAGAACCTTTTGTTGACTAATTTTGATGAGTAAGCATCTTTGCTCACGCTATAGGTGAATCCAGAATGTAGGAGTAAGGTAATTGAAGTAAGCATAGAATATAAGTGTAGGTGTAGTTAGTGGTAAGGTGCGGTGTATGCGTGCAAGCGTAGAGTAAATGCAGGCGTAGTGTGCATGCAAAGTATGTTGAATTAGGGAAAAGAATGTAAGCGTAAGTGTAGTCACCACATTGTTGTTTAATGTGGGAACAATGTACGTGGTAGAGTTGACATGAGCGATATCTGACAGCAAGTTTGCTGATGGAAATTTACGAAAGCAGAAAAAGAAGTCGATGATATACATATAAAAAGGGTGAAACGAAAAAGGAAAAGAAGTAAGAAAAAGAGCAGTATAATAGAAATGTAAGAATGATGTCGATGATAATAACGATTAAATGAAAAGAAGAAGTAAAAATAAGAAGAAGGCAATAGGAAAAGAAAGAGTAGAAGTCAAAAGCGGAGACAAAATAGAGTATGTTCGACCTGTTATTCATTTTTTATCGAAATGTTAAAGGTTTTTTACTGACAGTATATGAGCGTCTTGTTTATGTATATCTTATCAATGAGTGATCAGTGTGTTATTGGCCAGGTATGGCAGATTTATATATTCGTTAACGGAGTGTTATATACTTGCCATCAATAGCAAATTTCGATACGTTATCTATTTTTTACAGAGGAGCTTTCGCTCTGTTATCAAAACGTTATCAATTTACTACTGTACAAGTTGTTGATTATTTATCGAAAAGTTATTCATATGTTATTAAAAGGTTATGAAACAAAAAGTTATAGACTTATTTTCGATTATTAGATATGATATAAACAAGTTTACGCCTAGTTTTCCGAAAATCTGCCGAAATTTTTTTGGAAGGAATCTTTTCTTATCCCCCTTCATAAAAAAGGAAGCAAGTCGGCTATTGAAAACTATCGTGGAATAGCAAAGCTCTCCGCTATCCCTAAGCTTTTCGAAGCAATCGTTACTAATCACCTTACATTTTCGATTTCTGCATTGATAGATAGTTCTCAGCATGGCTTTTGTAAAGCCAAATCAACCACAACCAATTTGCTCGAATTTACAACTCACGTCATTAATGGGTTTAGAAACAATCACCATACCGACGTTATATACACTAATTTCAGCAAAGCATTCGACAAAGTACGTCACTCATTACTTGTATATAAACTCGAATTGCTTGGCTTTCAACCTGGCCTAACTCGCTGGATCTCCTCCAATCTTTGCGGTAGAACTCAAAGAATCATTTTTAAAAACATTTGTTCGAATGTCATCGCTGTTCCCTCCGGTGGCAGCCATCTCGGTCCTATTCTGTTTTTGCTCTTTATAAACGATATTTCCACAACTATAAAATATTCTAAAATTTTAATGTATGCCGACGACGTAAAACTTTTTAAGTCATACGCGTCGGTTGAAGAACGTTCTGTACTCCAGGCGGATTTAAAGCGTTTAGTTACTTGGAGTAATGCGAATTGTATGCCTCTCAACATAGAAAAATGTAAATCCATGTGTTTTACACGTGTGAACATACAGCCAGCTTCCTACACAATTAATTGGCCAAACTCTGGAAAGCGTTGATGTTATTGTCGACTTGGGAGTTACAATGAATTGCAAACTTAGTTGTAAACTAAGTTTCAACCCTCATATTAATGCCACAGTCAATAAAGCGAGAGGAGTTTTAGCATTTGTGAAAAGATGGGCAAAAGTATTTAGTGATCCATACCTTACAAAAACCCTTTTTACATCATTGGTGAAGCAGATATTAGAATATGGATCGATAATTTAGAATCTGCGTTATCAATTTCTTGTGGATAGACTAGAATCAATTCAAAAACAGTTTTTACTTTTCGTCTTGAGAAATCTTCAATGGGACTCACCGTATAATCTTCCTCCTTAAACTAATCGGTTAAAACTAATAATTCTTCCCACCCTTCCAAGTCGTAGAGAAATGCTAGGTGTGCTATTTATGGCTAGACTTTTGAATGGATCGATTTCAAGCCCATTTCTTTTAAACGAAGTAAACTTGAATGTTCCATGCCGAGTTTCTAGGCATTATAAACCTATAATTCTTAAACAATGCAGAAACAATTTCCAACTACACGAACCCTTTTTATGTTTGTGTGAAGATTAAAACTCTCACTCGAGAATAATTAATGTTTCGGACTCGCTTTTTGCCATAAAAAAAAAAAAAACGGTTCTATCTTTTCTTAATAATTAAACAATTTTATTTATACTTTTAGGGTATTTTATTTTGTGAACCTATATTTCTCAGCTGATGAGTTTCTCTGTAGCTGAGCAGTTTTAAATCTAAAAAAAAAAAAACAGAAAAACTATGTATGAATTAAAAAAAAAGAAATAACAAGATTAGCCTGGTTTCATCGGGCCACTTGAGGGCAGTACGTTACCACAACGTCCAAGATAAAAAAAAAAAACAAGGTCACTAATTTTTTATCGGCGTACTATAGGTTTATTATTGAAAGTAATTGATTTGTTTAAGAAAAGTTATCTACAAATTATTGATTCATTTTCGAAAAGTTATCAATTATTTACCGAAAAGTTATCAGTTTGCTAACATAAAGTTAACGATTTGCTATATAAACCTATGGATCTGTTATCATTGTGCTGTCAAGTTGTTATCGAAACTGAATTTTTTATCAACAAGTTATAGAGATGTCATCGTAAGCTATGGATTTTCTATCGTAAAGCAATCAATTTTTTATCAAAAAGGTATCAATTGAAGCAGACATTTCTCAAATCAATTCTGAGATTGGGTAATTTTAGAAAGCTTTGTTTATAGGATGTGTGAAAACGGCATTCTATATAAGGAAATACCAGTTGGTAAATATCCTGAAGTTGTCTATGGCTAATAACGGCCATGTAATATCATACCATTTTTCTCTGAATACCCTAATCGCTTGACCTTCTGTTAAAAGTGGTAGGTGGGGAGCTAACACTGTGCATTGAAGTATTTTACTCGCCTTCCAAATCCTATGTTCAAGTTCCTAGAAAAGCTACATGGTAGTACCTCAGAAAAACTTGATCAAGTTATCCTTCGGCTGTGCCCATCCGAGTATATGAAACTTTCCATAAAATGAATAAACCTTAAAGGTTCCAAGCTTCATGTAAAAGCAATTTGTTCAACTGAAAAAAGCTTACTATAATTTTATAATTTTTTGGTGGGAATTTTGAAATATATATTGATATGAATATGTTTACATATTAAATATATAGCTATTACCTCTAAAAACAACAGGTGTGCATCATTTATTTTACATTTCGTTTAAAATAATTTCAAAATAATGTGGGCGTGTTTGGAATGTGCACACAAATTATAGTAAGTATATGCGTGCATGAAAAGCGTATCCATAGCAATGTGCCCTACATTAAAACATATGTACTCATACACGTATATTTGTATCAATTACTGCAATTGCAATTAGAAGCAATTTTACATATTCCATATCAAACAAAATCAATTTAATGAATTGGCTGTTGTTAATGCAAGAATTTAATTGACAGTGAGACAAACTTACATTTATAAACTGGCTAAAGTTGCAGAACGCGAGGGGTGCTAGGAAAAAATAAAGAGATTTGTTGAGAATAAGCAAACGTAAAATCAACAGCTGAAAGAGTGTTTCAGCTAGAAAACAGCTTGACTGAGAAAAGTTCTAACTAAGGAAGATACAGTCAAGGGAGTAATAAAAAAGACGACGGGGAATGGTTATAAGTAGTGGGCGATAAAAACGTTTGCCAAGTTCAAATCATCGGTACAGATGGGATATTCTTTGCTATGTTGCAGTTGATAGGTGGAATGATTGTACAATGGCTTGGAAAAATCCCTGTGAGTTGCACAAAACTGAATCACGTCTCGCAATCTTGGAAAATAGCAAGAGAAATATTCACACCGAAAGCGGAAAGAACCAGTCTTCTGCATCCGAAAGCCTGCAGGCCTATCATGCCAAAAGACTAGAAGGATTAATATATGTATGTGTATATAAAACTGAATAAGAATGAAGCTTTATTCCCTTCAGCACAACGTGCTTACACCAAATGCAAGTCAGTTGATACTGCATTACTTTCAGTATTCATGAATATAGAAGTAGCACTGAAACACCAGGTGTTTTACAGACATTGCCGGGGCTTTCAGCAATTTCTCGAAACGACTTATCAGTCTCAATTGGATTGAAGAACATATAGATTCAATAAACTGCATCGACTCGATGTTAAGCTACAGGTTTATCACGTCGAAATGAGGTATTTGCGAGGGCGGAAATTAGTAAAAAGTAGACCCCCAATACTGTAGAGTCTCGTTATAAAGCAACTGCTCCAGCGATTCGACAGATGACCACACAAACTCAGGACATATGCAGATAACATTTGAATCATCGTAAGCGACACATGTATATAAACAATCAGCTCTCTCATGAATTAGAGACTTCGGGATGTACATACCTGGGGGTCTGAAGTTGGGTTTAATCGCCAACGTGCAAAAAACCGAAACGGACGCTGATGTGCAGTGATAGTGTGCCTATTCCACCGAGGGCCCTGGGTTCAATTACCATGTAAAGTAACATCAAAATCTAGAAAAAAAAAAAATATTTTCATTTAGAAAAAAGTTTTTCTAATTCGGATCTCCCCTCGGAAATAATTTGCAAACAGTCCGAGTGTATTTCTATTATGAAAATCTTCCCAGTGAGAATTAATCTGCCTTGCACAACGCAAATCGTAAGAGAACCTCGGCCCAAAGGCTCAATGCAGACATAATAATTCGTTCCCAAGATGTTGGGATTGCTTCCCTAATGGTGCTTTTTACCGGAGCGTACCGTATATATACCGAGCAAAGGCCTTCAGGCGTGTCTTTGTCGCTACAACAACAACAAACATTCTCTTTGAAAGTATTACATTGTATGCAGCTCTTGGATTTAATGCGCGTTCTTTTTAAATGTGCCTATTGCACGACTTTTTTAGAATTTAGGTTAGTCGGCCTACATTACCAATTTAAATTCAGATTGCTAAATTTTTAGTTATTATTGGATCTTCGAGGTATTTTTCCAAATTTTTAATAGCAATTTTATTACCAACTCAGTTTTTTGTTTCACTATGCACCTCACTCAGTATCCTTAACGAGTCGACAAAATGCAATACAACATAATGCAATACTGCTCAGAGCTGTGGCCTCCACTAATCAAGGAAAAGTAATTTCTTTTCAAAGTATTACTGATTTTATTCCATGAAAAACCCGAACGGCTATGAATGCATTTTATTTTTTTCTTTTCCATTGTCCTTACAGTACAGAGGGCAGGGTGATTAATCATAGATTACTAAAGAATGTAATAATCTTAATTTACTTGCGACTTATTTACCAGCATTCAAACATACATTGCGTACATGTCTGTATGTATGTCTGTATGTACTTTTGTATGCATGCTCAAATGTGTGTATGAATCTACTTTCGTATGTTTACCATTAATGCATTTGCGATTGCCATTTTGTTCATTTGCTTGCCAATATATGTATGCACGTAAGTACTAGTGTTGTTCCGATACCACCTTGTACTCGATACCTGTACTCATTGAAATAGAGCGAGGAAAGTAATCGATACTAAAAAAAAATCATTAAACGAATTTAAGCTAAACAGTTTTATTGAAAATAATACTTACATTATGTAAAAATAATATTAAATCTAGAAAATAATTAGGTAGGTCCTAGGTACTAGTAATCACACTCTTCATCAATCTAGGGCGTTGATCAGAAAATTAAATAATTAAATTAAAATAAAATAACAAAACTGAGTCAACCCAAAGAGGTTGCCAATATGGAGGAACTGGAGGAGTCGAATGAATTCCTAACAAGGACGCTTATGACTGCGTATAACAACGCTTGCCCTCTAAGAAGATTCATGGCAAAGCCGCTATGGTGGAACAATGAGCTGAGTCTTCTAAGAAGACAGGTAAAAGAATTGTTTAAGCTCGCAAAGACCGCGGAAAGCGAAGCGTGTCGGGACGAGCACGGGGATCCACAAGCGTGAAATTTCTAGGCCGAAAAGAATATCATGGAAAAATGTATGTACGCTCCAGCGAAACAGCACGATTGAAAAAAGTTCTAGCAAGGGGAAACATAGTCCAGGGACTAATAGAGAAAGAGAACGGGGAATAGTCACGTAATAGTGAGGAATCCCTTGCGGTGCTTCTCGACACACATTTCCCATCGGGAGACGGTTTAGAACAGACAGCAGATATCACTCACACTTCGATCACGGAGCGGATAGAGCCGGGCTTGGTGACCGATACCAAGATCGAGTGGGCAGTGAAAACGTTTTCTGAGTTTAAATCGCCGGGCCCAGAGGTATATTCCAGGCCTTGCTACAAGTTTCAAGTATGACGGTCGTGGAATGGCTTAAAATAATATTATATGGGTGCATAAGGCTGAATTATGTACCGCACTCTTGGATAACTGCTCGTGTAGCTTTCCTGCCAAAGGCGGGGAAGATCGGTCACGTGTATCCCGAGGACTAGAGACCAATCAGCTTAAGCTGTTATCCACAACAGAGCATGCGTATACGAAAGGCAAGTCGGTAGATACCGCATTTCATAGGGTGGTAATTAGCATAGAGAAATCCCTGGAATATAAGTAGTATGCTCTAGGAGTCTTCTTGGACACTGCCGGGGCCTTCAATAATGTTTCTAAATGGGCGATTATGGATGGTCTTAATTACATTACAGCAAATCCCGCCTTAATCAGATGGATCGGCTGCGTGTTAAATTGCAGGAAGATTACATCACAATGGGGATTGTACGAGGCGTACAAAAATCAGTAGATAGGGGCACGCCGCAGGGAGGGTCGCTATCTCCTCTGCTGTGGACGCTGGTCATCAACCAACTACTCTGGCGATTCGACGAGGGAGCCGTAAAACTTACGGCTTGCGCAGATGACGTTGCAATTGTCATAAGTGGAAAGTGCTTTCCAACGATTAGTTCTTTGGTGGATCGGGCGCTTCGGGATATTCATACCTGGGCATCTAATGTCGGATTGAAAGTCAATGCGGAGAAGGCGATTATGATCTTGTTTACAAAGAGGTACAATGTACAAAATTGGACCAAGCCTAAGTTAGTTAGAGGGGTGACCTTACAGGAGAAACCTTGCACAAAATATTTAGGAATCATCCTAGACAGTAAGCTGTCGTGGAAGTTCAACGTGGAGGAGAGGGTCAAGAAGGCCTCAGCAGCACTCTATGCATGTAAAAGAATGCTGGGGTGTACGTGGAGCTTATCGCCCTCTCTTTTTCGTAGGGTTTTTACAGCGATTGTAAGCCCTATTCTATATTATTGAGTTCTTGTTTGATGGAAAACCACAAAAAAAAAACAACATGATTCGCAGCTATGGGGAATTTGAGCGATACGTTTTCCTTTTTGTGGCAATTTTAAGACATGGATGAAACTACAGTTCGGGCGAGCGCAGCAAAATTTGTCGAAAAATGCATGTCGGACATTTCTCAAAGCATAGAATTCGAAATAATTCATTTGAAACACATTTACGAAGCAAATTTTGATAAAGGTCTGTCACCATTGGAATTACTAAATACCATCTGCATATTGTATTTATCTGTATACAATTTTCCCCAATATTTTTAATATCAAAAACTAGAAAAACGGGAGTTTTTTGAGGTTAGTAAAAAACAAGAGCTAGCTTTTCAATTCTGACAACGGATTCGTGTTCAGCGACCAAAAATCCATAAGAATTGACCTGTCTCTTCCGTTGAACATCCCACTTTTTTCCGTGGGGCTGTGTAATGATTCATGATTGAAACGTCATTAATTAAAATTAATCAAATGTATTAGTGGATTTTGTATAGGGAGCCCGTAAATTGTTTAGTCCCGGGCCCGTATTTTCTCTCTACGGCTCTGGGTACAGTACATCATAGCCTACAACCTTTTAGTAACACACCTTACTCCGATATGGGCACTCATATTTTACTCACATTTTAGTCATATTTTAGTCTACCACCAGCCTGTGGGAGCTCGCTACCTGCAATAGTCTTTTTCGCTCAGTATTAATGTAGAGGAAATTTCCACTTAAAGGCGCTGGCCAACTTCAACCTGCGGTTTACATCGAGCTCCTGGCTAAAAATATAGAGTGATATTTCTTTGCGCTCCATAAACTGCACAACAACCTTAGATTTTCTCATTTTATTCTAAACTGTATGTGGGCCTGGTCAAATCTGCAGGGCACTTCTGCTTTTGTTTGTCAGTAAAATGGGCACCTAGAGAAATTTTGTATCAGATAAAATAAATTGTAGGATATTTCT
Organism: Eurosta solidaginis; assembly: GCF_040869045.1. Lineage (NCBI taxonomy): Eukaryota > Metazoa > Arthropoda > Insecta > Diptera > Tephritidae > Eurosta > Eurosta solidaginis. The sequence continues at coordinate 356,673,739 of NC_090319.1, read as the reverse complement.
TAGCTTATAATAAAATTTTGTGGGCATTGTCAACGCATATGTTAAAAAAAGCAGAGGACCCATTACTTGACATGAGAAATCGTTCTTCGGTGCTATGTCCACGTACCCGACCAAAGTTAGTAGATACTTGTACAAGGTACTCGACTATATTCTCGTAGCTACTCGTATCGGTACAACAATAATAAGTGTCGACTATAGCAGTTTGTTTGTTATCCGCCGCTTATTGAAAAACACTGGCTTTCGAAAAGTAAAAGACTACAACAAAATAAAATAAAAAATACAGTTAATTTTGTGTAGTATTCTCCCACTGTTTTTCCGCGAAAATAATAAACAATACATATTATAAATGTTCGAAGCAGATCCTCCCCTCGGCTAAATGCAGTTATTGCTGAAATAAAGCTTATCATGGTCCATTTGCGTTTTTAATTGTTTTTTAAATATTAATTGCTTGCGCACGCACACTGACTTAAATAGGATTACTTACAAATGTACATGCATACATTAGGCTGCACAGTTTTTGGGAAACTACCTTTACCTTTTTTTGAGTTTCAAAACTTAGAGAAAAATAAAAAAAACGTCTTGAAATTTAAGATCTTGATACTCATTAGTTTTAATATGAATGAAGCCGAACTCCTTGAATTTGTAAACTTCCGAAATAAATATAAGTGACAAATTTATAGAAAATTAAAACAAAAACAAAAAGTGTGCAAAGCATATTTTATATCGATATGTTAGGTGTCAGCCTCCTCTTCTTGGAATAGTTTAACAAAGTAACTATTCCCCTTATAGCAATGCTAGATTTATTGACCCAGTGTTTGGGTTTGTTGATCTCAGTTTACCATGCCTGCAACGCTTGTCACCAATTTCCAAGAATAATCTTCATCACAATGCTTTGACTATTGACTTTGAATACTATTTTTTTGAGTAACTTTAAGAATACAAAAAGTAAAGCCTTCAAGAAAAACAAAAAGATTGCAAAAGAAGACCCTAAAGCATATGGCTAACGCAATTTTTATACTCAGCGTGTTTGCTCACAGAGTATATTAACTTTGATTGGATAAAGGTTGGTTGCACAGGTATAAAGGAATCGAGATAGATATATACTTCCATATATCAAAATCATCAATATCGAAAAAAAATTTGATTCAGCCAAGTCCGTCCGTCTATCCGTCCGCCCGTTAACACGATAACTTGAGTAAATTTTGAGGTATCATGATGCAATTTAGTACGTAGATTCCTGGGCACTCGTCTCAGATCGCTATTTAAAATGAACGATATCGGACTATATCCACGCCCACTTTTTCGATATCGAAAATTTCGAAAACAGAAAAAGTGCGATAATTCATTACCAAAGACGGATAAAGTGATGAAACTTGGTTGGTGGGTTGGCCTTATGACGCAGAATAGAAAATTATTAAAATTTTGGACAATGGGTGTGGCACCGGCCACTTTTAAAATAAGGTTTAAAAGTTTTGCAAGCCGTAATGTGGCAGTTGTTGAAGATATCATGATGAAATTTGGCAGGAACGTTACTCCTATTACTATATGTGTGCTAAATAAAATCAGATGTCACGCCCACTTAAAAAAAAAAAATTCTTAAAGTAAAATTTTAACAAAAAACTGAATATTTTTACAGTATACAAGTATATTATCTCAACATTCAAACCCAGTAATGACATGGTGCAAAAAAATACAAAAATAAAAGAAAATTTCAAAATGGGCGTGGCTCCGCCCTTTTACTTTCAACGCCATAAGTCGAACAAAAATTTACCAATCCCTGTGAAATTTGGTAGGGGCATAGATTCTATGTCGATAACTATTTTCTGCGAAAATGGGCGAAATCGGTTGAAGCCACGCCCAGTTTTTACATACAGTCGACCGTCTGTCCTTACGCTTGGCCGTTAACACGAAAACTTTAGCAAAAATTGATATATTTTTACAAACCTTAGTTCACGTATTTATCTGAACCCACTTTATCTTGGTATTAAAAATGGGTGAAATCCGATTATAACCGCGCTCACTTTTTCGAAATCGAAAATTACGAAAAATGAAAAAAATGCCATAATTATATACCAAAGACGAAAAAAGGGATGAAACATAGTAATGTGATTGATTTATTGACGCAAAAATAACTTTAGAAAAAACTTTGCAAAATGGGTGTGACACCTACCATATGAAGTAGAAGAAAATGAAAAAGTTCTGCAGAGCGAAATCAGAAGCCCTTGGCATCATGGCAGGAATACTCTTAGTGGTATTACATATATAAAAAATTAGCGGTACCCGACAAATGACGTTCTGGGTCACCCTGATCCACCTTTATGGCGATATCTCGAAAAAGCTTCCACCTATAGAACTAAGGCCCACTCGCTTTTAAAATACTCTTTAATACCTTGCATTTGATACCCATGTTATACAAACACATTCCAAGGTTACACTAGCTTCATTTTCCTACATGGTGATTTTCCCTTATTAGACAAAGGATGAAGGAAAATCGTTCCAAAAAATATCACCCTTGGTCTACAATTTGGCCGATATTTCCTAAACGTGTGTGATATGGAATTAAAAACCACTAATATACCATTTACGAAACCCTACGGAACCAACGCAGCTAAGCTCTCAGCTGAGTATGTAATGTTTGGTTACACCCGAATTTAGCCTTTTTACTTATTTTAACTACACTGGTTTACAGCCAAAATGCACCAGAGACGCCATTATGAAATTGCTATGTAAATTCATCCCTTGATTCCGAAAATCAAGGTTATTTTTAATTCTATGGTAACGGTTCTGAGATATTTACGAATAACCGTTAAAAAAAAAAATTGGTTCCACTTAATCATATATATCTCATGAACGAATTGAGCAATTCCAAAAGGTTTGAAGCTTTTAAAAGGTAACAAAATTTTCTATAAACTTTGCATACAACACTTTCTGCTAAACCCTGCAGATTCAAAGATAACGAATAATAATTACGGATTTTTTCAATTTTTTGTAAAAATATAAAAAAATTTGTATTTTGCGAGGAAGGATCTCGAAAACTTCCTAGTTTTTGCAGATCTTTTTTTCTTCTCTCTAGCCTCTGTTTTATTGCAAAAAAATAAGCTTTCATTCAACAAAATCGATGGAATAATACAAAAGCATTCAAGTAAATATATCCATTTAGTACTTAAGTACGCTACTGGTAAATATGAGTTAGTATTCGTATATCCGTTAGTTAGCGAATACTAATACTTATGTACCAGTAGGGTACTTAAGTATTAAATAGATATATTTACTTGAATGCTTATAACTTTTGTATTAGTAAATCGATTTTGTTGAATGAAAGCTTATTTTTTTTGTCATAAAACAGAGCTTAGAGATAAAAAAAGATCTGCAAAAAAAAAATTTTCGAGATCCTTCCTCGCAAAATACAAATTTTTTTATATTTTTACAACAAAAAATTTAAATTTTATTGCCTTTTCAAAACTCCAAACCGTTTTGGAATTGTTCAATTCTTTCATGAGATATATATGATTAAGTGGACCCATTTTTTTTTTTTTTTTTTTTTTTTTTTGAAAAAACCGTTATTTGTAAATATCTGAAAAACTTTAGCATAATATTAAAAATAACCTTGATTTTCGGAATCAGGGGGTGATTTTACTTAGGAATTTCATAATGGCGTCTCTAGTGCAGAAAAAAAATTGTAATTTGTGATCCAGTGCTATTTTTGTACTAAATTGGAAATACGTCGATTGGCTGCTACGTTTTTTTATTTTACTCGACTTACATTTTAAACTCAAGTTTAAAATCTTAAAATTGTAGGAAAGCTTAAAAATTAAAGTAGAAAATTTTTTGGCGAAAAGTGCTGCAAGTCATCTTTTTCACAACTGTTTGTTAAACGGATAGCACAGTGAGTAGGTATAGTACACGACTTGATCCAGAACACATGGCATCGGACCACACAATTTTTTTTTTTTTTTTTTTTTTTTGATTATAAGTATACATTTCTTCTTGACGCCGAACGTGGTGTGGTGGCAGCCCACTAAAAGGTCCTCGCTTAAAAACCTGGTTTCAGTTCCAGGTTCGGTTTAAATTGCGGTCCCCGCTTCGTTTCCAATTTCGGTTTCGAGTTTTTTCCCAATTCGGGGTCCTAAAGATAAATACCCTGAACTCGCAGAAGAGAAAAGCAATCTCCGAAGGGAGACGCGCTTCACTCTAGCTCAACTTCGATCCTGTAACTGAACGTGTATATACAACCATATTTTTAAATACAATGTGGAACCAACGCCGCTAACACCCCCTCACTCTTGTACACATCTGTTGAAACTGCTAGTTTGTTTGGAGTCCGGTTAGAGGGCATTGATGAAAATTTGTTAGTGGTCGGAACTATTCGATGGGGCGAAACACTGCTATAACAACAAAAACAACTACGCTTGCCCTCACGCTTACGTTCAGGATTCGTCTAAACTGTGAGTGGATATGTTTAGACGTCAAATGTTTTTCTTCGTGGCGTCGCGCCGTCGGCAGTGGTTTGAAAAACAGTCAGAGTGTTTTTTGCTGAACAGCTTCTCAATGAAAATTAGTTTGCCCCAAAGCTGTTGTTCAGAGTCGGCATAAAATATGGCCATACATATTTGTAAGGAAAATTGAAAAGCGCCACGATGCAAACTGGAGAGAAGTTCGGCCTTAATCTCCTCGAAAGTAAATCTTGGTATTTAAAATAATTTTTTTTTTTGGTTATTTATAAATATGCGCGTCTGTCTGTAGTTAGCGTTCCTGTTTACCGAGTGAGTTTTAATATTAATATTTTCGGCGGCATAATATAAAATTAAAAGCAGCTTAAAAGATTTTCTTATTTACATACGTCTTTACACAAATATTGTTCCATTATTTAATTTATAAAAAGACGGCTTATATTCATAATTTTTCATCACAAATGGTATATATACACATGTACATTATGTTCACACCTAGTATACCCATGATCTTACATATAGGCCAAGAATATAGGAAAAAAAACATTTCATTGTTATCCCTTGTAAGCGTTTTAAAGGGCAATTAGAGAGATGCGTATGTTTAATTTGTATGTATGTGTACTTGTTGACACTTACATGTAACATGCGAGGCAGTAAAATAGCCCCGAAGCAAACCAATTGGAGCATGATTTTATGTTTGTATTTGTATTTGTACTAGTCCCAAAAAAATCCATCTTAAAATACATAAAGTTGGAAAAATCATTTTATTTCTCCAATTTGCTTGGACTTCTTCTATGCCAACGCCGCACTGGAACAATATACTATAAAAGCGTGCAATTACTGGCATATGCTGATGACATTGATATCATCAGCCTAAACACCCGCGCTGTTAGTTCTGCTTACTCCAAGCTGGAAAAAGAAGCGGAAAAATGGGTTTGATGGTGAATGAGGTCCAAAAGAAGTACCTGCTGTCATCGAGCAAAGAGTCAGCGCATATGCGCCTTGGCAACCACGCTACTGTTGGCAGCCATAATTTCGAAATAGTAAAAGACTTCGTTTATTTGGGAACCAGCATCTACACTAGCAACAACATCAGCACTGAAATCCAGCGAAGAATCAATCTTGCCAATAAATGCTACTTTGGACTAGGTAGGCAATTGAAAAGTAAAGTCCTCTCTCGGCAAACGAAAATCATACTCTACAAGTCACTTATCGTACCCGTCCTACTATATGGAGCAGAAGCATGGACCATGACAACAGCAGATGAAGCGGCTTTGGGAGTGTTCGATAGAAAAGTTCTTCGAAAGATTTATGGACATCTACGCGTTGGCGATGGCGAGTACCGAAGAAGATTTAATGATGAGCTGTACGAGCTATATGCAGACATCAACATAGTCCAGCGAATTAAAACGCAGCGGTTGCGCTGGCTAGGCCATGTTATGCGAATGAAAGATGATGCTCCGGCCAAGAAAGTGTTTCTATCGGAACCCGCCTATGGAATCAGAGGTAGAGGGCGGCCCCCACTCCGTTGGAAGGACCAGGTGGAAAACGATTTAAACTCCCTTTCTTAACATAAATAAACTCGTATTTAATCGGTATAAGTTCTTATAACTTTCACTTGTGCTCTAGAAGAAATCGTAAGCTCTATATAAAAATTTCAATGCAGTGATTAAGTTGCATGCTGAGAAGCTCTTGAGCTTACGAGAATTTCGATCAAAGTGTTTTTAACAAAGAACCAATACCATATATATTTCCGACTTGGAAACTTCAACAGAAAACCCTTTCGAAACCAGTTTTCGAAAGGAGAAAATATGAAAAATGGAAATAAGGCTCGGGTTGTTCTGGAAGTGGGAAGATAATTAACGGAAAAGTATTAATTTTGGGCAATTAAATACAAAAAAATTGCTTAAATGGTTTGTAAGCAGATATATTTTATTTATAAAAAAATACACTTTTAGTATTTGGTTAGGTAGGCAAATGTAACTTGTGTGTTTGGTTTTATTGAAAAAAGAACGGTCAAATTTTGAAGTTCTCATACTATTTGTAGTCATAAATTATGCTGCCACACAAGGACAAATGCAAAAACAAACAGAAGTGATAAAATTACACATAAACCACATAGGGTTAATAGGTTAGGTAGGTTAGGTTGAACTGGCGTGCCAATGAGGAGCTCACATAGACTGAATAAGCCCGTAGTGTTACCAGAAGTTTGTTTTAATGACCAAACTGAAAGACCCTATCAAAAATCAGGACCTATGTTATAAAATAACTCCGTCCTCTTAGCAAAAGCTAGAAGATTCCTAGGAATTAAGCCACTTGCTGATTCTAGATCTGACAGCTGTATCACTCCTAATAGCTGGAGTCTTAACCTGGCAAGCGCAGGGCAAGAGCACAGAACGTGCTCGATCGTTTCCTTCTCCAGCCCGCACTTCCTACATCTGCTATCACTGACGAAGCCTAACTTAAAGGCATGTTTGTTTACATTTGTTTGACATAATAAATAAAAAAAAAAAAATAATAAATGTAAGGCGCTATAACCCCCGAAGAGATCTAAGGCCGAGCTTCTATTCCAAATTGCGTCATGCGCCCTTGATTTTCCCTACAAATGGACGGGACCTACTTGTTTTATGCCGACTCCGAATGACATTTGCAAGGCAGATGAGTTTTCACTGAGAGCGTTTCATGGCAGGAATACACTCGGAGCGCTTGCCAAACACTATCTAAAAATTTGCTTCTAATTGAAAAACCTTATTTCTAAAATTTTGATGTTGCTTTGCCCGGGGTGCGAACCCAGGCAGGTGGAGCACGCTATTATCACACCACGGTGGTCGCCAATAATAATAATAATAGTCCCTTACAAAAGAATTATATTCAACTGTCAATCACACTTTATTGAATTCACTTTGATTTCGATACCTTCGCGTGAGAAACCGAGACTTGCAAGAAATATTTTCTCAAACATACTCGAGAACTCTTAAGCTCTAGAACTGAATATGCATTGAGAGCTCCTGTAGTACGACATTTTCCAAAACGTACTTAATGCTCTTTCTTCTTCGTCTTTTTTCGGTTTGAATTTTTATTTTACTGAGCTCACTTTTCAGAGTCTAATATGACTTACTTGTCTCAAACTTCATTTAATATGTTATTGTAACGAATTTTGGGTAACTCCTGAAATTTATACACCTTCTGCTAACGTTCGAGTCGCTGAACTGTAGAATAAATAACTCCAATATTCAGTATTGCCAAATGGGCCTTATTTAGACTACTTTGTGAGTAGTATAATCTCTGTTGCTTCGTCCGCATATTTCTCATAAGATCTAGATGTTTCTCCTGCTTGGTAATTTAGCTATATGCGTGTGCATGTGTGAGTAACATATCTTGCACTTAGCTGATAACTACATATGTGTATGTGAGATAATTTCTCTGTTTTAAGCCGCTGGTTATGTGTGTTATATTCTTGGTCACCCCTTTGTTTGTACATGTATATAAGTGTGGTTGCTTGCTGTGTTTTGTTGTGATTATTTACTAACAGCATAGTGATACTAATATTCGCCACATTATTTTATAATGTATGTAACTAGGTTATAATATTTTTATCATATTTGTGATCTAAATAGTAATGGTTTTCTCTTCAGGTTCCATATACTCTACAGCAAGTCGCACTAGTTCCGAACTAGCGTAGTGCTTTGAATGTCTTTTGATGTCCTAGATAATAGCAGGATAGGGAAGGACAATCTTTCAAACGCAAAGCCTCTGATTTATTAATTCAAGTTCATGTCCATAGCTCAGAGCTAAACGCTCTTGGTATGTGTGCGGCTACCAATTGTCCCACTCTGCACTCTTTTAGCACCAGTACGGAGGTAGTCCCGAAACCTGTAGTTCAAAACTGTCTCTTTACGTTGAATGTTAATATCTTTGGTAAAGGGCGGCTTGTCCTGTTAGCAGGTAATTTCGAAAAGGTAAGTAACTATTATTTTATCGTTCGTTTTTTCACTTATATACATGGTAGTTTTGTGATACGAGCGATGACATGTGAACGTTTATTATTGTTATTCAGGAACGCTGAATTTTATCGTAATTATTGAATGACAAGACGAACATCGCGCTGGTTTTGGTGTTATTTTACTAACCGAAGAAAATTCAGAGAAATTCTCAACTGCAATGTTAAGTTAACCACTTCGAATGGAAACTGACGGTCGTGAAAATTGCACAATTTAATTCAATAATTTTTTCATAAAATTGTCTGTATTATAAAGAAAATTATTCCTAGATTAGGTTGAACTGGCCAGTCAATAAAAACCTAACATATGCTGAATATATTCATAATGTTAGTAGACTTTGTTTAACGACCAACCAGAAAATCCCCAATTAATTACCAGGACTTACGTTGTAAAATAACTTCGTCCTTTTGGCAAGTACTAGATGTTTTCTAGAACTTAGTTTTACTGCTGCCTCGATACCGATTAACTCCGTCACACCTAGTAGCTGAAGTCTTGACCCTCCCTCGCTCAACTTTCCTGCAGCTCACTCTTCATAAATCTACGTTACTATTACGACCCAACTTATAGGCATGTGACGCCAGTAAGCGGTGTCCAGTTAGCATGCCTATTGTGAGTCTAAAGTCTTCTTTCATAAGATATATGAGCAATTTTGTGAGTCTAAGTTCGTAGAACTTGCTCATGATCATAGAAACTTTGCAGCCCCGCACTTGTCTACATGCATTTCATTTTGATTAATGATATTAAGCTCCTGTCTCCTTTTGATTTCTCCAAAATGGATTGGGACGTCTTCTGTCGATTCACCGAGTACTACACATGCCTCTGCCAACTTATTAATTTTCTTTTCGCTTTTTTCTACCACTTTTTGACCGGAAATACAGTAAGGAAGTATGATACGGCCTGAGTGAAGTCTTTCCAATGCTTCTTTGCATTCTAGGATACTTCTTGATGAAGTTATTTGTGAGTGTGTTTGCTTTATCGCCGCCTAACTAATAATATATATATTGGAACGACCGCAGCTTAAGCACGCTTCCTCCAGAACTTCTGCTTCTTCCTTCAGGGCTACAATTTCCGTCTCAAAGATATTGCAGTGATCCAACAGCCTATATGATGTTCTTATTTCTGAAACGACCCAGTAGACAGCAGATCCGATGCCTTTCATTAATTCGGAACCACATGTATAAACGTGCATAGCAAATGATGTCTTTCGAAGTGCAGGCACGAGACTATGCAGTCCGTTCGCCCTTCATGTAATGGCGCCATACTGCTATGGTATTACGGCCTGCACACAAATTTCCCCGAGGCCTTAAGCCTTGTTGCAGTTAATAGCGCCATATTTTTGCCCATTAGGTCTGCAGGCAAAATGTGCAGAATTACAATCTGCGTTGTTATTGTGGTAACTTTGGGGGCTTCCTTTATGCGACAAATCGACATTCAGCTCATTCAGAATTGGGAAGGACCTCTCCGATAGCTATGATACAAAACAAGGCTCCAGATAGAGCGACCACCTTTCTTCCGATTTCTTTAATTGATGTCGAAGAAAACTATGCGACCTGCAAAGCTTAACGGCTGTGAATATTCTTTCAGAGAGAGCAATTACTGGCGTATGTTGACGAAATTGGCATCGCCGGCCTAAACATCCGCACTGTAAGTTCTGCTTGCTTCAATCGGAAAAATAAGTGGAAAATACAGTTTAGATGATGAGTGGTGATAAAACGAAGAACCTGCTGTCATCAAGCAAAGATTCGGCGCAGTTGTGTCTTGGCAATCACTCAACTGTTAGTAGCCATAATTTCGAAAGTGAAGTCCTCTCTCGGCAAACAAAAGTTATGCTCTACACGTCACATACCGTATTCTTTCAAATAAATGGCGCAGAGTCTTGGACACTGAAGATATTTTTGATATGGCGTCTCTGAAAGACTTCGAGAGAAAAGTTCTTTGTAAGATTTGCGGCTCTCCTAAAGTGATTTGAGGATAAGCTGTGTTTAGGCAGGATGCCTAACTTTTTCCGCATCTGTCTGCGATCCCCCCAATGCAACCCTGCGAATCGATACTCGATACTCGAATTAATTTGTAACCACCCACACCCTCACCGCCACATGCATGTGCATGCATGTACATGTACGTGTATGTGTGTTTTTTGTCAGCACTCATGCATATGCATGTCGGGGTTGATGTGTGGGTGCCTTCCCCTCCAAAACGGAGGATTTTGCGGGTCAACGGTTGTAGCTTGCTATACAACCGGCCTCTTTGATTTCAACAGCCAACCAGCTAACATCTGCCGCCAGCGATCTCCACTGTGTTCCAGCATATTCAGGTAATATTGTAACCAGTTTATTTTACCTCTACCCAATAAAGTGCATTTTTATAACGAGGAAACTCCTCCCGTGTTCTTCTTTATTTCCCTTTGAGTGCACCATCCATTGAGCGAGATCGACCCTTGTGCGCCTACCCACTGCCGGTTTACGACGCACTCAGGCCGAACATTTGGTCCTTCTCACCAGGAATTAGAACAGAGCGCCTATATACAGTCCACATCCACACAAAATCTTCTATATACACTTTGATGGTAAAATTCTTTTAAGAAGCTGAAATACACGTTTGGTGGTACACTTTGGTGGTAAAATTCTTTTGGTGACATTAAAATCATAGCTGATCGCACACACTTAAAAATTCCTCATAAAAAATTTATCCGGGAAAAAAGTATTATTTTCACATCAGCGTCAATCACTGAGCAATCGACAGCGAGCGGAAGCCACTGCAAGACATCAAGCCATCTTACCACATAAGCACCACTATACAAATCGCCATAAAAAGCCAGAGTAAGTGCAATATTTCTTGCCACATTTTTTGGTTGGTTAAAAACAATAAATAAAAAGTGCGAAAAATCATTTAAAGTGCCATACGTGATTGCAGTTAACCGCGAAAAGTGTGAAAAAACTGTGTAGTGCCAAAAAAGAAAATAAGTGCAAACGCGTTGCATTAACGTCGGTTAAGATTCCTTGTGACTATCTGGTCTGTCCCCCCACCAGCGGTAAGGCTCTCCAGACACAGCACAGGGAAGAGGTGCACATAACCTCACTTTCACAAAAATTTCACGCCATTTGACTGCGGCAAAATTTAATTTCTTTTGCGTCACTAATTTCCTTAATCAATCTTGTTACACAGTTTTTTGTTCTTTGTTGCATAAGATCTATTTCACGATTTCACACTTTTCGTCGAGTTTTATATCAACGCGCGCACTTAATAAAATTAAAGATTGAATTGGCGAGTGGCCCCCTTTGCCTCACACAGCACACATTGGTGTTACTCCCCCTGCTCTCTGTCTGACAGCACAAAATAATTTGCAAATTTATTTACACGCACCGATACATACATACATATATATACGTGCGGGTGGCAATAGGTTACACCATTGTCTATCTTCCCCTTGTCAAAAAATAAATCAGACGAGTCGGCCAAATCTGAAATAAATAAAAAGCGACTTTTCAAAGCATTGTTTCTTTTTTGTTCAAAGAATTAGTTGGGTTTTAGTTGAGAAAATGGAAAATTATATCCGATCAGCTGAGTTAATCTCAGAGTTTGAACAGCAGTACAGCCTTATTCCAGAGGAAAGTCATAATAAGCACACTCTTGCGATACAGCAAGAAGAGGTGCGTGCCTTATGGAAGAAGGTTAAGTCTGTGTTTGACTCACTGATGGGATCAGAAGATGTCGACGCAAATGATGTGTTGGCCATCCGGAAAAAACATATGTCTACCTACGCAATATATATGCGATGCTTATCCACAATATCTGCTGAGGCAGAGAAATTTAAAAAAGTAGAAAATATTGCTATCTCTGAGCAAGCACCCCCAGCCGCACCTCGCGGGCACAAGATCCGCCTCCCTCCTTGCGACACGGAGATTTTCAAAGGTGACTATTTATCATGGCCAACCTTTCGTGACCTGTTTACGGCCATATACATAAATAATTCCGACCTACAGGGGGTGGAAAAACTATTCCATCTGAACAACAAGACACAGGGCGAGGCCAAAGATATTGTAAAAAAATGCCCTCTAACAAATGATGGGTTCGATATGGCCTGGAAAAACCTGTGCGAAAGGTATGAAAACAAGCGTATATTAGTCAACACGCAATTGCAAATTCTTTTTAATTTAAAGAAGGTAGAGAGTGAGTGTGGGAGCGCGTTAAAGAAACTACATAGCGATATAAACAATTGTCTATCGTCCCTCAAGTGTCACAAAATCGACACATCCAATTGGGATGCAATACTAACATATTTGTGTTCGACAAAACTACCGGAAAGTACCTTGGCTCTATGGGAACAAAGCATATACCATAAAATGGACATATCTAAATGGGAAGATATGGACAAATTTCTATCAAATAGGTTTCAGACACTGGAAACAGTGTCTAGCTTCACCGGCACTAACGCCCAAAAGGGACAAAAGCCAGCCAATACTCGGCATACAACCGAAACCCCCATAAAACGACTTGGTGCCTTCCAAACGAAGGTATCAAAACCGACCTCCAAATCGACATCAAGAGTTGTTTGTAAAATGTGCAAAGCTGAACACAGGTTACGGAATTGTCCCCGATTCTGTGATCTGACCCCAGTGGAGAGAATCAACTTCATCAAATCCACGGGGGGATGCCTGAACTGCTTATCCCCAGGACACACAGTGACGAGGTGCACCAGTTCGTACAACTGTGCCAAATGCCACTCTCGTCACCACACACTCCTGCATGCGGATACAGTTCAGCAAACTACGAGGCGCAATCCTTTCAAAGATGCGGATAATATCCCAACAACTTCGGCACAAGCACAACGAAGACAGGAATCGGGGCAACCAAATTCTTCTGCGAACCAGAATGTAAATTCCTGTCATGCTAATTCCAGCACAGGCGTGCTATTAGGAACTGCTCGCGTACACATTCACCATAATGGTACCGACTTCTCAGCGCGGGCATTAATTGATTCAGGGTCTGAATGCTCCTTTATAACTGAAAGACTGAAACGCAGGATCAATTTGCCAGCGAGGAAAATGCATGCCCATGTTTCGGGCATCACAAATGCGGTGTCAGCTCAGGTGAAAGAAGCATCCAACATCGAATTACGTTCACCAGTGGATCCCTGCTTCAGCCTGACTACACCCGTACTAGTTCTAGCGAAACTCACGGGGAATCTTCCATCCTGCCATATCAACGCAATGACTATGCAGGCATTCCCAGACTTAGTTTTGGCAGACAAGAGATTCTACGTCAACGAAGACGTAGACCTCATACTTGGCGGAGACATATATCCCCAAATTATAATGAGCGGTATAAAGAAGAATGTGCTAAACACACTCTTAGCCCAAGAGACAGTGTTCGGTTGGATAATCACCGGTCGTATCGAAGCACCGAATCCAACGAAGAGCATTATGTCTTTTTACAACGAGGTTGCGTTAGACAACCAACTCAAAGCGTTCTGGGAGGTAGAAAATGTATCAAAAAACAAAATATTAACTGAAGATGAAAGGTATTGCGAAAAATTATTTAAAGAAACAACGAAACGTGATGAAGATGGAAGGTACACCGTATCACTACCATTCAGGCAGGATTACCCTAATAACATTAATTTGGGACCGTCCCTGAAACGCGCATGCTCTCAATTCTTCCGGAATGAGGGGCGACTAATAAAAAACCCAGATTTAGGTAAAGAATATGTTCGAGTGTTGTCAGAATATGATACGCTCGGACATATGAGAAAATTAAAAAAGAATATTTCATCCGACGACTCGGATCATTATTTCCTGCCCCACCACGCCGTTATTAAAGCGGAAAGTACCACTACAAAGGTACGCGTAGTATTCAATGCCTCGAGCCCTACGGCAAACGGGAAGAGCCTAAATGATATTCTACTCCCAGGCCCAGTTCTACAAGCCGATCTACCCATACTTATCTTACGATGGAGACTATACCGCTTCGTATTCAATAGCGACATCGAAAAGATGTATCGACAAATTTGGGTGAACGAAAATCACACCAAATTTCAACGTATTGTGCATCGCACTTCCCCGAATGACCCTATTAGTCTTTACGAATTAAAGACGGTTACCTTCGGAGTGAATTGCGCTCCATATCTCGCAATAAGAACGCTCCTACAACTAGCAGACGACGTCTCAAACTCGCACCCTACAGCGGCTAGCATACTGCGAGAATACATGTATGTAGATGATGTGTTAGCGGGTGGACATACGATCACATCGACTATTAAAGCCAGAGATGAAATTCGTCAAGTCCTACAATCAGCGGGCTTTCCACTTCGCAAATGGACGTCCAACTCAGAGGACATTCTAAGGGACATCCCCAAAGCAGACCTGCTCAATGAAAACTTCCTGGCGTTCGAAGATACCAGTTCAGTGAAAGCATTAGGTATTCGATGGAATGCCCACTCCGATTTATTTTATTTTAAAGCAGGGACGCTGGACAACCCGGAAAACATTACGAAGAGAGCAGTCCTATCCGCTATAGCCAAACTTTTCGATCCTTTAGGCTGGCTTGCGCCAATGGTTATTGTGGCAAAAATACTCATGCAGAGTATTTGGCTAGAAGGCACCGCTTGGGACGAACCAGTATCGACCAGTACGTTGGAACAATGGAGAACTTTCACCGACCAATACCATGAGATCGATAGAATCAGGATACCTAGATGGGTCAACTTCTCTCCAGGAACCGACATCGAGATTCATGGATTTTGTGACGCATCCGAAAAGGCTTATGCAGCAGCCGTTTACATGCGTGTCAAAACGGATGTTGATGTCTGCACAAACCTGCTTCTATCTAAAACGCGAGTAGCCCCAGTGAAAACTCTCTCTCTCCCACGTCTGGAACTTTGCGGAGCTGTGCTGTTAGCGGAAATCACCGAATCACTTTTCAGGAACCTCAAATTGGGACCAGTGAAAGTCCACCTTTGGACGGATTCAACTATCGTCCTCGCATGGATAAGGAAACCGCCCTGTTCCTGGTCCACTTTCGTCGCACATCGGATCACCAAGATCATCGACATGGTCGGTAGCAAGGACTGGCTTCACGTGAACTCGGAGTCAAACCCAGCCGACTTAGGCAGCAGAGGACTACCTGCCTCTGACTTGGTCGACAATTCGTTGTGGTGGCAGGGACCTTCTTGGCTGCAAGAAGACAACTCCCACTGGCCAGCACAAGACACCGAATACAACACGTCAATTGAGGAAAAGCGGATAAAGGTTCATGCAGCGTCAGTGAACAACAACCCTAACATCCTTGATAGGTTCTCCGACCTTTCAAGGGCGCTGCGGGTTATATCTTACATTTTTCGATTTGCCCGCAGAACACATCCCAAAACTAGAGTTTCCTTCAATAGGCAGTCTCATACCATCGCGCCTGATGAAATCAAAACTACGTCACAACGATTGATAGCTATATGCCAAAGGAAATATTATCAAGCAGAGTATGCCAACTTGAAGTCAGGGAAACCAATTCATGGGAAGAGTGAAATTTTACCCTTAAACCCATTTATCGATTCTGATGGTATAATCAGAACTGGTGGTAGGATTAACGCATCCAAAGATATGCCCTACAACGAACGACACCCAATTATCCTGCCGTACACTTGTCGGCTATCCAGACTCCTAGTTGAGTTTATACATAAGATCTCCCTCCATGGAGAAAACCAGCTGATGCTGCGCTTTATTCGCACTCAGTACTGGATACCGCGTGTTAAAACCATGATTAGGTCTGTCATCCACAAATGTAAAGTGTGTACTATTTACAAGAAGCGGGCACAAACTCAACTCATGGGCATCCTTCCCAAGGAGCGCACCACTTTTGCCAGGGCCTTCACAAATACAGGGGTAGATTTCGCCGGACCTTTTGACATAAAGTCCTACCGAGGGAGAGGGTGTCGGACCTCAAAGGGATATGTATGTTTGTTCGTCTGCTTTTCAACGAAAGCTATTCATCTTGAAGCGACAAACGACCTTAGTACCGGGTCCTTCTTGGCTGCCTTTTCCAGATTTGTATCCAGACGAGGATGCCCAAAAAACGTCTACTCCGACAACGGTACAAACTTTGTCGGAGCTTCACGATCCTTACGATCGGAGTTCAAGGCATTTCTTCGGGAAGCGAGGGACGATACCATGAATAAATATAGCCACCAAACTCTCGCATGGCATTTCATACCCCCAGGGGCTCCTCACATGGGAGGTTTGTGGGAGGCAGGGGTAAAGAGTTTTAAAACTCATTATAAAAAAATCGCGTCCGACCATAAATATACCTTCGAGGAGTTTACGACCCTGTTATGCCGAATAGAGGCATGTCTTAACTCTAGACCACTGAGTCCCTCATCAAATGAACCTTCCGACCTGGAGCCGCTTACTCCAGGCCATTTTCTTGTGGGTGGGCATCTGTTAGCTCCACCCGAACTCGACTGTGACGAGAATCCTGCCTCAATAGTCAACAGATGGCAAAAAATGAAGGCCTTGCATCATACTTTCTGCCAAAGATGGAAATCGGAATATCTCACCGAGATCCAGAAACGATATAAGTGGAAACATCCACAATCCAATTTAAAATCCGGAGACCTGGTCGTTATCAAGGAGGATAACCTTCAACCTAACGAGTGGAGAATGGGGAGGATCGTCAACATACACCCAGGCTCTGACAACCGTGTGCGTGTTGTTGACGTCCAGACAACCAAGGGACAAATAACTAGACCAATTTCGAAATTGGTACTCCTTCCGTCCCACGACCAGGAGGAGGACATGTAAGGGGCAAAATTCCGCCTCACAAAACCCCAGAAAACCACAACACTATTTCCCCCGACTACCTACAATTAGAGGCCCACGGTTAGTGATAGCATCGAAAGCATCTTAAGGAACCCACGTCTTCGTGTCTCTCTATCCCTAAGCTTGTGTTTCTCCCGAGCCATATATTATCATCAACCCGCCGGTCTCGTGAGGGTGCGAGTCTACCGGAGGGGAAACCTAAGGCGTACTACGCGATGGCAATGGGGAAAGGGAGCTCGGGACATAAAGACGCGTTCAACCACGCGCCGTGATGCCCCGCTATCCCTAAGCTTGCGTCGCTCCCGAGGCCCTAATTATAATCAACCACCCCGGTCTCGTGATGGTGCGAGTCTACCGGAGGGCGATCCTACATCTTATTTTTCTCTTTTTTTCTACCCCCGGTCTCGTCGTGTCGAGTCTGCCGGAGGGTATCCTACACCTGACTACTGTTGGGCAATGGGGAAAGGGAGCGAGATGCACGAAGACGCGGAGAGCGTACAAAAAGCTCGCAAACAAAAAAAAAACATTCTTTTTTTTTTCTCGATCTAAGTTTTTTCTAACAAGACTAACCGGGGGCCCCCTGAACAGAAAACCCCATAATTCACCCGCTCACCCAGAGCGAGGACACCAGAAAATCCCCAAATTCACTCGCCCGCCCCGAGCGAGGACACCAGAGACCGTCCCATTCACTCGTTATCCCATAACGAGGACATCATAACAACCTACCGCAGAAGGGTGAACCGATCTACCTAAAGGCTTTCAGCCCATCATCTTTAAATTTCCAAAAAAATCAAACCCAGCTCTCGTTCCCCTGAACGAGGCCAACATACCCCAACGCAATTGCAAAATTCCTCAATGTTTTCGCGTGTTTGCTATAAATGCCACATTGCGCCCGGAACCGCTTGTGCTAAATGTATAGTTTCTTTTTCACCTAAATGAGTACACAAACGTATTTGTATTTGTTAACAACAATTAAATAAAATGAAATACATTTGTATACTGAGCCATTTTATCTGGGTACTTTGAGATAAATTCACATCTAATTAAGTTGGTATTCATAATGGGATTCTAGCGTAAATTTTTATAATCACCAACCATTTAGACACAAACTGATGTGCAGATACGGTTTAAAAACAAGCTACGTAAATATCTAAGACGCTCAGCCATATTTGTATCCAAATTAAGTAATTTTAAATTAATATAATTATAGTAAATTATTATAATTAAAGTTGGTGACAAAGTCACGTCCCATGCATATCTGCTAATGATTTTAGTTTACCATGCATCGCAGAACTCTTAGCATGTTACATTAAACCAGCCAAGAACAAGTTTTAGTCATTAGTACAACACGCTAATTTAAAATAATTTTACCAACAATTTTTTTGTTTTCGATTTCAACGGACCTTAAAATATTTTCCAGTAAAAGGCTCGACCCCAATTATGGCAAGATTTGCTACAATATTATACACACCAGTAGCACATTGAAGTGGGACGGTGTAGCTTGAAACAATGATTCACAACGACCTTTAAGGTCGAAACATGATGACAGCACCATCGTCAGTCATTATAGTCGAACACATGATGGCACGTTACATAAGCAATGAAGATTAATGAAATAGTGGCACATTAGCGGTGGAACCCCCCCCCCCCCCCCCGCAAACATCAAGCGCGTTTTCTTTAACCATTAGACAAGTACAGATGGATAGTTATACATAAATAAATACAGAGCTCATCTCACATTTAATTAATGTTTTTTCTCTACTTTACGTGCTCTTCATCTCACTCCTTAACTAAAATCACAATTCGTTAATATCATTGGTCCAACCATATATAGTGATTCCAAGCCAACTGGATATTATTTTAATCCACATCAAGCAGCACCAAAGGAAATCAAAAATTTCAATCCCCCAAAATTCATTTTGTATATGAGAACGTGGGTCGCGAGAGCTCTTCACCCCCAACATTATCAAGGCCATCAGCGTAAAGAAACAGGCCCAACCGAAACATAAACAATATACAGCGTATTCACAATCAATTTATAGACTACCAGTTTAAGAAAGAGCTTTGGCGCTTGAGTGTGTCCTGTAGTCCGGACGGAAGTGCTATGGCGCCGGAAACTGTACCCACCAATAGCATGAAAGCGTACATGAAACGCGACGAAGTGGAGCTTGCATGTTGGGCAAGCACTGCAGAAGCAGCTTGCCACGGTGCCTGTGCAACACAAAGCACTCTATACACCGAATATTGCCGATTATTGATTTTTAAAAATTCAATACATTCGAACATATTTGAATTATCCCCTTTTCCATTGCTTACGCATGAAGTGAGTTTATTAATTGGGAGTTCAGTAGAAAATCGATAACGTTATCACCCTTACAAAATGAAACTTACCTACCAAATCGTATTTTTTCTTTGAATTGCATTTCCCATTCTCGAACAGAATCCATTTCCATGGCACTTAGATCACTTAAATCATCATAATCTTCCTTATTATTGGGCCCAACATTGAATGTTGCCAAATTTCGCGATGCATCTCGACCAGAGAAACGTTTTGCCTTTATGACGCCATATACACTTCCATTCACAGCCATTAGAATACGTCCATCAAAATTATTTCTATCGCCTCACTCGCTTTTATTAAACTGCTTGTTGAATTTTTTTTAAGAAAATGACAGAAATTTCCATGCGCTCTTCCTACAATAAGTAAAAGAATGCGTATTGACAAGTGTTTTTGTTGATGATGGTGAAACAACATTCTAACCTTTTATTTTCCTTGATTCAATTTAATTTATTCGAAAACGAGGCACCACAAGAACAACCTTGCTTCGACTGTGGAATGTAAAACGTTACGTGTCCACGAATTGGACACATCATGCACTCAGGCCGAACATTGCATACAGGCCATAACATCTGCATGGTGAATTGCATGTCTGTGAGCCGTGTTAAAGCTTTGTTCGAGATGATAACGTTTCATCTCATTTGGAGTGACAAGACCAGGTGTGTCATAGAAGATTAGCTGGGTAAGCCCTGTAGTGGAAAGGGCCTTGTTGGCTTTTCGTGTAGTGTTGCAGCCGGTGATACATGTTGTAAATGTCGTGAAAAAAAAAAAATAATAGAAATGTTGGCTAAATTATAGGCTTTATCAAATGAAGAACAATGTACAAGTTTGACGACACGTGGCTGCAGAAACAAAAGATAATTTCACATTCGTCTATCTTTCATTCCTTAGAAGTAATAAAAAACACGCAAAAAAATATACGTTGTCAGCGCGTTGACGTCAGCTGCTTATCCACAAAACCAAAAATTATTGATAGCTGAGATAGGGTAAATCTTCAATTTGTTTTGTTAATCTAACTTTTGGTTATGTTACATTAGAGTACTTAAGTTAAGTTAGGTTAAAGCAATTATGCAATGAAGGATCAATTTTGGTAGCATTAAAATTAAAATTTAGTTCACGAAGTAAAGATTTTAGGGTGAGATGACATTCCAGCAGAAGCAATTAAAGAATGCTGTATATCTCGCAAGTACAGACTGTTTCACGAACCATGAAAAGGTCGGAAGCTTTTGTTAACTGGTAAGGGCATAGAAGACCAGAACTTGCCACCAGCCTATCGACCGCTATGCATCCATCCACGACACAGCCGAAAACCTTTTTGAAAGGCTCATTAAGCTACGTATCGCAGACGCCGTAGCACAGGCATAGTTTTAGGCCCAGCAAATGCACTTTAGGCGAAATTGAAGACGTCCTTACAAGCGTAAAAATATCGCAGCGAGGTAATGCGTGGTGTCCGCCTTGCAACGTTCGACGTAAGAAACACTTTCAACGGCCGCTTTGGAGCAGCGATTCCAAATACCATGCCACCTACAATGCGTCATCAGAAGTACCTCAGTGATCGTATCGTTACATATCAAACCTCAGCGTATCATGAAAGTCATATGCAGAGCAGCAGAGGAATAAATTCTTGCCCATGAACTGGGGAACGCCAGTTACGGTGAAATTTTCAATTTTGAAATGCTTTATTCATGATTCCTTTCTTCGCTGGACACGCAGACGATTTTGCGGCATTCATAACGCCCAAGAACCACAGAACTTAGCAACGCATAATACAGCCACCAAATTTGTAGCTGTGAACCTGAAATGAAATAAAAGAATAAAAAATTAGGAAAACTTACAAAAGAATAAAAAAGGGAACGATACATCAAACCCATCCATTGTCCTAAATCTCCATCACCAGTCACCTGAAAAATAGAAGGAAACGAATTAAAAATCTGAAATATCCTAAGAAATATTTATTTCAGTAAAATTATTGAAAAATATTTTACCACTTACCTTTTTGTCCAGCAATGCGTAAAATTCCACATGAATTGAAGCAAAAACGGTAAAATAAATCTTTCGATTCATTTTTGTTTTTGCTTCACTCTCTATACTGGAATGTTCAACCAACGTAGGTATGTATGAATGATACATACAAGAAAACGAGAAACGGCAGAGTTGCCACGTTACCTAACGCGACCACCAAATGGACCGTTTCACAACGCCTCTGCCAGGTTGACCACGATCCAAATAAGAACATCGACAGTATTTGTGAGCATTAAATTTTATTCCATTTTATTTTATAATACTTCCTACAACTCATAAGTACAAAAAAAAAAAAAAAAAAAAAAAAAAAAAAAAAAAAAAAAAAAAAAAAAACAAATTCAAATGTCAAAAATTGACTGGTTAATGCATCCGTTTGCGGTGCAGGGATAACGCAGCCGAAGACGTATACCGCTTTAGACAATCCCCGCACCGGTACGGGAAAAAGCCCATATGCCCATTCAAATGGGTAACTAAGCACGCGAACGAGCTTAGTGCCCGCTGGCACACCCGGCAACTAAACTTCCAATGAGGCACTGGATCCTGGTGCGGCCGCCGCACCCATAACACTCCCTCACACCCGCGGTAAAACGTGGAGTACCACGTCGTGGCCCTCCCGGGCACCCTCACGACAATGGGCGTCCGCCTAGCACGGAGCACCCCGGGGTCGGCGCACCGCAGCGCCTCCCTCACTGCATGCTGCAGAACCTCGACCGGCGCAAAACATGGCCAGGAGCCCCTTCGCCGCTCCGTATAGCGGATGTCCGCGACCACCTCAATGGGTTCCGCACCCTCATCCGCTGACTCCAGTGTCACATAGATGTACTGCCTTGGGTCCATTTGAAACTAAAAAAGGAAAGAGAAAACCAATTAAAAAAAAAAAAAAAAAAAAAAAAATATAAAAATTAAAATTATTAAAAATCCGTTAGGAATTTGTTATACTTACATTTTACCAGCTTGAAAATCCTTTTCCAAATAACAATGTGGTGAGGGTAATTTATCCACCACAATCCGACAATTAATGCATCCTGGAAAATTCCTGTTACGGGAAATCAACTGGATGGCAACCCGCAACATACCAACGGCAGCCTCATTAGTGCTGTCCAACTAAGGGAGAATACCGAACACTCAATAGACAAAATCAGTACCGAAAACCGCAAAACTTCAAAATCGGGACTGACGTGTTTTTTCTATTTTTTCACTCATATGGGCATCTCATGCAGTACCAACCAGGCATACACAACCAAAAAAAAAAAGGGAAAAAAACAAAAAAAACCTCTTTACACAAAAATTTCACATTTTTTTACAAATAATTTTTTTTTGATTTTTCCACCCTTTCCGTTTTTTGGGTACGGTTCTCTGGCGGGGGGCAGGACTTGTTGTTTTTCAACAACAAACAGTCATTATAAGGGCTCGGTACAAAACAATCCGAGTCCCGAAATAAAACAATCCCGACACGACAAAATCCCGAAATGGGAAAAGTCAACTGTTTCTACCGGCCTAGTGTGCTACTGCCCCAGTGACCTAGTTTTTTTTTCAAGGGCAAGCAATACATATATGTATATATATTTACTCGCACACCACAAATTCACCATACCAGCTGTCAGCTAACCAAGAAATACACGACAGAGTTGCATGGTACATTTAGCATAATGGTACGTGCAGATAGAACGCGTCGTGAAGAACGCATCGCCAATCCGGATGCAAGCACCGGCAGTTGGTACACTTTCAAGTTCCATTACGATTTTCGCTATTCAGCATGTGCTGTCGCACAAAATTAAATCCATACCTTCGTGAGCCTCTCCGCTTCGATTTAAACTCGGTTTATTCCCCCATTTTAACGTACGTTTGTTAATAAAATAACACGCGTATCACGAAAACAGGTAATTTTGCGCGGGTGGATTGGAATCACGTCCGCTCCAACCCCCCACACACCGCAATCTTGCTGGTTATGTTGAAATATATAAGCTGCTCGAAATCACAGCACTAACTACTTTGCAAAAACGCTCTCATCACTCCACGTTATTTGACTAGTCATTTTACGGTGACAGGTTATATTCGTAGTCACATTTGCATGGGCGTGGGTAGGTGTGACCAGGTGTTTTGTAGGGTAATAATATAATACACAACTGACGAAATACATGCGCTGCAGTGAAAACGCGCATCACCCAACCAACCTCACGGCCACTCGCCCTGGCACATCCATAAAATGCCACAGTCGCCCTGAGAGCGACACGATACATTAGACGCTGGAACGGAGACCTCGGCCTCTTCGTCCAGTCCAAAAAAACCTAAACCAAAATAATGCGAGTCTGGAACGGAGACTTCGACCTCTTCGTCCAGCCAAACAAGAACAATGCGGATCTGGAACGGAGACCTCGGCCTCTCCGTCCAACAAAAAAAAAAAAAATTTTTTTTTTCTGCCAGTCTGGAACGGAGACCTCGGCCTCTTCGTCCAGCACTATTGACCTTCTACGTCATATCACTTATGGATCCTATCTATATCTAAGAATTATGTATGACCAAAGGCAAGAAATATTCACTTTCCTCCACTTCTAATGTTTATTTTTATCCTAGCTTAGGTGGCATGCTGCGCAAGTCGGGCAGGACTCCCGGCCACCCGCGACGCTGGCGAAATACGCGATTTTAGGTTAAGTTTAGTTTTAATGCACACGTTTTTTTTCTCGTTGCTTTTCAGCGGTCGGAGATCGGTGGGGGTAAAAACGATGTTGCGTATCGCAAGGGGGGCCGGCATGTTTAGGCAGGATGCCTAACTTTTTCCGCATCTGTCTGCGATCCCCCCAATGCAACCCTGCGAATCGATACTCGATACTCGAATTAATTTGTAACCACCCACACCCTCACCGCCACATGCATGTGCATGCATGTACATGTACGTGTATGTGTGTTTTTTGTCAGCACTCATGCATATGCATGTCGGGGTTGATGTGTGGGTGCCTTCCCCTCCAAAACGGAGGATTTTGCGGGTCAACGGTTGTAGCTTGCTATACAACCGGCCTCTTTGATTTCAACAGCCAACCAGCTAACATCTGCCGCCAGCGATCTCCACTGTGTTCCAGCATATTCAGGTAATATTGTAACCAGTTTATTTTACCTCTACCCAATAAAGTGCATTTTTATAACGAGGAAACTCCTCCCGTGTTCTTCTTTATTTCCCTTTGAGTGCACCATCCATTGAGCGAGATCGACCCTTGTGCGCCTACCCACTGCCGGTTTACGACGCACTCAGGCCGAACAAGCTGTATTAGCTTTACGCAGACATCAACTTAGCCCAGCGAATTAAAACACAGCGGCTATGCTGGATAGGACATGTTATGCGAATGAAATGTGGTGACCCGACCAAGAAGTCATTTTTATCGAAAACCGACTATGAAAGCAGAGAAAGAGAGCGATCCCCACTCTGGTAAAAGGACAAGGTAAAAAACGATCTCAATTCTCTTGTTGTTATCAATCAAACACCAATTCAATAATTGATTTATTTTGTTTTGTTGATGTTCCGACAGGATGGATAAATGATGTATATTGCAGCAATCTTCCGTCATCACTTGTCAAATTTGGTTTCGAGACAAACCCGTTTCGGCGTTGTTCCATCATCAGTGTCGATTTGTGTTCTGATCTGTTGTTGTCGTTTGTCTTGTATTTATAGTTCGTACATGGGCAGGTGTTGTCAAAATTGATGCTTGTGTATATTTATGTGTATGTGCTGTGTGTTCATTCACAACTGAGGGTGGTTTTTACTGATCGATTTGTGTGGCTGACTGAGGCAGGTAAAAGTCAGTAATTCTAGTCGGTTGACCTTCTTTGTGGGTTTGTTGTTTCGGTGCATTTATTGTTTTGTGTTTGTTTGTTGTTGTGTGTTTGTCTGTTGTACCTGTGTGATTACTTTGTTATAAACAAGATTTAAAGGTTAAAATATTGAGTAAGAAATTATGTTTATCTCTTCATTTATTATTCTACCGTCGAATGTTTTCTCTTTGTAGATTTCCATGTTTTCGAGTACGCTGAAACGGCGGCCTTTTGCTGGTATGTGAAGGACCCTGGCTGTTTTATTGATGCGTGCTGGAGAACATTCAATGTCGACCATGTGATTCGCGAAGTTGGACTCTGGTATAATTTTTGGATATCGTGTTTTTTATTTTAATTGTAATTTCTAATGTGTTCTCTGAATCTCGTTCTTATTTGCCGTCCTGTTTGTCCTATTTAACTGTGTTGGCATACGCAGGTAAGCTTGAGTTATTGTTAGTTCTTAGTTTTCGCCCTAGATTGTTCGATGTTTTGTACGCTGTGTTAATGTTTTATTTTTAAAGAAGTTTGCCAATTTACATGTTGCTTTTCCAGTATATGTCATGGTCGTCCAGGTGTTATTATTATCATTTTCATTATTTCTTTTTGGTTCTACTGATTCTGATTTGATTATTATAAATGTGAACACTAACTTTTTCTTTCACGTTTAAATTAACTCACTTTCGGTTTCTTACGAATTTTCTATCAAAAATAATAAATAAAACCAAGTTATTAAGAATGGCTATCTTCGGGGCCAATTCACTTTCTGTAAAGTTATAAAATTAAAAACAAAAAATTATAAAAAATTTGTTAAAATGTATTAAAATTCGTTATCATTTTATCACTTTACAGAACGTGAATTGGCCCCCGTGCTATTCTATGAATGAGTATTTATCCAATTTTTTGTAACAAAAAAGCTTCGATAACAAACTACATAACTTTAAAAAGTTATAGATATCTAAATGTGTTAGCATGTTATGAGCAAATCAATAAGGAAAGCTGACAAGCAAACCTCAAGTAAGAAAATGCGTACGTAAACCCATAAATTTATGAGTACATGCACAAACATGTGCACATTTTGTAATCCAAGGACTGCGTACATATAGACTGATATCTCAGGAGATGGAGAAAAGTCTATTTAGAGTCAATGTAGTAGTAACCAAGCAGTGATAAATGTGTAAACTATATACACACATAAACAAAAGTCAACACCAATTCAACATCAAATTGCGCTAAGCTCACAAAAGGCGATGCATCACGCAATGCTTGAGTTTTTGCAAAAAAAAAAATAAAATCAAAATGTAAAGGAGGCGCTATAAGACATTGAGTAAAGAAAATGAAAGTGTTGAAACTAGGTTAAAGGCATTCCGATTTTATTGCAAATATACTCTATGCTCAAGGATGCCTATGTCTGAAATATGCTACCGTGCAAACCATTAATAATGTTGACTATGTGGCCTAAAGACATAAGACAAGATATCTGTAGCAAACAACTTTCATAAACACAACGATTTATCAATAGCACTTAGATGCATACACATGTATGTGTGTATATGTATATAATAAACAAGCAAAGAATGTGTGAACTTTGAAAAAATTTGCACAAAAACACATACATACACACATATACACACAAGTGATACACTTACCTTAGCACAAAACATATTTAAGGGCGCGCAGAGAACAAACAGCTCTGTAGTTAAGCATTCGCTTTGTGGTTGCTTTCGTTTTATGTGTTTGTTAAGATGTATGAGATTTGTTTGCGTGCCATTAAATAACAACAAAATATCAGAACAAGCACATGCACATATTTTGTTGCCGCACACCACTCTATAAGAGTATCTAAATATGTACATATCTGCCCACTTTATTGTATAGCGTTAAGTATGTTGTAGGTAGTCAAAACCTTGGCTCTTAAGTTTTGATAGACTTTTAAGGTGTTTTTGATTTGTTTGCGTGCTACACATATTTACGTAAATAAATTTAATAGCTAATATATATTAAATAAAATAAAATATATATATATATATAATAATATTATATATATATTCTAGTACGCTTATATTTGTCTTAGTTCTGTTTGTTGATGTTATCATTAGCCATCGTTTAATGCTTGTTCGTAATGATATATTAGTAAAATTAAATGGTTTTGCGTGCCATAGAATAGATAGTTTCATATTTCATTCTAAGTATATCAATTATGCTCGCACGCACTTACAAAACGTAGTTAAGGCAATGGTTGAATGTTCATACCTAAGTTGCTCAATGCACGCAATCAATATTGCTACACATCTAAGTATAATGGGGATGTTCCATTACAATATGGCATATAACTTAAATTGTTAGTTTCAGATTGCCCAAAGAACTTATATTTGAACATAAAGCAAAGAAGAAATATGATACATTTATTTGGCGCCATATATCTTGTCCTTGAGAGATTAAAGCCGTTCTGCTTCTATACGGCTAAAAAATTGAGACTATATTTGAAACCATTTTCCCTTGCCTGCAAGGAGTTAGAATATGCCAGCGGTATGGTAGTACCGGTTGTGAAAGGCGACCATTATACCATGACTCTTTAAATCCATGAGTGGTATATTACTCGAAAGGAAGCAATGTAAACGCGGGGTATCACTTCCGCGACCCTTACATGGTCGTTTTAAAAACTGTACTCGCGGAGAGCAGGAAAAGCACTTGTGGTGTGTATAAACTATATCGTAGATACTTGTATAAAGATCTCATATCCTGGTATTGGAGTGGCTCCTTAGTGAGGGAATCGCTGGAGCTGTGACTTCACCTCACATGCGTGGGAGTTCACTTGTGGGGAAGTTGACAATAAAGCATACTCAATAGAACTTAGCAGTCTTTACTGCGCTTAAGTTGACAATAAAGTATTCTCCTCGAAGTAGTGCGATCTCTTCAGCTTTCGATCGGTTTCATCGTTAGAAAGATGGCAATAAAGTTCGCTCTTGTAGGCTCTGTCGCCAAGTTTTGAACAGCCTCTTTACCTTTTTAAGCGAAGCATATATTTTGCGATAGATTGTTCTATGGAAGAAGATCAAACAAAATGTTTCTTTTTCTTAGATTTGGGAATAAAGTGTGCAGATATCTGATGAATTGATGGTTGGAAAAGTAGATACCTGTCATTTGTTGATAACAATTGATAATTGAAACAGTGCGGTATGTGGACACTCTTTTTTTGAAATGTTTCAAACTACGTTAGTTCTTCTGAACGATGGCATTGAATTGTGGATAGATGTGATAAGTAGCTGGGACTTTATGTCTTAGACGCGAACAGATATTTTGATAAGATGTGATAAAAAGAATGTAATTACATCGTTTAATTGTGATGCAGGGTTTTCCTGTTTCTTATAAAAGGTTGCTCATAACCTTTGATTGTGGAATTGTATCTTGTATCTGTTTAGCCAAAGAATCAGAACATGATGCAGTGAATTATATATGCTTAAATTTAAATATGTTTGGGATTTCTGTATTCCAGAAGGCAGTTTTACTATCATTCCTTATGCGAAAGCGCAATAACTTCTAACGTTTAAAGACCCATTCTTAAGATAGACTTTGTATGTTATAAAGAGAAGGCTTTGTAATTGTACGTCCGATTAAAAGCTAATTTGGTACCAACGATAATGAAAAAAATCTTTGGCAGGAAACATGGAGCCTTGATTGTATTGCTGATCACGCAATTAGATAAATGATCTTTATTTGACACCGTGAGGTTGAGCCAGGTTGACAGCGACTAATGTTGGGCATTTAAAACCATTTATAAATTTTGACAATAATCAGACTTTCTTTTTATGTTCGATGTAGAAAAATGTATCTCCTTCTCGTCTACAAATCATTCTCTCTTTATGGGTCGTTGTTTCGTGAGTTTGATTATAGACTTCGCGTACAAAAGCTAAAAATTAGTACACATTTCCCAACCAATACCTCTCCAATAAACTATTAGACGAAGGTGGCTTCGGAGTTTACTATGGAAATATAAGAGGGTTGAATAAAAAACTCTTAGATCTATTTGCCTGTAGCCACGACATCACTTTTAATGTCATCGCATGCACTGAGATATGAATCAAACCGCATTTGTTCAACTCCGAAATTCTATACAGTTGCTTCAAGACTTTTTTAATTTTTGTCCCTGTAAGTTTTGCTGCTGAGGTAATTACGTTCCTAGAAGCTGACGACTTTGAATTGATTTGCGTACGCCTAAGGCACTTAAATCACTATACTTATATTACTTTCCCTCCCCTATCGGATTTTCAAAGCATTCAAATAAAGTAAAATCGGCTTTTTTCATGGGCAATTGCACCCACTCAGCTTTGTGCTGGGTGATTTTAATCTGGCATGCGTCTCCTGGCATAATACTGATGTTCTTCTATTTAACGAATTTCTAAATGACTAGATTATTGTTGGACTATCTCAAATAGATAATATTATTGACAAGTTTGGGAAGGGCTTGGACTTCGCATATGTCAATATTGTTTTCTAGTTTTCTCTTGTTTGATGTGACCTTCTTGTACTGCCTGAAGACGCGTATTACACAGCACTTATAGGTATTTCTTTTATCCAATATTTAACAGAAAAAACTGATTACGATCAACCCAAAATGGAAGTGTCCCAGCGGGAAAAGAAGCTACGTGCCCGCTTACTTACTCCCTGAGGATTGATGTATCCGCACAACATTTTGAAATTATATTAAATAATTCGATTTGTCCGCCTGGTGCTTTTGTGAGGGAATTCGAGCGTAGACGTAACGCTATTATCCTAAATCTCGCTACACTTCCTCTTAACAATATTTTACCAAAAAACTGAATGCTATATCGGCCCTTAATTTGTTTTATCAAAATGTTAGAGGTTTAAACACTAAACTAACTGAATTGATGTGCCCCGCGTCACTTGGGCGGGCTTTGGAGGGTATTAATCCGTTGTGATTTGTTATTATTACTTTCAATTGATTTCCCATAAACCGATGTGTACTTATATCTGTTTTATTTATTTAAAAAAAAAAAGCTTATTATTTTATACGGCGAAGGCCGAAAAAAAAAAGGTGGTTATTTCTTCACAAGTTGTCGACTAACAAATAGACAATTCTTTGTCGATGGCTTTTATTTTTGATTCAGATCTGGACGAGGGGGAGGACTGACCGAACATGCAACACTTTCCTTATTATTGCCTTGCCTAAGTATCTGTTAGGTCAAATGCCATTATTGTGCTACATTTTAATGAATGAAAAATTTTTTAATTATTGCAATACAGCAAAGGTTTACCACAACTGAGAGGTGTTAGTCTTCCATGCGAATGTGGCGACAAAAAATAAATTTCAAACTACAAATGCTACTCAAATGCCTTAACGTTTTTGAAGGGATGAAAGTTAATAAAAAGCATTCAGCTCATAGAAATACTTATAAACATTAATTTGTGGTATTTGTTTACAAAAATTAGCTTATTACAATTTTTGACAGGCAGTAATCTAAAGCAAGAAGCAGAATTTGTAAATGTAAATAAATGACAGCTAATTATGAATAAATTTCATTTAGATTCATACCTAAGTTTTCTATTTGCTATAAATAAGCTTACAAATAAATTTG
Source organism: Eurosta solidaginis (assembly GCF_040869045.1). NCBI lineage: Eukaryota > Metazoa > Arthropoda > Insecta > Diptera > Tephritidae > Eurosta > Eurosta solidaginis. Next base: position 356,642,722 of record NC_090319.1, on the reverse strand, counting down.
TTGATATGATATTTAAGCACAAGTAGATAATACATTCGTACACAACTGCAAAATTTATTGGCACTCATAAATCGATATAGATACATACATACATACATACAGATATATGCCTGTGAAAATGCAAATGTAAGCATGATGCTTGTTAGCATATAAATATTTGCTTGTATTTCAATATTTACTTGAAAGTATCTTTATTGCATACGCTTACAATTCAAACAAGTACGGAAGGAAGAGTTCGGGTGTAACCGAACATTACATACTCAGCTGAGAGCTTTGGAGAAAAATAAGGGAAATCACCATTTAGTAAAATGAACCTAGGGTAACCCTGTAATGTATTTGTATGACATTTGTATCAAATGTAAGGTATTAAAGAGTATTTTAAAAGGGAGTGTGCCATAGTGCCATTTTGGGATATCGCCTTAAAGGTGGACCAGAGGTGACTATAGAATGTATATGTACGATATGGGTATAAAGTGAAAGGTGTTAATGAGTATTTTAAAAGGGAATGGGCCTTAGGTGTATAAGTGGACGCATTTTCGAGATCTCGCCAAAAAGGTGGACCAGGCATGACTTTAGGATGTGTTTGTACGTTATGGGTATCAAATGAAAGGTGTTAATGAGGCTTTTAAAAGGGAGTGGCCCTTAGTTTTATATGTGAAGGTGTTTTCGAGATGTCGGCCAAAATCTGGACCAGGGTGACCCAGAACATCATCTGTTGGGTACCTTTAACTTATTTATATACGTAATACCACGAACAGCATTTCTGCCAAGATTCCAAGGGCTTTTGATTTCACCCTGCATAATTTTTTCATTTTCTTCTATTTAATATGGTAGGTGTCACACCCATTTTACAAAGTTTTTTCTAAAGTTATATTTTGCGTTAATAAACCAATCCAATTGTCCTGTTTCATCCCTTTTTTTATATTTGATATAGAATTATGGCATTTTTTTTCGTAATTTTCGATATCGAAAAAGTAGGCGTGGTCATAGTCCGATTTCGGCCATTTTTTATACCAAGATAAAGTGAGTTCAGATAAGTACGGGAAATAAGTTTAGTAAAGATATATCGGTTTTTGTTCAAGTTATCGTGTTAACGGCCGAGCGGAACGACAGACGGTCGACTGTGTATAAAAACTGGGCGTGGCTTCAACCCATTTCGCCCATTTTCACAGAAAACAGTTACCGTCATGGAGTTGAATGTTGGCATAATTTACTTATATACTGTAAAGATATCAAATTTTTTGTTAAAATTTGACTTAAAAAAGTTTTTTTTTAAAAGAGGGCGTGTTCGTCATCCTATTTTGCTAATTTTTATTTAAAACACAAATAGTAATAGGAGTGATGTTTCTGCCAAACTTCATCATGATATCTTCAACGACTGCCAAATTACAGCTTGCAAAACTTTTAAATTACCTGCTTTTAAAAGTGGGCGGTCCCACGCCCATTGTCCAAAATTTTACTAGTTTTCTATTCTGCGTCATAAGTTCAACTTGCCTACCAAGTTTCATCGCTCTATCCGTCTTTGGTAATGAATTATCGCACTTTTTCTGTTTTTCGAAATTTCGATATCGAAAAAGTGGGCGTGGTTGCAGTCCGATTTCGTTCATTTTAAATAGCGATCTGAGATGAGCGCCCAGGAACCAACACACACCAAATTTCATCAAGATACCTCAAAATTTACTCAAGTTATCGTGTTTATGGACGGACGGACGTACGGACATGGCTAAAAGAATTTCTTTTTTCGCCCAGATCATTTTGATATATAGAAGTCTATATCTATCTCGATAAGTTTATGCCGTTACGGATTGCCGTTATGCGAACAAAGTTAATATACTCTGTGAGCTCTGCTCAGCTGAGTATAAAAATGCAGATACACTTATCTATTTACTAACATTCTGCTTGATGGAGCGCACATGCAAACAAGTTAAAGCGCCTAAATGTATGCTTATATATGCTAAGCTACATGGTTACAAGTAATTATGATTATGTTGCTTAAATTTGGCTTCTATAGAAAATGAAAATATTGTAATTATCATGCTGTGTAAGAAATGTAAAATTTAATGACAAGATCTATATTCCAGTCAACCACGTGAAATAGGATATATCGAGCACAAGTAAATAGTGCGACATTGGCTGCGATAGTTTGAAAGCACTGATCCCTCAACAAGGCTTTGAAGGCGGAGCTGTGATGAAGCACCGTTTGGTCAAATTCAGTTATACACATTTGAGTATTAAAATTTTGTATAAATTTCAGGACAGTTGCGTTGTAGTTTTCGGAATATATTCGTGGTCATTTCAGGAGCTTTTGGGGATCAGTTAAACTGTTCGCTGTCTATCAATTCTAGGATGGTTTGGTAGTTCTGGCTTCGGTCCTACTTCATAATTACTTTCGAAGTGGTACACGATATTATTGTGCTCATTTCAGGATCGTTTTGCGATAATTTAGTTTCGCGATTTTATTTCATTTCGGAATAATTTTTAGGTAAGGTTTAGGATGCTTTCCGGGTATATGCCAGAATATATTCCGATAGGTGGTGCCTGTGACCAAGTTTTATATCGAACGGGGAACCAACCGATGCGTTTTTCAGTAGCTTATTATTCATATCCAAACTTGAAAACTTACACATATGTAGTTCACCATCGGACACAACGAAATAAAAGATGAAAAAATTCTGGTAGGCGGCGTACGGATTGAGATGACTATATAATTCTCACATGATCTGGAAGCTTGCGACAAAATTTAAGGTAACATCCTAGTATGCTAGATATTTTAAATCTTAAAAGTGATTCAGAACCCAACGGGAGTACAACGCCTATTACGAAAAATTTGATAATCTTGGGGAAAATTTTTTCGAGGCTTCTAAATGAGCTACAAACTTGTATGCTCTCATATAGGTTAGGGCAGGGGTCTCAATTCCGGAACAAAATTCTGCACTCATTGTGAATGCGAAGGAGCATTCACCTTCAATTTTTGGACACCCATGGTTAAGAGCACTGATGCAATTATAAAAAATGACAAAAAAAATCCGTAGGTGCCGTAAGGATCGAAATAATTTTAAAACCCTTACTATATATGAAACCTTGCGCTCAATTTTTAAGTAGAATTTCGGCAATATGAAGACTTGAAATTTAAAGACAGGCTCAGAAACTAATGGTAGTGCAAGAGCTTACGCTGCGGGGCGCAAATTTCGAGAAATTAAGAAAAATTGCACACTTGAGTCTTGCTACAAAAAATAAATAATTGTAAGGCGCGATAACCTCCGAAGAGATCTAAGGCCGAGCTTCGCTTCGAATTTGCGTCGTGCTCCTCTTGATTTTCCCTAGAAATTGGCCGGACGGGACCTACATGTTTTATGCCGACTCCGAGCGGCATTTGTAAGGCAGATGAGTTTTCACTGAGAGCTTTTCATGGCAGAAATATACCCGCAGCGGTTGCCAAACACTGCCGAGGGGCGACCCGGCTTAGAAAAATTTTCTTCTAATTGAAAAACCTTATTTCTAAATTTTTGATGTTGCTTTGTCCGGGGTGTGAGTCTTGCTACACATTATGCATAAAACAAGAAAAATTCTTCCGCTAAGTGGTGCATATATCGAGATAATTAGAAAATTTTATGTTCTAAATTTTGTGATTGATTTTTAAGTAGCTTCACATTTCCTTGCTTAAACTGTACATTTGAAGCATAGGGTCACTGAGCTCAAAGTAAACTAAATGTACAATTGAAGCCCAAAGCGGAGTATATAAAAATTGGGTATCATCCCAACCAAGACACTTTAACATGTGATTAATTTATTATCTATTTTTCATTATATTGCGCTTCATTGAATATTTGGGTCCAGAGATATCAAATGCTATTGCATTTCCATTATTCAAGAAAAAACCATAAGGGGACTCTCATGTCCTTGCAAAATGTGACGGAATGTACGATTTGCATGGCTCGTAAAGTCACAATAACAAAATGCACGCAAAAAATATATGCAAACGATGCATATATGTGTACCTATGTATATTTTTGTGCAACGAGCTATAGAAAATGAAAATTAACCTTATTTCAACGGCATTCCGCTCAAAATTATCACAGTTAATTTTAAAAATTTTTTCGTTATTTTTTTATTATTTTAAGTGCTAATTTTTTGCCGCTTTTTACTGATGCATTCCTTAAATTTGCACTGAGGTACTCTCGTAGCATTGTATATTTTTTCATAGGATAAACAGTCCATGCACCTTGCAAGACAAAGCAAATTCTAGGGCCATTGCTCGCCAATACTATTGAATACGAACCCACTACTGGGGAGCTCCAACTGAAGCAGAGAGCAGTAGTTCACAGCTTGTGCGTCACAAGAGGTCATTCTAGTATTGGGTCCGCTTTCAGCAGCTGAAGTTCCTTAGAGAGAAAAGGGAAACCGTCTTAACTTAAGACACACACAACTATGAAATAAGTCTTATTAGAATCGGAGTGCAGTATATACATTTGCAGCGTGCCCGACGTTGTGCACCTAAAGCGAAGTCAATAAGTAAGCGAATATTTAGCTAATTGTGAGATTTCAGGCTTTTGTCATTATGCAAATGTGTACATATTTGTCTTCAATTTTGTAGTGACAGACCACTTTCCAATGTAAGGTCCAATATAAAGACAAAGTTCCTCCTTTAAACAGCAACCAAAGCATTGCCGCCAAAAAAACCCAAAGAATCCAAATAACTGTATACATCGCTTCATGCATGTGGATATATGTACGCATAATATGCATACCTAGACAAAAATGTGCATATTATCTTAAGTCCATTGTTCAATATTAATTTACATTTGTCTTAAAATGAAGGGATTTGAATATAAATGAACTACAGACCATAAGTAACTATGACAACATTAATAACTTGATGATGTTCCTTAATCTATGTATACTCTGAGATTGTAGCTTTAGATAGGTGCTTTGTACGCATTTAATAACTTGCATGCAGTCAGGCGTAAATGAATGAAATCTTGTCTGAGTAAGTAATTATGGAGGTTACTGAAGTTATGATACCATTTAGACAAGTCATATCTATATCTGAGTAAAATAAAGGACTTGTAGTATGACTGAAAGTATTCAAAAATAAATTATCATCATTAATAACTGGAGCTTGGTTAATATTTCCTATAAAGCTACAACTTTTATTGTTATTTTGCAACAAAGGACACCAATTGAGGGGCAGAATAGGCAATGTTCCATCGTACTTTAACACAACTCATGATCCTGAGCCATGTTGCTAACCAGATATGATAGAAGACTTTTACAACTAAAGGGCCTATAATATTTCAGCGGTAGCAGCGGCTTGTCGTACTAAAATTTACAGATGTGAAGATTCTTGGTGTCGAAAAACTGGTTACAGCAGGTGTGAGTATCGGAGCGTACATGATTTATATTCGGCAAAGAACTACCCACCCACGCAGTACTTCCCTAATACTGTAGAGTGTTTTGCCTCTACAATAACAACAACAACTTCTCAATTGCGAAAACTGCACTTCTTTGGCAAAAGTGATTATATTGCATGAAGCTTGCTCTGGTTACGCCAGTTCGCAAATAGTTAAGGTCCTTCAGAGTTCCAAAATACCTTCCTTCACCAGTTATGTGATTGCCAGTGAGCGAACGTGAGTGACATCTTTTTTCCTTAGAAACCTTAAGTGCTTGCTTTTCTCTACACTTCCACAGGGCCTACTTTATTGTCTCTTTATTTCTTTTATAATGGCCGAGTGCATCAATATGACCATTGTACATATTTGTCAAGCAACTGCACCCATTTTGGAATAGAACTAGAACCGTGAATTAGATCTGCGGCAAGGTTAGCCTTTATCATAAAATTAAAGAAACCGCACGGTATAAATCGCCTTAACGACAGACTTGTTTGAGTTCATATAGCTCGAGAAGGCCATTCCGGATGGAGCTTCCTAAGTTACTCAATATTATTTAGTAACGCCATATAAGCTTAAAAAGAATGTTGGCTGTTTTGAAATCCGGTCAAAAAGATGGTAAGTCTCGATTTTCTTATCACGGGGTTTCTCCAAGATTTATCATATTGTCTAGCCGTGCTCGCTTAAATCTTATAATATTCACAACTCTACTTCATAGTTTATGCGGAATGTGCTCCCTTATATCGATTAAATCGTCAGGTTAAAAGTAGGCCTTAACAACTTTAGATGTGAAAGTCGAGTGAATAAATCATCAGCTGTCAGTTTTGTGAGCAGCTTCTCAGCAGCGGTCTCGATGTGAGCAGTCACCGAAGCACAAATCGGGCTCTTATTTCATTTCCGCAACTTAATTTATTATCGGTTCCATGAGAATTTTCATAAAAATATGCAATCCATTGCATTCCCAACACAGCGCAGAATTTTGATTTTTAATTTACTTCTACTGTTTAAAAGGGCAAATTAACTAAGGGTTGAATTAATCAATTTTTTTTTTTATTTGAATAAATCAATAGCAAATTAGCCTACCTGAATTTAAAAAAAAATACAAATAATCCGTTGGTAACAAGCCGATAACATTTCGACAATGAAACGATAAAACTCCTGTAATGCTTCGATAAAAAACCGATAGCACTCCATAACAAATCGAAAGCATACGGGTTACTCGTCGATAGCAAATTGATAACAAGGCCGGAAACGGTTGCTGAGAATTCGATAGCATTTTAATCAATAGACAACTGTCAAGAATTCTTTAAAAAATCGATAACACTGTGATAACCAATCGATAAAATCTATATAAAGCGATAACTGTTGTTACCGAAAACACTTTGATAGCAAGCTACTAACAAGACGATAACTCGCCAACTTTGATCCAAATTCGGTTGTTATACCCATTTGGAGTGCTGCTCGAAATTTTTTATATTCAAGTGCAAATCACACTACATGTACAAAATTGTATGTACACTGGAATTTTTTTTTATACTCAGCTGAGCAGAGCTCACAGAGTATATTAACTTTGTTCGCATAACGGTAATCCGTACGAGATAAACTAATCGAGATAGATATAGACTTCTATATATCAAAATGATCTGGGCGAAAAAAGAAATTCATTTAGCCATGCCCGTCCGTCCGTCCGTCCGTCAGTCCGTCCGTAAACACGATAACTTGAGTAAATTTTGAGGTATCTTGATAAAATTTGGTACGTAGGTTCCTTAACACTCATCTCAGATCGCTATTTAAAATGAACGAAATCGGAAAATAACCACGCCCACTTTTTCGATATCGAAAATTTCGAAAAACCGAAAAAGTGCGATAATTCATTACCAAAGACAAACAAAGCGATGAAACTTGGTAGGTGGGTTGACCTTATAACGCAGAATAGAATATTTGTAAAATTTTGGACAATGGGCGTGACACTGCCCACTTTTAAAAGAAGGTAATTTAAAAGTTTTGCAAGCTGCAATTTGGCAGTCGTTGAAGATATCATGATGAAATTTGGCAGGAACGTTGCTCCTATTACTATATGTGTGCTTAATAAAAATTAGCAAATCGGATAACGAACACGCCCACTTTAAAAAAAAAATTTTTAAGTAAAATTTTAACAAAAAGTTTAATATCTTTACAGTATATAAGTAAATTAAGTCAATTTACAACTCCAGTAATGATATGGTGCAGACAAATACAAAAATAAAAGAAAATTTCAAAATGGGCGTGGCTCCGCCCTTTTTCATTTAATTAGTCTAGATTACTTTTAATGCTATAAGTCGAACAAAAATTTACCAATCCTTGTGAAATTTGGTAGGGGCATAGATTTTATGACGCTAGCTGTTTGCTGTGAAAATGGGCGAAATCGGTTGAAGCCACGCCCAGTTTTTATACACAATCGTCCGTCTGTCCTTCCGCTCGGCCTCTAACACGATAACTTGAGCAAAAATCGATATCTCTTTACCAAACTTAGTTGACGTACTTATCCGAAGTCCCTTTATCTTGGTAAAAAAAATGGCCGAAATCCGACTATGACCACGCCCACTTTTTCGATATCGAAAATTACGAAAAATGAAAAGAATGACATAATTCTATACCAAATATGAAAAAAGAGATGAAACATGGTAATTGGATTGGTTTATTGATGCAAAATATAACTTTAGAAAAAACTTTGTAAAATGGGTGTGACACCTACCATGTTAAGTAGAAGAAAATGAAAAAGTTCTGCAGTGCGAAATCAAACGCCCTTGGAATCTTGGCAGGAATAATGTTCGTGGTATGACATATAAAAATAAATTAGCGGTACCAGACGGATGATGTTCTGGGTCACCCTGTACCACATTTTGGTCGATATCTCCAAACCGCCTTCACATATACAACTAAGGGCCACTCCCTTTTAAAATACTCGTTAACACCTTTAATTTGATACCCATATCGTACAACACACATTCTAGAGTCACCCTTGGTCCACCTTTATGGCGATATCCTGAAATGGCGTCCACCTATAGAACAATGACCCACTCCCTTTTAAATATTCTTTAATGCCTTCCGTTTGATACACATGTCATACAAACACATTCCAGGGTTACCCTAGGTCAATTTTGCTAAATGGTGATTTTCCCTTATTTTGTCTCCAAAGCTCTCAGCTGAGTATGTAATGTTCGGTTACACACGAACTTAGCCTTCCTTACTTGTTTGTTTTGTATTTGAAAAAATGCAAATTAGATTTTAAAATATTTCAGTTCCGTGATTTTTTAGTAAGATTTATTTCTAGTTTTATTTATGAATCAATATTCATTTAAAATTTTGTTCAGTGCCATGATATTCTTGAATAATATTTAACTGTCAATTTGTTAGTGTACATTTTTTTTCATACGCAAATGCATGAGCTTCATATGGAAGTGCTGTACAAATGTTTCTTTGCACTTTCATAAGAAAGTCAGACACTTCCAAATGAATCGTAATTATATGTGAGGGCATATGGGAGTGCGGAAAAAATATTTTTATATTTGAATTGTAAATTTGTATCTGTGCCTATAATTCAGGGCAAAACAAAAACAAAAGTTCTACAAGTGTATAGGGGTTGAGCAGCTCTGCCCATTTGTGATAATTATACGTTTCATGAAAATGATATGGTAAATTAAGTTTGTCACGTATCTCAAAATTGTAAGTCCTTAAAAGTGAATAGATATAAAAGAATAGATACACCCACCAACAAGCATTGCTAATTGATCAGGATGACGAGCCGAGTTGATTTAGCCATATCCGTCTTTCTGCCCGTCGGTCTGTATGTCTGTATGAACGCAAACTTGTTCCTCAATTTTCGAGATATCTTGTTGTAATTTGGTGAGCGGGTATACTCAGGTGTCCAGTTAGACATTTGTGGGAATCGGCCTCATCGGACCACTGCAGCATATATCACCCATGCAACCGTTTTTTCAGAAAAGAGGATTTTTGTCATATCTCCCTTAATTTATCAGATCGAAACTTCAAATTTCACCATATAGATATTCTCCTATAAAGCACTTATTTTTGTCTGCAAAAATCTCAGAGACCGGTTGTAGATATCATTTGTACCCTACAATCCATACCGTTTTTATAGATCTGCCGTATATAAAGTGTATCCCATACAACCGGTTGTTCAGATATGCAACTTTTCGTAATTTCTGCCCTATTTTAACAGCTAGGAGGTTCAAACTTCACCACATTGTTGTGTCTACAGTATATATTTTTGTCTAAAAAAAAATCATATAGATCGGTGGTATATATAGCTATGGAGCTTTTAGTCATATAAGTATACCCCATTTTAGTAGCTAGAAGCTTCAAGTTTCACCAAATATTTACGTATACGTCATTTCTAGTTGAGATAGGTTATTCATGGTATTTGGTATCGCATGCAGACCAAAAGAAACTTGGAATTATTAATGAGGATTACTGATCTATTTTTTATTTTTTATTTATCGAAAATGTAGCTTATGTACATCTTTTCTCCATACATAACAAATTTTATATATAGCCGAAAATTCGGATATTACGAATGGGATGGGATTATGTTTCAGCTCCATTCATGAAAAATTTAAAGACTTCGGCGCTGTCCCGTCCTTACTTCTTTTAGACTCTCTTCTATCGATAAAAAGCCAATAAAGCTCTTCTACCCCAAAGTCATACCGGCATTATTTTAAAAAAGTATCAGAAGTAGTCCCGAAAGGGTTCCAAAATATTTTCAAAAATGTCCAGAATTTGACCTAAGATGTCGGGATTAGTTCGCATATCTCGGCGGTCACCTTAGTAAGTAGTATTTACATCATTACAAAAAGTCTCTAGTTTTCTAGAGAATTGTACCAAAGTCATTCCAGATTCATCTTAAACTAATCCTGAAACAGTACGAAATTATTCCAAAAAAAAAATCATTAAGGCTCTATATATCATTCTGCATAGATCGTCAACGTATATTTACAAGCTCATGAAGTGATAGCCTCTTCATTTTCCAGAAATTGTCTCGCAAATAATTCATGTTATTTTGTTATTCCTTGAGGTCAGTTTAACCTCATTCAAATTTTTTACCTGCCTTTCTCTATATTTTGCCTTACAGCTTACGAAACGAAGGTAAAGTACGCTATCGAGTCATTTTCGAATTGAACAATTGTATGATTCCCTACAATTCATTGATGGATCGCACTTCTCAAAGTACAATTCAGGTTTTGTAGTGGCTAGTCTGTAAGGACCTCGCAGAAAGCAAAAGTGTTCTTAGAGTTACCAGAAGTTTTTTCGACCAATCTGATATATTTGTTTTAGGAAGCAACTCAACAGACAGAAAACAAAACAAAGGAATTAAACTTTATATGAGAATAGGCTTTTCTTGACCATATGGTTGCTATTTTTAGTGCAAGTAAAACTTCACTATTGCGACCCAACGTTTCGCTAAGCACCTTAGCTTCCTCAGGGGCGAAACTGCATTTATTTAACATTATTTTCATCAAAAAACATTGAAGAATTACATGAAATTATAAAAATTTTGAATTTTGTTAATATACCGAAACAATAAAATTTTTGTATAAGGTCAATTACTTGAAAAAAACAAAGGAATTTTACAGCGTTACATATATACCTAAACTCACTGAAAACTTTAGGAAAAATGTTATTAACGATAAGAATAACATAACTCTCGCATATAAATCAAACTGCACCTTAAATAACATATTTACACAAACAAAGAGCCCTATCGAACCCCTACAACAAAACAACGTAGTAAAGGAAAAGAGAAGAGGACTGCAACAAATTATACATAGGAACTACGAAACGAGCATTGGGCGTTCGACTAACAGAGCACGAAGCTGACATAAAGAATCACAGAAACAATACTGCCTTATCACAGCACATCACAGCGGGTGGACATAAAGCTGATCTGGCAAATACGAAAATTTTAGACAAAAACAAACGTGGGAGAGCCAGATACACATTAGGAAGCTTGAGAATATTGCAGAGGAGAGAAAACACAATAAACATCGCTGCTACTTACCTTTTATGTTTATAATAAATTTAGTATGACAATGATACTCAACATGAGTGGTACCGATAACCCTAACTTAGTTTTAATAGTTTTAAAGTTTAAACTATAATTAAAGTAAGTGGTGTTTTTATATATAATTAAATACATGTTTGTATATATGTATGTATGTAGCTTCCTGTGTGTTTAAAATATTTGCTAACTTATTAACTTTATTTTTATCATTAACTTTTATATAGTAAATATATCTAAATATTGTAAAATTTTTGTTTGTTGTTGAAAATAGATTTCGCCCTTGAAAATGCTAGGTTGAGTAGCGAAACGTCGGGCTGAAACAGTGAATAAACTGGTTTTAAAAAAAATTTTTTTTTCATATGGGGACCAACCCAGTCTAATATATTCCAACATATTATCCTTAAAATATGATATTTTGCTGTTCTTGGATGTCAGAATTTGAAAAAAGTCTACAGAAATCTGTCTGTATCAAGTATAAATTTCTCTATTTAAATTCGTTATGGCAACTCAAAGTTAAGCACTTAATATATATGGGGTATTCCATCCCATTTCGACCAATTTTGAACCCGACCCCTTTAGAATTGGCTGAAAGTTTTTCTTCTTTTTCTAGCTTACGAAAGACGTTTTTCAGAAGTTTTTCAAATTTTTTCATCCAACTGAAAAAAAGTTATGAATTTTTAAAAAACACCGTTTTTGTTTTCAAAATGCTATAACTTTTTGAAAAATTTACCGTTTGGGAATATTTTTTTTTTTATATATTTTTAAGTGTACTTTTCGGAAAAAATTCAAAAAAATTTTTAAAGTTTTTTCAGTTTTTCGAGATTTTTCGAATTTCAAAAAACTTCAATCAATTCTGCAATCATCCCCACTAATCCCGGAGTGGGCCGAGAATTTTTTTTTTTTGTTTAATTGAAAAAAAAAAACTTTAAAATTTTTTTTGTATTTTTTCCGAAAAGTACATTTAAAAACATATTTAAAAAAAAAATGATCCCAAACGGTCAATTTTTGAAAAATTTATAGCATTTTGAAAAAACGCCGTTTTTTTCAAAATATTTAAAACTTATTTTGAGTTGAAAAACGGTGTTTTTTTCAAAATGCTATAATTTTTTCAAAAATTGACCGTTTGGGATCATTTTTTTTAAATATGTTTTTAACAAAACTTCTTTCATAAGCTAGAAAAAGAAGAAAACTTTCAGCCAATTCTAAAGGGGTCAGGTTCAAAATTGGTCGAAATGGGATGGAATACCCCATATATGTCCTGTTTATAGTCTACAAAATTGAGTGTCATCTAAAAATTCCTAAAACCTCTTAGAAATTCCATGCAATATCCCACAACAAGGGTCGAACAAATTGAGCAAAAACTCATATATTTAGCTAAACTTGAGCTAATAAACTTAATTGTTTGGGTATTGCGCCACACATTAGAGCATATCTAACTGTATAAAGTACATTCGTACGACCTCCTACCCTTTGCATTTAACTTTAGTAATATATAGCGGACATACATACATGGGTTCAGTTTTTCTAATGTTGAGTTTGTGCCTTTCCACAGTTTTACAATAATTGTCACCGTTTATGATCCATAAATAATTCCAAACGATTTAACATAAATATGGACGTGCGGTTTTCAACTCTATTTAGTACTTAGCAGACTATCAGTTTGTTTGTATGTTGTGTACATGTGTGGGTGACAGTCAAGTGTCTGCTAGGCCGCAAGAAGATTGAAGTGGTACTCATTTTCGTTGTACAGATATACAATCTCTTAATATGTTTTCGCATATATATGTATATTGTATTTGAAGATTGGTATGCCTTATTTTAGAAGAGATATTAGTTGAATTTATTTGGTGCTTTTGGACTTTGGTATTTGTGGCAAATACAATTTGTAAATATGTTTGTAGGCGAAGGAAATAAATTAAGATACATTAAATGTGAAAAAGCGTCTCATTTTGTCGTTTTAGAATTGTACGAATGTAATTGCTACAAAAATTACTTTTCTACTACGACTTAGGCACATCTAGTTTCTCTAGTTGGGTTACTTCGTATTTATTTAGCTCGAAAGCGGTTTGCAGTTGTACTTTTGTATGAGAATTTCTTGATTTTTTTTTTTTTTTTGTTTTAGCATAAGACGTGTTGACTGGGAAGCATTGACGAAGAACACTCACTTTTAATAGAGATAACGAAGATTCACAAATTTTGGTATAAACTGTTTTTACGTGGTCAATACAGAAAAGTCTTAAAATTTCATCCCTGAGCCGAAAATACCACAGCTTTCCACATACGCACATAAAAAACTTTACAATAACATAAATTCCAATTTTATTTATCTGATAAATATAGCTTATCGATGTACATAAGTGAGTTTCTCCAACTATTTTTAAGATTTTTGTTTCAGATTATTTTCATTTAATCAACAGACATTCCATTTCCACTAAGACAACATCTTTTAAGGAAAATATATCAACTAAACAAGTAAGGAAGGCTAAGTTTGGGTGCACCCGAACATAACATACTCAGCTGAGAGCTTTGGAGACAAAATAAGGGAAAACCACCATTTAGCAAAATGAACCTAGGGTAACTCTGGAATGTGTTTGTATGACATGGGTTTCAAATGGAAGGTATTAAAGAGTATTTTAAAAAGGAGTAGGCCATAGTTCTATAGGTTGACGCCATTTCGGGCTATCGCCTTAAAGGTGGACCAGAGGTCACTCTAGAATGTGTTTGTACGACATGGGCATCAAATTAAAGGTATACATGAGGGTTTTAAAAGGGAGTGCCTCTTAGTTGTATATGTGAAGGCGTTTTCGAGATATCGATGAAAATGTGGACCAGGGTGACCAAGAACATCATCTGTCGTACCGCTAATTTATTTATATATGTAATACCACGAACAGTATTCCGGCCAAGATTCCAAGGGCTTTTGATTTCGCCCTGCAGAACTTTTTCATTTTCTTCTACTTAATATGGTAGGTGTCACACCTATTTTACAAAGTTTTTTCTAAAGTTATATTTTGCGTCAATAAACCAATCCAATTACCATGTTTCATCTCTTCTTTCATATTTGGTATAGAATTATGGAATTTTTTTCATTTTTCCTAATGGTCGGTATCGGAAAAGTGGGCGTGGTCATAGTCGGATTTCGGCCATTTTTTGTACCAAGATAAAGGGAATTCAGATAAGTACGTGAACCAAGTTTAGTAAAGATATATCGATTTTTTCTCAAGTTATCGTGTTAACGGCCGAGCGGAAGGACAGGCGGACGACTATGAACAGAAAACAGTTATCGTCATAGAATATATTCCCCTACCAAATTTCACAAGGATTGGTAAATTTTTGTTCGACTTATAGCATTAAAAGTATTCTTGATGAATTAAATGAAAAAGGGCGGAGCCACGCCCATTTTGAAATTTTCTTTTATTTTTGTATTTTGTTGCACCATATCATTACTGGAGTTGAATGTTGACATAATTTACTTATTTTCTCTAAAGTTATTAAATTTTTTGTTAAAATTTGACTTTAAAAATTTTTTTTAAGTGGGCGTGTTCGTCATCCGATTTTGCTAATTTTTATTAAGCACACATATAGTAATAGGAGTAATGTGCCTGCCAAATTTCATCATGACATCTTCAACGACTGCCAAATTACAGTTTAGAAGACTTTTAAATTACCTTCTTTTAAAAGTGGGCGGTGCTACGCCCATTGTCCAAAATTTTACTAATTTTCTATTTTGCGTCATAAGGTCAACGCACCTACCCAGTTTCATCGCTTTATCCGTCTTTGGTAATGAATTATCGCACTTTTCCGGTTTTTCGATATTTTCGATATCGAAAAAGTGGGCGTGGTTGTAGTCCGATTTTGTTCGTTTTAAATAAGTATATGGGATGAGCGTCCAAGAACCTGCGTACCAAATTTCATCAAGATACCTCAAAATTTACTCAAGTTATCGTGTTTACGGACGGACGGACATGGCCAAATGAAATTCTTTTTTCACCCAGATCATTTTGATATATAGAAGTCTATATCTATCTCGATTAGTTTATGCCGTTACGGATTACCGTTATGCGAACAAAGTTAATATACTCTGTGAGCTCTGCTCAGCTGAGTATAATAAACTTATGTTGTCCACTTAGGCTTCTTCCTTATTAGTCCGGTTGTTTAAGTTGAATACAGCTAAATCTTCTGATCTATTTTACGTAACTTATCGGTATAGTGTAAACATGAAATTTTAAAGCCGTTCGGTCCCATATTGCTTAATTTGTAACAGATCTTTTAAATATCTTTAACGGCGCTTCCCTTTTTGCCCGCCAGTAAGTATACTGAAATAATAGGATGAAGAGCTTTCTGTCTGTCTGTTTGAATGCAAACTGTACCATAAACGTGTAAGATATCTTGATGCAACTGTTTGAAAGAACAACTAAAGCCAGTGGCGTAGTATGGGGGAAGGCATCTTGCTCCTCTCTCTGGGACCTTTTTCGAACTTTGGTGGAAAATAAAAAAAAGGACAAAAAAAGTATCCGTGAAATTTAGAGTAGGTATTTGCTAAATATTCAGTTACTGAATTCATAAGGTCTACCTGCGTCCAGCTGCGATTTCACTTTTTACATTAAATAGTGAAGCAACCTCGGGTATAAATACGCGCCTGAGCAGGTGTAGGGAAGAAGGAGGCGAATTTAGTGCGGTCACTTTTGTTGTTGGAATTTGCTAATAAAACCAAATTTTTCGGTTACAAGCTGCATAATATACCTGCAACTCATTTCAATAATTTGAGTATATATAGCAATGTTTAATACAACGCCCAAAATCAGTCGTTTTTTGGAGTCTATAGAATAAAGTACCCTGTTTATTTAAATAAACATAAATATAGCTCACATATTTTTTTAGTAAGATATACTCGATGGCAAATTTTAATATGTCTCTAGAAAACTCCAAACTATTTGAGGTGTTCAAAGCTTCAAAGACAAAAGCTGAAGCATGCAACAAAGAAGAGGAAGACTTGAAAGAAAAAATTGGCTTCCTCTACATTCCAATACAAAGAAAATGGCAAGCAGTCGGTCGTTCTACTTCAAGGTTTATAAGTAAGGTTTCAAGGTTTATATGAATATTTATATGAAAAAGGATGAACAAAACACCAAGTCTCATATCATAGGAGCAGTTGCGTTAGCAAGTCCAGTGCTACTGAGAAGGATCAAAAACAGCTTTCCTATACCCCCAAATGCGCTACCTACGATATACACCCCTGAAGAGTCTTTGGCGCTGTTTATATATCTCGCGTTATCGAAGGATAAATACAGTATATTGCGTGAGTCATTATTGCAACATTATTCCGATATTTTCCCTGGATACAAACAAATCACTCAAGCCAAGAAAGAAGCAGTTCCTCCAGGAGCCAAAATAACCGAAGTTTCAGCTGAAGTTGAGCTCCAAAACTTAGTGGATCATACGTCTATGCGACTCTTGAAAGTTTTTCAAAAAAAAAAAAAAGCGCATATAAACAAAGAATAAATGTAGACGATGGAAAAATTACAGATGGTAATATGTTTATGGCTTCTATTGTTCCCTTCGTTTAAAAGATGAAGCTTCAGAATATTGAAAAAATCCACGTCCTTCATCAGTTAAATTGTGCCGGCCGATATTATTTAAATATGAGAAGGAGCCTTTGGAACTCATAAAAGCTACAGTGAGTTATATAAAAAATCAAATCGCAAAATTGCAACCAACAATAATTGAAATCGAAGACGGGAATATTATTACCATAAAGCATGATTTTCTTCTAACATTTGTCATCGCGACGCCTTGAGGTTCGCGTGTACCAGCAAGATTCCTGCAGCAGATGCTGTCAGTATGAGGTGGAAGAGGAGTTGACTATTATTTTTATACTCAGCTGAGCAGAGCTCACACGGCACAAACTAATCGAGATAGATATAGACTTCTATATATCGAAATGATCTGGGCGAAAAAAGAAATTCATTTAGCCATGTCCGTCCATCTGCCCGTCCGTAAACACGATAACTTGATTAAATTCTGAGGTATCTTTTGACGAAATTTGGTATGTAGGCTCCTGGGCACTCATCTCAGATCGCTATTTAAAATGAACGAAAGCGGACCACAACCACGTCGACTTTTTCGATATCGAAAATTTCGAAAAACCGAAAAAGTGCGATAATTCATTACCAAAGACGGCTAAAGCGATGAAACTTGGTAGGTGCGTTGAACTTATGACGCGGAATAGAAAATTAGTAAAATTTTGGACAATGGGCGTGGCACCGCCTACTTTTAAAATAAGGTAATTTAAAAGTTTTGCAAGCTGTAATTTGGCAGTCGTTGAAGATATCATTATGAAATTTGGCAGCCACGTTACTACTATTAATATATGTGTGCCAAATAAAAATAAGCAAAAACGAATGTCGAACACGCCCACTTTAAAAAAAAAATTGTTTAAAGTCAAATTTTAACAAAAAATTTAATAACTTTACAGAAAATAAGTAAATTATGTCAATATTCAACTCCAGTAATGATATGGTGCAACAAAATACAAAAATAAAAGAAAAATTCAAAATGGGTGTGGCTCCGCCCTTTTTCATTTAATTTGTCTAGGATACTTTTAATGCTATAAGTCGAACAAAAATTTACCAATCCTTGTGACATTTGGTAAGGGCTTAGGTTCTAGGACGATAACTGTTTTCTGTGAAAAAGTACGAAATCGGTTGAAGCCACGCCCAGTTTTTATACACAGTCGACCGTCTGTCCTTCCGCTTGGCCGTTAACACGATAACTTGAACAAAACTCCATATATCTTTACTACACTTAGTTCACGTAATTATCTGAACTCACTTTATCTTGGTGTAAAAAATGGTCGAAATTCGAATATGACCACGCCCACTTTTACGATATCGAAAATTACTAAAAATGAAAAAATGCCATAATTCTGTACCAAATATTAAAAAAGAGATGAAACGTGGTAATTGTATTGGTTTATTGACGCAAAATAAAACTTAAGAAAAAACTGTGTAAAATGGGTGTGACACCTACCATGTTAAGTAGAAGAAAATGAAAAAGTTCTGCAGGGCGAAATCAAAAGCCCTTGGAATCTTGGCAGGAATACTGTTCGTGGTATTACATATATAAATAAATTAGCGGTACCCGACAGATGATATTCTAGGTCACCCTGGCCCACATTTTGGTCGATATCTCGAAAATGCCTTCACATATACAACTAAGGGTCACTCTCATTTTAAAACATTCATTAATACCATTCTAGAGTCACCCCTGGTCCACCCTTATTGCTATATCTCGAAAAAGCGTCCACCTATAGAACTAAGGCCCACTACGTTTTAAATAATCATTAACACCTTTCATTTGGTACCCATATCGTACAACATACATTCTAGAGTCACCCCTGGTCCACCTTTATGGCGATATCCTGAAACTGCGTCCACCTATAGAACTATGGCGCACACCCTTTTAAAATAGTCTTTAGTACCTTTTATTTGAAACCCATGTCATACAAACACATTCCAGGGTTACCCTAGGTACATTTTGCTAAATGGTGATTTTCGCTTATTTTGTATCCAAAGCTCTCAGCTGTAATGTTCGGTTACACCCTAACTTAGCCTTCATTACTTGTTGATATATAGTATATTTCTTTGAGTACTAAACTTTGTGTAGCGAAGCAATGTTTTCCATAATACTTCCTCTCGTACCGAAGGCAAAATGGAAATGGAAAAAGTAAGACGATGGGCTTTCCTAGGTTATAAATCGTTGCTTCGAACGAAAGCGGGCACATTTCAAATTCCTTCTATGACATTTCTATTGTGCCAGTATTACACGCAAATAAAATGTGTTCATATTAAACTTCAATGGGACCGACGAAATGTTCACTTTTTCGATGTTTTGATAAGAGAAAATAACTTAGTTAAAAATAAAAAATAAATACTATACAAATCTGTTATATTATTTTGCTTTTATTATCCAGAAGTTTGCTAAAGATATACATATCAACTTTTTATTATGCCCCATGAGATTAAATAGGCATCATTTATTGAACACAATCGTATGAATTTTGCCACAGAATGAATTTTATTTGCAGCCTTATCTTTAAGTTTAACCGCTCATACATATATAGATATATACGAGTATTTATTTTATCTTAGCTTTGCAATCTTGCCGCAAAAATTTTTCTTTGTTCATATTAAGTTAACAATTTATCTCAATTTCAAGTTAATTGTCAGCCACAAATTTTCAGTTGTCTTTGACAGTATTCTTCGAAGCATATTCGCATACAAAATCAAATTGTACTTCATATATTTCAATACACATACATACATACAGCAAATAAAACCACAATGAAAACAAGAGGATATGACGAAATGTAAAGACGAGTATGCCGTTGAAAATTATGTGAAAAGAAATAAAGATTCAAATGGCAAAGAAAAATTAATAGGCTCAAATTGGATAAAATTTTAACGCTTAAATGACAAGCAATAAATATTGTTAAAACCGAGTTTGATTTTATTTTAAGATTCTTAAACATTGGGAATGCATTTTATAAATTTTAAATTACAATTTATTTTACTGAAAACCCATGCCCCAGAAAGCTAAGTACTCAAATTGGCACTTTATACGAACTTTTAAGCAAATGCAGTGGTGCACTACGCCGGCGGATCTTCGTACCCAAACAAAACTTTTTACCTAGCTTTTATTAGCTTGGTTATATGTATATTTGTAGATTAATTTGAAACTTTGTACTCATATCAAGGACCGATGACAATGCAATAATTTGATGTTGCGGTGACATGAGCTCATGGGACATAAGGTGAATTGACCATATGACCACTTCAAACGACCATAAGTTTAATTGAAACTTTTCGCACATATCAACCACCGATGACAATGCAATAATTTTATGGTGGGACGAAATAAGCTCAAAGGACATAAAGTCAATTGACCTTATGACCACTGAAAATGGTGACGCGAGATCAATGAATATTAGAAGAATTTGCCTTATTAAGAAGGTTAATTGAAACTTTGTGCACGTAACAAGGACCGATGGCAAAGCAATCATTTTATGTTGGGGTGACACAAGCTTAAGAGACATAAATTCAATTGACTTTATGACCACTACAAATGGACATAAATTTAATTGAAACTTTGCACACGCTTAAAGCACCGATAGCAATGCAATAATTTAATGGTGGGGTGACCCTATTACCTTTCGTATAACCATAACTTTAATTTAAATTTTGCACACGTATCATGGACGAAATTCAGGAAGGCATCTTTAATAGATTTTGAATCACGGCCTGCAAAACTTTTATATTTTCCTCCTCAAACATTTTTCTGGAGAACTTTTCCCTCGAACACTCCAAGAGCCATTTCATCTTCTCTCGACACTGTCCATGATTCCGAGCCATATATTAGGACAGGTATGGTGAACGGCTTGTAGAGCGTAATTTTTGTTCGCCGAGATAAGTCTTTACATTTTTTACAGGACAATCTCTGATAGTCATTTTCTACAGATCTGCTTACATTATATACTTCAAATAAATTTTTTTAAATCGCTTCTTAAGTTATCATATTTTAACACAGTCCCAAAAAGATACAATGCGGTTTACTACCCTTAATGTGATTGAGTCCGTTTTCATATGGGAATAGATAAAACTGAAAGCGAGGATGAGCTAGTAAAACAAGACGCATCGCTTTAAGCATGTAACGTAGACGTTCCAATCACATTGGACGACATTAAAAGAAGTCGATAACTACAAATGGTCGACTAAAAAGGAAAGGAGTGGTGGAACCAAGCGAAGGGCTGTACAGTTTTGAAGATAATGTGCAAATCTTATAACCTTAGATTAACTAAGTTACTCTTATTATTCATTGAAAAAAGGGAACTACAGGCTCATGATGGGTATTTTGTCTGGAAAATGTGTCAGAAGCTGTTAAGTTAGGCCTGGTCAGTGGCAGCAAATGTAGTGATATACAACTGTCAGATCTAGAAGCAACAAGTGTCTTAAGTCCTAGAAAGCTTCTGGTATTTGTCAAGAGGACGGAGTTATTATATAACATAGGTCCTGGTTTTTAATAGGGTTTTTCAGTTTGGTCGTTAAAACAAACTTCTGGTAACACTACGGACTCGTTCAGTCTATGTGAAGTCCTCATGGACCGGCCAGTTCAACTTAACCTAACCCTGTTTACAATAAAATGAGCGATATATGACACATTAGTAATTCTTATAAGTAACCAGTTCCTCTATCTGAATTGCTCTCTCCTCTTATTTAGTATATTTTGAGCTTTTATACATGCTTATAGACCGCAAAAACCTTAATCCTTGGACACGTAGATGTTGAAACCTGAAATATTCGGTTTACCAGTCTAGCTAAATAATAACCATTTTCTTTTTTACAATTTGTCGCCAATTTTCTTTCATTCATTCTCCTCTTTCGAACAAAGGCAAAAAAAAACACAAAAGTGTCAGCAACATTTTTTGATTGATTATTTCTAATTAAAATTAGTTTTTCGCTGCAAAAACTACAATTCTCCCTTTGTTTGACAAATGTATACATTGTTTTGGGTAAAATTGTAACTGAACATTGCCACACACATTTTATACTCAGCGTGCTTTGCACTTTGGTTGGATAACGGTTGGTTGTACAGGTATAAAGGAATCGAGATAGATATGGACTTCCATATATCAAAATCATCAGTATCGAAAAAAATTTGATTGAGCCATGTCCGTCTATCCGTTAACACGATAACTTTAGTAAATATTGAGATATCTTCATCAAATTTGGTACACGGGCTTACCTGGACCCATAATAGATTGGTATTGAAAATTACTGAAATCGCATGATAACCACGCCGACTTTTTATATATATAACATTTTGGAAAACACGAAAAACCTGATTATTTAGTAAATAATACACCTAGAATGTTGAAATTTGACGTGTGGACTGATATTAAGACTCTTAATGAAAATTTTTTAAAAAGTTTTTTAAAATGGCCGTGGCACCGCCCACTTTTGATAAAATCAATTTAACAATTATTATTAATCATAAATCAAAAATCGTTCAACCTATCGTAACAACAATCGGCAGAGAGTTTGCATTTACCATGAGGAATGTTTTGAAAAAAAATTAACGAAATCGGTTGAGAATCACGCCACGATTTTTAAAAGGGTCGTAAGCTATATCTTTGCAAAAAAGAGCTTTATGTCAATGGTATTTCAATTCTCAAGTGGACATATAGGAATAAATAGGAAAAACTTAAAATCAAAAAAAAAAAAATGGGCGTGACACCTCCCCTTTTATGACTAAGCAATTTTCTATGTTTCGAGGGCCATAACTCGAAGAAAAATTAACATATCGTAATGAAATTGTGTGCACATATTTTTCTTATAGCAAAAAATTATTCTAGTAAAAATGGACGGAATCGGTTAAAGACAACGGCAACTTTGATATAAAACAAGTTTAAAAGGGTCGTAGACTAGAATAATAAGCCATAACTTAGCAAAAAATAGTTTTGAATCAATGATATTTCACTTACCAAGTTTTATTGTAAGAGGAAATGGGAGACTTTTTTTTTTAAACGGGCGTCGCCACGTGTTATGTACTTACTTACTTAATTGGCGCTTAACCGTCTAAACGGTTATGGCCGTCCAACAAGGTGCGCCAGTCGCTCCTTCGCTCCGCCAACCGGCGCCAATTGGTCACACCAAGGGAATCGTTTTTCACCTGAAATGAAATGTACAATTGAAGCTCACGCTGAATATATAATGTTCGGTTACATCCGAACTTAGACACCTTTACTTGTTAGTAACTGAATGTCTATGCATTTTTCTAGTTTTTCTATTGGGTTCAAGCGACGTTGAAATTGGAATGCAAAAAATAGTGCGATTAGTTCCTGAAGAGTGTGGTCTGCTATTTATCTCTTTTGTCGGCATTGGGGCATAATTGATCCCCTTAAGTGCCTTTTGGGTCTCAACTGTAGATAGTTTAAAAAATATTTATCAAATTTTAAGGAACAACAATAAAACGGCAAACAAATGGATAAAATAAAAACGGTAAATGTAACTGATACGAATTGTTCAAGAAAAATGCGGAGCCCTAGAGGGCTTATGTGGCAGTTCCCATAGGAGAACAGGGGATTATGGTTTGAATGTATGGATGATGGGTATAAAGAGAACCTGTCCAAAATTACCCGTTAAGTCCTGAATAAGTACATTTGGTATCTTCATAGATAAATAAACAAATATATTATGCTCAAATAAAAGGGATCACTTCATCTCATAAACAGAGATCAAAACTGTAGTAGGAGAGATTTTTGTATGCCTTAGTGTTGTCAAATTTTTTTTTGCGGTGAAGGTTTCCACGCTT
Source organism: Eurosta solidaginis (assembly GCF_040869045.1). Taxonomy (NCBI): domain Eukaryota; kingdom Metazoa; phylum Arthropoda; class Insecta; order Diptera; family Tephritidae; genus Eurosta; species Eurosta solidaginis. Next base: position 356,618,905 of record NC_090319.1, on the reverse strand, counting down.
CCTGAGAACACTAGCTTTTTAGTTATAATTAAATCATAATACTTTTAAGCACTCACTCCACCCCTCTTTCTCTATCAGTATATTCAAGCAAGACTAACATATTTTGGTAAATGGCATATTTTTGTGACTATGTCGGAATCATTTCTGGATCCTCTCAATTCTCTTAATTCTCTCAATTTTCTATCAATTAGTTTTCTCATGGGCACCATTTCCGATTATTTCGAAATATTTTGGGACTATTCTTGGATCATTTCAGGATATGCTCCTGCTTGTTTCGAGGACATTTTTGTACTATTTCGAGATAATTTCGGAACGATTTTTTTCATCATTTCGAGAGTATTTCAAGCCTGTTTCTGGATTTATATTTCTAGTAAATTTAGGGACTATCTCCCCATCATTTTAAAAATTATTTTGATATATTATCTAGGCTACGGCTTGTTTTCATAATATTTTGATATATCGAATAAAACTAATGAGCTCTATGTATTCAAAAATATTTTAACTGTTCTTGTGAAAAAGGAAGTTTTGGGGACTTTTAGCTATCGATATGTTCCAAAAAATCATCAACAAGTTATCGAATTGTTATCAAAGAGTGATCAACAAGTTATCGATGGATTAGAAAAAATTTATAGAAAAGCTATTTATTTTCTATCGAAAAGTTATCAAATTTTCTATCGGAATATATGCAAATTTCCATAGGCATTTTATCGATTTTCCGACAAGAAATTGTCGAAAAATCATCGACTTTTATGGGTTTTATTTGGAAAAGTTGTCGCTTTTTATCGATTTGTTATTGAAAATTTATCGAGGTATTAAAAAAAACTATAAATTTGATATTGGAAAGTTTTAACAATTCGTTGGTATTTATTGACCGGCCAATTCAAGCTAACCTAACTAATCAAATTGTTATTGACATATTGTCTTGGATATCGTTTCAGGCTCAATTAACTGTTCTTACCTCCTCATGAAAATTCATTTTAATTTACCCACTCGTATCCTTCGTTGTAACGATTTGTTTTATATAGGTGTTGCTACACTCTCAATTTAATGCCTTTTCCTATCCCTTGGTATTTCATTTTAGTTGTATTAAATTTACAGTACCTGGGCGATCGAGCTTTGCTCGGCAATCTTCGAGCATTCCGCATAACATACTTTGTTCTACATGTCATCATTAATCAAACTCTACTTTTTTATATGTACCAGATTTCCCTAAAAATAGATTTCAAAAACATATCAAACACTAACCGCAAAATGAACTGGTATGAAAAATTTTAAATGAGTAATTCCAGCCCATAGTATAAGGGATTGTTGTGACAATTAGTGAAATCGATAACTAAGTTATTTAGGTCGAGTATCTTCATGCGCCGAATTATTAATTTCAAACATTTTTTAGTTATACACTATGAAAGTCTCAAAATTTTACTACATTCCAAAAACTTGTAAATTTCACGGATGACAACTATCACTTAGTTTAATTAAATGTCAACTTACTTCCCTAAGCGCCATCTGTTGGTAAATGGTTAAATGGTTAGATGTCGTTTTCAAATTGAACATATGCCCCTAGTGTTCAACGGTAGAAAATTACAATGGTGAGATATCTTTTTGCTACGGTGAGAAATCTTTATAATAGTAATCTGTGAGAAATTGCAATTATTCCTTTCATATTTGCCAAAAATATGCATTTAAATATATTTTGCTAAAATTTGGCACGGTGCCTTGATATTGCATTTCAATTTTATTAGCGTGTATGAAATTAAAAAATTAAATCGAATCATGTGTAAGATTTTTTTACGAAGATTTTTAACTTTAATGTTCTCCTTTAAAGCTTTAATAGAATATGAGTAAGTAGAGTACTATTTCGTCTAACTACCCCAACCCTAAATGGTAACCCTACTCAAAAATATATCTAGTGTAATGCGGAGTGAAATACCTTTCGTTTGATACCCATATCGGCATATCTCATGCATTTTTTTTTAATTTACAGTAGGTGGCAACCCTAAATGGCAACCCTACTCAAAAATGTCCCTATTGTAATGCGGAGTGAAATAACTTTCGTTTGATACCCATATCGGCATATTTCATGCAATTTTTTTTATTTCGAATAGTTGGCAACCTTGTGAAACATTCTGAGTGGCATCACCTAGGTAGAAATTCTTAGAAGGTGATACATTATCTCTGTGCCAAATTTCATTTAAATCGGTTGAGCCGTTCCCGAGATCGTTCGGCTGTACAAACAAATAAGAATTGCTCGTTTAAAGTTATAAGATTTAAGAACCTGATCTTTAGACACTTGTCATAAAGTTAACTATACTTCATATAAGCTATGTAAACTTGAAGTCTTGTATATTCACTTACAGACTGTGATTAAATAAATAAATAAAATTTTGATCTGGGACTTAGTAATAGTAATAAATAAACGAAACGAACCCCAAATGCAGCTCAAATTCTACTTCTTCAACTGAGCGCTAAATATGCATGGAACACTTAAAATAAATGAATTGTTTGTTAAGTGGAGTTGTAACCAACATATATCAGCAAGTCATACAATTTCCGTAATGAAAGGAGGTAGCGAGGAAATCAACAATAACAAACAATGTTGAAACAAATGCCTTGCAAATGAGCGAATCTTTATAGCATCTCAATAAATATAAATCCTAGTAAGTTGAAGTCATTTCAAATATATACTCGATTCATTTGATGGCCTTGCTTGAGAGAAAATGAAAGGTATATACATATGTACATACGGGTGGTGCTACATTGTTGTACAAAGAAAACCCAAATGCAATCGATATTTGAATAGCTCATTCGGTATGCGCGTAGAGTTTTTCCGCTGTGTCTTCCCTACGAGGCTATTTGTGGGTGTATTGTTTGGATCTGTAAATGTGAAGAGCAGCAATTGGTGGCAGTCTTGGCGCTATAGCACAATGCCACACTTATTTGTTGTCGCACACACAAACACACACCGAAGCACACACACTTGCATGCATTAAAGTCTGCAAAACCAAATGACCCACTTTGATAAAGTATACCAAACAAAAACAATAACAGCACCAGTTTTAGCAATAGGAACAAACGCCAACTCAGCAATTGTGCTAGCAGTAACAAACAAACGTTAAATTGCTGCAACAACAGCTGTTGCTGCAACAACAGCTAACTTGCTTGCATGTTTAGTTGAAGTTGTTTGTAACGATGCTCTTCGCTTGCCAAGTCTGTTGTCCTATTTATCATTTCCGTCGGTTTTTGGAGCGAAAGTCATTGCACAACAATGGGGCGCACTGTCAGTGGCAGGCTTGCGGCATTGGCAAAACTTGGCACGCCGGCCAATACGGCGTAGTAAAAAGTGAATGCAGCCACACATATGCATGTTTGTATGCAATGGAGGGAGCAGCACCTATGCATGAGCAGAGCAGCGCATACCCGTATTTATAAACTTATACTCTATTTATACCCACCCAACAGCGCACATTTAAATCCGACACAGCTGCAACCGGCATTTTGCAGCCAAATTGGATGCACAAAATGAAAAGGCAAACAAACCAGGCATTTTGGGGACAATATTTTAACATTGCCGTGCTAAATAATAGCAACACAGGGCTTAGGAGAGCTGTATTCATATTTATATAATTTCTTGTGTATTTGCCTGCCTGCCAATATGAGCTAATGGTTGAAAATTTAATATAATTCGGCAGATGAATAAAAGTTTTAGACCTACCCCTACCATAAATTACCATAGACACAATACTGGCGCCGTTGTAACTCACCTACATTCTTTTAAGTCATTAAATGAGATCCAGTCTTAATTTTAAGCTAGAGTTGATCCCGAACTAATTCTCGCATCCCCGGTAACGAAGAACATGGTAAAGCATTATCACAGATTTGAAATAACGCAGGCGAAGAATTGATTAAAAAAAATGATTGAACTTTTGGATATATATTTTCGGATGAGGGTATCCCTAGGATACTGATGGCTCTATTTAGCGAAGACGCAGTCTAGAAAGGGAAGCCGCAGTAAGTAAAGAATAGGCTCCCAACTCGACACTTAAGCCACAGTATGACTGTGATATTCTAAACGGTCTGTAACCCTTACTATCCAAGCTCCCGTAGATAAATCACTCTGTGTGGTCAATAAATTTAGCTATCGCCCTTATTTCGCGCTTGGATGCGGTAGTACATTTATAAAGCGGTAGAGTACATTACCTCCCTCTACTTAAAGCGAAAAAGGGAGCACAAGAGCTGCAGCAATAATAGTAGCATCCCATTCTCATGCTAGCAGCATGATCAAGTAGCCTGTAGTTCTGCAGAATGTACCCTTTTGACATTGGCATGCTATTAAAGGTGGCATACTGCCACAGGTCATTAAATTAAGACCTTGAGGAATATGACATTCTTGCTCTTTGCACGAAGGGCGCCGTGCTGCCTCTCACGGCAGAACTTAGTGTACACTCAACATTTCACACAAAGCAAACTTTGGGGTATGTTTTTTTTCTAAATATCGCCTTCATTACTTACTTAATTGGCGCTTAACTGTTTAAACGGTTATGGTCGCTCTACCAACTGTTTAGCGATTTTTGATTTATGATTAATAATATTTGTAAAATTGATTTTATCACAAGTGGGCGTTGCCACGCCCATTTCAAAAAAATTTCGCATTTTAAGAGTCTCAATATCAGTCCACATGTCAAATTTCAACATTCTAGATGTATTATTTACTAAATTATCAGGTTTTTTGTGTTTTCCAAAATTTTATATATACAAAACGTGGGCGTGGTTATAATCCGAATTCGATCATTTTCAATACCAATCTATTCTGGGCCCAGATAAGCTCGTGACCAATTTGGTGAACATATTTCAATATTTTCTCAAGTTATCTTGCTAACACACGGACGGACGGACATGGTTCAATCAAATTTTTTTTCGATATTGATGATTTTGATATATGGAAGTCTATATCTATCTCGATTCCTTTATACCTGTAAAACCAACCGTTATCCACTCAAAGTTAATCTACTCTATGTGCAAAGCACGTTGAGTATAAGAATGTCAGATTCTTAATCAATCTAACTGATATTTCAGTTAAAAGAACTGATTTCATTGGTCGTTTCAACTGCGAACAACTATCAATATTGTGACGAATATTAGCAACAGTAAGGGATACTATCATCTCTAAGCCGATACTAAGCAGTCACTTTTATGTACATAAACAAATCAATCATTATGTCTACATATATGTATATACAAGCAGTGGAGAGGTACGCACAAACACATGCATATATCTTAGATACTCACAAAAGTATGCAATCATCGGTGGAAGTATTACTCACATATACACGCGCATATGGCAATGCGAGAGGTTATAAACGTGAATCTGTAGTTTATAGCTGGTAACCAAGTAGTAAATTCTAGAAGAAGAAACGCCTAGAAGTATGCGAAAGAGACAGCAGAGAGTATAAAAGGAGCGAAAGCTGAGTAAGCAGCGATCAGTTTGATTTGAGCACGCTATTGGTTGTGAAGTTAGGCGTTATTTTGAAGTACTTTCAAGTAGTCTAATAAAGACAATTTTTCATTATTGAATATTGGAATTATTTATTCAACAGTTTGATGATTCGAACGTTAGCAGAAGGTTTGGAATAAGCGGAATTTCACTAAAATCGTTACAATTGGTGTCAGAAGAGGAATTTTTGAATAAATTCCGATGATTTCGAATACAATTTGGGCAAGGAAAAGTTAAATGAATTAAGGATTCAGCAGCTAAAAAAGGAGTTGGAGAACCGTGGATTGAATACAACCGGCAATAAAATTGAACTTCAAGAAATTAATATGAACGAGTATGTCTTTCATCGTGAAGGGGACGAGACAACAACAAACATTTAAGAGAAAAACGAAACATCGCAAACAGTTACGAGCACAGACTTGAACACGATTTTGGTTTCAATATATGCTCAAATGTCAGGAGACACGTTTAACATCCAAGATGGAATCACAAGAGACGCGTGTTTCAGAAATGTTGACACAGATTACCTCCAAGATGGAAAACAGCTAGAAGAACAGAAGATATATATGACCGAGCAGTTGGAGGCACAAGAGGCTCGCATATCTTCGCAGCTGTCAGAACAGGAAGCAAAGGTATCATCAAAACTGGAAGCGCAGGATGAAAAAATCACCCAATTTCAGGCAGATGTCGATGATTTAAAAGATCGTATGGAGCAGTTGCAACTAAATCGCCCAGCAGTTTCAGCGAGTAATCGAAAGGTAAAAATGCCATCCTTTGACGGTTTTGTTCCTTTCCAGGTCTTTAAGCTTCAGTTTGAGAAGACCGCAGCAGTCGAAAACTGGAGTGCTGAAGATAAAGTTGCTGCACTATTCGTGGCATTGAAAATATCTGCTGCTGAAATACTACAGACTATTCCAGAGCACGAAGAGAACAGTTATGTAGCAGTTGATGGGCGCACTAGCGAGGCGATACGGAATCGAGCGTAAGAGAAAGATATACCAAATGAAGTTACTGAACCGCTTCCAAAGACCTGGTGAAACATTGCAAAAGTTTGAGTCGGATGTTGAAAAGCTGACACATTTAGCGAATAGGGACGCACCCGTGGAATACACCGAAAGGGTAAAAATCCAGAGCTTTATTAATGGAATACGGAATATTGAAACGAAGCGAGCGACATAAGAAAACCCGAAACCTACTTTCACAGAAACGGTATCACGTGCTCTGATTCAGGAAACAGCATCGCTTCTGTGTAAGCCAGCGTGCAAAGCACGCCGTGTGGAAGTAAAAGGCCAGAGTGGGTAGACGCAATTTTGAAAGCTTTAAAGGAAACGAAGATTTGGAATAAGCGGAATTTCACTAAATTCATTACAATATTATGCAAACGCATCAGCAAAGTTTAAAGTGAATCTTACGCTCACGGTACTTTTTCTTATGACTAGCGTGCCATAGAAATTCTGTTATATCAACAGCGTTATATTTTAACAGTTTTCATTAATATTTTCAGTGTGCCATTAATAATTGTTAGTTAACACGCCCAAAGCGTTGTCTGGAAAGCATCAAGGAGAAGCAATCAGCTGATGGGATAACATCAGCTGGTACTGAATTCGCCTTATATTTGATAAACATTTTTTTTATATTTATTTCACTGTTAAAACGGTTAACTCAGGGCAAAAATTTATGCGAAATTGAATCCACAGTAATTTTCGATGGATATAAATTGATAGAAATATCAGCTGAAATGGCCTCTAATTCGATTGAGTTTACCAGTTTTTTTCTTTCAGTGTACCAGATCTGAAAATTTGATATATAGAATGGCGTGCAATTATGCATACGTATCATTATCAAGTGCTTAAAAATAAAACTGAAACGCAATGAGGTTTGAACATTTCCGAGGGTGTCTAAGACTTTCCTAAATACAAAGTGTGATTTTTTTTTATATAGAAGAAAGTCTAACACCCTTCTGAAAAAAAATTTTCAGAAATCAATGCGTGTTTAGATTGATTGGGCTACAAGATGCATTCCCAAAAAAATTTCAACTTTCCTTAAAATTTACACAAATTTTCGAAATACGCTTTGGTTATTGGTTTGTATAGTTGCACTTACAAAATTCTTAAAAGTGTTGTCTTAAAATCTATAAAAAAAAAGAATAACTTATTTGACGAACATTGATTGTGCTGCTTGTTAAAGAAAACAAGTAAGGACGGAACTGTCTTCGGATATGCCGAAGACTTCATACCTTTCATGAATGGCGCTGAACAATAATCTTATCCTGTTCGTAATCTCCGAATAATCGGATGTATAAGATAAGAAATAAATAGTGAAAAAATGTACATACCTAAACGATTTTTAAGATAAATAAAAAAAAAAAATAAATGTAAGGCGCGATAAACTCCGAAGAGATCTAAGGCCGAGCTTCTCTTCCAATTTGCGTCGTGCTCCTCTTGATTTTTCCCTACAAATTGGCCGGACGGGACCTACATGTTTTATGCCGACTCCGAACGGCATCTGCAAGGCAGATGAGTTTTCACTGAGAGCTTTTCATGGCAGAAATACAATCGGAGCGCTTGCCAGACACTGCCGAGGGGCGACCCCGCTTAGAAAAATTTTCTTCTAATTGAAAAATCTTATTTCTAAAATTTTGATGTTGCTTTGCCCGGGAGTTGAACCCAGGGCATACGGTGTGATAGGCGGAGCACGCTACCATCACACCACGGTGGCCGTGGTAATATAAAATAAAAAATAGGTTGGTACTTTGTGTGAGGATGCAAAGCTTCAGGTTTTTTGTGGTCTGCGTGTAAAAACTATGACTAAGAATCACGTATTTCAACAATATATGACGTAAACGTAACTATTTGATGAAACTTGATGAATTTTGAAGCTTCTAGCGGTAAAAATGGGGCAAAAAATACAGTTTATATGGGGTATATAATATATGTACCACCGATCTCTATGATTTTTTCAGACAACAATATATGCTATATACGTGAGCATTCGTTGAAATTTGAAGCCTTTAGCTTTTAAAATAGGGCAGTAATTACGAAAAGTTTCTTATCTGAACAATCAGTTATGGGGGATATATACTATATATACGACCGATCTCATCATTTTTTTCAGGCAACAATATGTGCAATATACGAAAGTATATGGTGAAGTTTGAAGCTTAAATCTGTTAAATTGAGAAAGATATTACAAAAATCCTCTTTCTCTGAAAAATCGGCTGTATGGATATATGCTACAGTGGTCCGATCCGGCCGGTTCCGACAAATGTCTAATCGGACACCCAAATACACCCGCTCACCAAATTTTATCAAGATATCTCAAAAATTGAGGGACTAGTTTGAATACAAACAGACAGACAGACAGACGGACATGGCTAAATCAACTCAGCTCTTCAACCTGATTATTTCGGTATGCTTAATGGATGGTCTATCTATTTTCCTTTAAGGACTTACAATTTTCGGTTTCGTGACGAAATTAATATACCATTTCATTTTCATGAAAGGTATAAAAATTGCCACTGCTACTTTTCTGTTCGCTGCCGTATGTACATAAGGATATGAAGCTTGCTTTTACAATTATTGTTTTTGCCTTATGCTTTATTGTGCTTCTTTTCATTTTCCAGCTCCCCATCCTGCTGTTGTTCGTACTGCATTTTTGAAATTTAATTACAGCTTTAAATGTGGCTATTTAAAATTTGAATTATTTCTCGTTGTTTGCTGGAAAAACTCGTATAAAGCCATAAGAGTACCACAACACAATAAAGTTGGCAATAAAATGAGTAAAATGAATATTTCAAAATGATTTAGTGGCATTCTGGTTTTAGTAATGGATTTCACTGCTATTTAGTGCAGGCATATTTTCTCCATAACTGAAAGCCTAAATTAATATTTTTTTCTTTTATGTAAAACAAATTTTGCCGTTGTATATGGAAGCAAATGCATGAAAATAAGTACACATGAATGTATAAATATCTAATTTTATATATAGATGAAATTAAATTTATTTAATTTAAAAGTATGTTCATTGTTAAACTCGAAAAATTATTATATTAAAACAAACATGGGCAATGTTTGTTTGAATGTCCTTTTGGCCACCCACGATATAAAAGTAATGCCACTTTCAGTAGCATCGCAGTTTTACAGTGGCATCACCACTTCACATTTAGGTATGTGGTTACCACTACATACGGCCCCCCTCTTACAGCGAACACGAATGAACAGACAAAATGCAAGAAATCACTTGCAAGCATTTCATTCGCGCAACAGTCGTCTAACTGCGATTGCGCAAACTTCTCAAACTGTTTATAATGGCTTACAGCTAAATAGTTATTTGAAGGAATATCAAAAGCGCGACCTACGTTAAAGTAAGACGGCGGGCCAACAGACGCGCACGCAAGCATACATACAGCGCGTCCCCTATTTCCATCACCGCCAAAGAGGTTGACGAAGCCATCGCTCATGCTCCACCATCTAAAGCAGAAGGCCCAGAGGGCATAGACATGTCGACGCTTAAAAACTTGGCATTAGGGGATGCAAACATCCAGCACACGTCTTCAACGAATATTTGTCCAACTTCGTCATCCCAGAAAAATGGAAAACGACGAGAGTGGTACCGCTTCTAAAGTCTTGATCGTATCGTCCGGTATCTTTCCTATCACCTGTAGTCAAGATACTCGCAGTCATCAGAAATAACTTTCAAAAACAACATGGCACTACCACCACGCTAAAGGCCATCAACACGTAGATAACTTGCGTATTTAAACAAAACACCACACAACAGAACTTTTTATACAGTGGACCACGACACGTTACTGTAAGGTACCCACTTATTCCTAGTCACTAAAGGTAGACCGCATTAGCTGTCTGGTCGGTACGCATAGGCGCAATTTAGTAACGTAACATGTAATCCAAGACCAATTAAAAAATGGGCAGCCACAGAGTGGTTTCTATCCCCACTTTTGTTTAACTTCTACTTATCGAAGCTACCATCGCCTCCAGAAAGAATAACCCTTGTATCCTACGCCGATGACTGTGCCCCTTATCTCCCCAATGTCCTTGCCGCGCGAAACCTGACCGACGAAATCATAGGCGATCTGATTTACAGACAACAAATGTCGACCATAATGGACATCTAAGACGATGGAATTACGCTACTGATTGTCCTACATCCAAAATATTGGGTGTGACTATCGTTCATAACCTACCCCATTAGAGGTTATTGATAAACATTTGTCCTCACAACGTTTTTGGGTGTCCGGAGGTTGGGCGTGAATACACCTAGTTTTTACCTTTTGTGCCCCGGACAAGAGTGCGTCCAGCCTCACGGTACTTACGGGCCCAGATCACTAGATAATTATCTTACACTTACAACTTTTTGTGGGGACGCAACAAATTAAATGGGGTTATTTATTTTTTTCCGTTACTACAAGACCTAGGAGTATCTAACCTTCCCCAAATCTAAAAATGCGGACCGCAAATTATCTGTCTGGTCGGCAGGCATCGATCAGGAACGGGACATCCAAACCAAGAAGAATTAAACAAGGGGTGCCACAGGGTGGTACCAAGTAGTCAATATCGTTTCCTACGCCGTTGACTGCACAATAATAGCCACAGGCCTAGGCAGGCCCACAGATCGATGAGCTTTGCAACAAAACAAAAGGCTACCTCCCTGACCTCTCTAGTTTTTTCGCTTCACGAGACCTGACATTATAACCGAATAAAAAATCGGCGACCGTTTTTACAACATGGACGCCCCAAATATCGACCATTTTGAACATCCACGTCAATAGCACTATGCTACCGACTGTCTTACACCCCAAAATCTTGGGTATGACGTTCGATCAGGATCTACATTTTAGTGTGCATACAGCGGCAGTTGTACCGAAAACCCAGAGCCGCAATAAAATACTTAAATCTCTTGCGGGCAGTACTTGGGCTTACCACCTACAAAGTAATTGGCTAGCCGATTGCATGCTACGCGTCCCCGATATGGTCGCCGAGCCTAAGGATTACTCACTGGAAGAAGCTACAGGCCTGGCAAAATATAGCCCTCAGAACCGCCCAAGGGTTGTCTTCTTATATCCCCAGAACACCGTCTACATAATGAAGTGAGAATACTTCCCAGTAGGGAGAGAAATGAAGTGCTAACCAAACAGTTTCTGTTGAATACCCAGAAATCCTGGCACCCCGATAGGTATCTGACTGATGAGCCTACACCGCCCAGGGGTTTAAGGAATCATCTCCGTAAACATTATGAGGAAATACGGCACCTGAGAACACAGACGTATGAAGCTAAAAAAACACAAGCAGGACCAAAGTGAACTCCACAACAAGCGTCGGACCTCTATTCCCGGTGAAACCTGACTCAAAGCAAAATATCCAAAACTAGCAGAGGAGGAACGCACTCTCCCTAGGGAAACGTGAGTCACTCTTGCTCAACTTCGATCTGGATACTGTAACAAGTTAAACTCTTACCTGCCCAGAATCAACCCCGACATACTAAACATATGTCCTGCTTGTAACGTGTCCCCACATGACACCAACCATCTTTTCAACTGTATTGTTGGGCCAACTCCTCTAACACCCCTCTCATTATGGGCTACTCGTGTTGAAACAGCAAGTTCCCTTGGACTCCCGTTAGGGGACATTAGTGACAATTTGTGATCGGTCGCACCTATTGGACGGGGCGAAGCACCGCTACAACAACAAAAATTTTTAGTGAGTTTTATCAAAGATGTCAAGTCTTTCGGAGCACGGTATCTAAAGCTCTGTTGAAATTGTAAACGTTTTTCAATTTGTTTTGGAGGTAGAGAAAAATAATGATGAGAAAATTATCCTAAACGACGTGGCCAAAATTAACTGTAAGACCAACATACTTTGATAGATTTTTGTTTGCGAATTAAACATTTCTTTGTCGGCATGCTCTGCTCAAACATTAGCAGCTAAAATAAGCGTTTTCCACTCAGCTGCCCATTATCGTTAGTGTCCTCTGCGCGTACGTGCAACTTCAAGTGGTAATCTGTTTTAAGTTTCAAATTCAGGTTTCGCTTTGTCATTGTAAATTAAAGCAAAGGATGCCAACTGATATCTTTCAGTTGTTTGTTTATATAACTCACAATGTATTACCCTTATCTTGTATGGTGGGTTTCACCATGTTCTTTAACGCAACATTTTTGTCTGGGGTGCAGCCACGTGCCGCGACGCGTGTTATGCTTTATTTTTGATGACATGATTACTCATATACTTAAAATAAATTTCAATTATCATAACTCAGTGTAGCATTAGCTAAACTTTGGCAGGATTTGCTCATTTTTGTGACATTCTTCATATTACTACAGGGGTTGATTGGTATTTGTCATATCCTAATGAATAAATCTGTTAACAAAAAAGATCATACAAATGCTTTTCCATCCCATTAAAATTAACTACATTAGCTAGAAATTAAACAGGTGCCCATATGGCCTCAGCGGCGCTCCTAGAACAACACTTACCTTGGCATTTACTACCTTGCTGAACATACTTCAAGTAGTCTTTTGCCAAGAGCTAAATGTAATCCGAAAATTTAAGTTGGGTTATCACTGCAGCGTCTTCCAAGCGGAAGTTGCTGCGATTAAGGATGCGAATCTAATTGCTATCCAGTGCTACTACGGTAAGGGAATTAATATCTACTCTGATAGCCAAGCCGCTATTAAGGCCTTGAGTTCAACTATAGTGCGATCGAGGGTGGTCTGGGAGTACCTGACCTCGCTTGCGATTGCATCGAACTATTTTATGATTAAGATTATCTGGGTCCTGGGCCATAGTGATACCCGGGCAACTGTCAAGCAGATCTCATGACCCGCATCGGTACAATTGAACCGGATGAAGATGGCTGTAGGTATTTCGGGAATCCGCTGGTCAACTGTTGTCTGCTATTGCAAGTTAATTCTGGCCGGAAGTGGATGACAGGAGGTCTGCCGAAATGATTGGGTTCAATAAGGCTCAATTATCAATAGGCATTGGTGTTTTGACAGGGCACTGTCCAATGGGAATCCATGCGGAAACCTCATCCTGCGGCAGCTGTATGGAGGATGATGAGTTAGAATCAACGAGTCACTTTATGCTTGACTGTCCAGCTTTTGCCAGAACTAGGCGAAAGAATCGTTTACGACTCACTTGGATCTTCGGAGGATTTATCCTAGGTTCAGACTGGTCTCATTTGAACGTAAATCTACGTCACCGTTATTTTAAGTGGTATCACAACAGACATTCGTGCTGTCCAAGTAGCTTCCCTACCAAGGCAGCTACCCCGGCGTCTGCAAAGAGACGTTTCTCAGATTTTAGGCAGACCTTTATTCCAATTTGCGTCGTGCTCCTTTTAATTTTTCCCACAAATTGGCGGGACGGGACCTACATGTTTTATGCCGACTCCGAGCGGCAGTTGCATGGCGCATTAATTTTGACGTGGAAGATTTTAAAGGTATAAAAACACTCGGAATGCTTCCCACATCACTGCTGGGGAGCGACTCTCTTAGAAAAACTTTTTTTCTAATGGAAACAACTTTCAATTTTTTTTTTTTTTGTTGCTGTGCACAGAGTTCAAGCAGGATATTCGGCATGGTAGGCGCAGCCCGCTACCATTATACGAACAGTTAGAATTTTTAAAAACAATTTTCAGCCACTCAGAGCTGGCATATGAATGCTAGTCATATCCTCTCATCCAGTTTGTGTCGTCACCCTTTTTAATATTTGCTGCAAATTGGCGGGACTGGTCCTACAGACCGATTAATTTTGACGGGGAGCGTTTGTCAAACCACTGCCGAGGAGCAATCCTGCTCAGGACAACTTTTTTTGTAATTGAAACAACTTTTTATAAATCATTGATGCTGCATTTCCCTGGATTTCAATAGAGGTCCTTCGCGCTATGAATCACGCTATCACCCGCTATCAAGTGAAAATCTAGGAGCCATCTGAGACTAGTTTAATCGAGTCGACATTTTTGCCGCTTATTTTATAGAAAATAAAAAAATAAAGTCAAGTCAGTTATAGTCATTATAAATATAACAAAATTGTTTTAGTTGGGTTTCATAACTCCATTCCAAACTGTCTCCAGTCAAATATAATTTTTTCCTTTATTTCCCGTAAGACAAAGGCCTTTGTTTTAGATTTCACAAATATTGGGCCTGCTGAAAAAAAGTTTAATTTCTGCTCATTACGATAAAAATATTTAATTTTGTTATTAGCTGTACTTATGAAATAGGTGTTTTTAAAATCAGTACTTCCAAGTTTCAACATGTAGTTATTATCGACTTTTCTAATGTTTTACCATCCCTAATTAAACAATAATATAAGAAAAGTGTGATAATATCTGCATAGACACCAAAATTACAAATAGAGTGGATCACCTGATTTTAAAAGAGACAATCGTGATTTCATCCTGTATCTCTTTCTATCACCCGCTGAATATAGCCGTGATATGTGCGGCCCTATTGAACATCCTGTCAAAGCGCTGCCAAGATGCTAAAAAGTAGCCATCTTGAAATCCTGGCAGGCAGTTGACGGATCAGATATCACACTATTTTATTCACAATGGCTATTATTGTCACAACATTTTGTTCAGGCCAACAATTCTCTTTTTCGTTGGCGCTTTCAGGCAACACAACTGCTAATCAGTTGTGGACTGATAACTTTCTGAACATATTTTCACTAATTGAGTGATCAAAGCCTTTATTCGGATGTTTGACATTTTGAATTGTTGGTAATGAATAAGATTTCTCGATTAATATTAAGATTGAGTATGACAAATAGTTTAAGGGATTAATTTCCTTTAAAGCTTAGAAATATTTATTTCATGTTGCAAATGGCTTAACTCGCAGTTCATAAAACAAAATTTCTCTCCCTCAACTGCCAGAAAAATGTTTGCAAGGTATCAATAAAAGTTGTGTATTAAAAATGGGAATCTTTTCTCAGCTCTATAAAATTCTATTGAAGGCAGTTTCAATGTCTAGTAACTTGATACGATACACAGTTTCTATGCGTAGTGCACCACCTTCTTTATGTAGTGCAGTTTCGCTCAAGGACCACTTAGATATGTAATTTTATTACACCAGCTCCGCAATGGTTCGATTCTGGAATATGGACGTCCAGACGTATTTTTAAAGTTTCCGGGACATATTTTTCAGTTGGAAGAGCATTTCTAAGGTTATTTTCCTAGAATTCCATACAACAAAAAGAAATCTGCTACCTTATATCAACAATTACGATTTAAGTTTTTTCCACTAACCCTGTGCTTTGCAATGACCAACTTACCAAATCAATGAATTTGTTGAAAATACTCTGATTATTGCAGTTTCACTCTCTTCAATTCTACTGCTGAATACTTTTCTGGTTATGCTACTTTGATTATGCCACTCACTTATTGCATACAATGTAGCAGCCACCATACTCGACGGCTCACTTAGCGTCGAATAGCAAGCGAGTAAATTCAGTCGACACAACACACTGGGGTGCAATAAAGTGTGTGATATACAAAACTTGTTGGATCAGTACATTGTCTGAGCTTGTTAACCAAGAACAAAAAAGGGGATTGAAAAATGGATGAGTTTTACAGAATAAAGTATGCGTGAAGTTAGTACTAGAATGCGACCGAAGCTTCGCCAAGGTGGGGTTTTTGAGTCTAAGTTGTAGTAGAACGAACGTCCGGTTTTGAACAACAACGACAGACCGAAGACAATGCCAATCATTTAAGGTAAGCTGCAATAATCCGATTCTTCGCAAAGAAAAATTCTTTGTAGAACTAAGTTTTGAATATGTAAATATGTAACTATATACATAATTTCCAATAGCAAAACAAAAAAAAATGTAAACAATTCACAATTTTTCAAGATTCTCTCTTAAGCTGTTCAGAATTCCTTAACCATTCTATGCTCAGTCACCATAACCTGAGCTCAAGAAATTGTTGCCATAATGTTCACATACCAAATTTCGCTCATTATTCATTTTGAAATTTCCGGTTAATACAAAAAAAAAAAAAAAACACATAGAAGGCGCGATATACCACCGAAGAGATTTTGGTCGATTTTCTCTTCCAATTTGCTTCCTCCTCCTTTGAACTTTTTCCTACGAATTGGGACGGGACCTATATGTCTTACGCTGACTCCGAACTACATCTGCAAGAAGTTTCTTGTGACAGAAAAACACTCGGAGTGTTTGCCAAAGTATTGCACAGGGGCTATCCCGTTTAGAAAAACTTTTTTATAATTGGAAAAACTTGTTTCTAAACTTCGATGTTGCTTTGTCTGGGACTTGGTCCCCGGATCTTTGGTGTGGTAAGCGGAGCACGCTTCCATCACACCTTGGCGGCTGTTTAAATAGATTAAAACATTTGGCCGACGATTGGCGACCTCGCTAGGAAAAACCAGAAAATTAAAAAAAAAAAAAAACAAACAAAAATATCTGCTTTTTGCCGATGACTTCGCCGAACAAGAAAATGCTTTCCATTAGTCAGTAAACCGAAGCGAAACTTTCGGTCGGGCTCTAGTAAGTAAGTGCATTGCTGCATTGTTTAATAGTAAGGGACTGATTTTCATTAGCCCGTCTAGTGGGAGCCTGTTTGGTTTTTAAAAATAACATTTGGGGTTTTTCATATACATTTTGTGGTTAGTTTTGTGATTGAAATAATTTTAAAGCGAAATTTTTAAGTGAAATTTAAAGCTAGAGCTTGGTATGAGCCCAGCTAACGCTTGCCAACCAGGCTGTTAAAATTAAGTTAGCTGCAGTGATAAGCGAGCATGCGGTATGTCCAAAGACACTTCAGCATATTTCAGTTCACAATTCTCAGTTCACATACCGTCGTATTTGGGAATGCAATGCAGTTGTTGGAATTTTGCCAAACACTATTTTCTTGAAAAATTTCTAGAAACACAACGGCCTTGGTCGGAATATAACTTCATTGGTGAACCGTTCCTTACATCCCAACTGTTTGTGAATACTTACCATTTTCAGCTTCTTGATTTGGAATTAAGTATTTTGGACAATTTTCTGAAATAATCATCACCATCATACTTGATTTAAAATTTGCTAATAGGGTGAGCTCATTCCATGGTGGTCATTTTAAGTGATGCACCTGAGTTATATACCTATAAGTCCGTGAACTTGAACCTTTTGGTTTGATGCAAACGTTGCATTCGGAATCATCACTCTGACCGAGTTACGGCAAGCAGTTCAGTGTAATCTCTGCTTGATTTCCTCCAACGTCTTAATGATTTCAAAAATTACCTCCAATCGAACCGTTATGCAAATTATTTTAAATATCAAGGATCCGTTTTCTTGGGACAACTATCAATTTTTACGTAAATTGACCATTTAATATTTATCACTTTCCCAATACTATGGATTTCTCTGATGATATCTGCTCTAGTTTGTCGGTCGTTTTGTTTATGCCCATGCATCTCATGTGCTCGGTCTGATACTTTAGTTACATCGCATTCATTTGAACACTTTGTTGTTATCAGACGTATATCTCTAATGTATTTTTTGCTCTCAGCTTTCCTACAGTTTTTTGCATTCCCAATTATTATCATGGTCTTCATGAAATTAAATTTGCATTTACATATGTGCCCCTTTTACCTTTGCAAACCCTCTGGTCTGTCAATTCTTTACAACTTCTGTGTTTTCATTAAATTCAATGATACATTCAGTTGGTCCTTGGGTGCAATTAACACTGCTTGGGACTTAACTTCATATCACCACCAGCTATTTTTTATGAACTCATTCCAATACGATCATGGCAAACAGGTACACCAATCGTGTAGTCATTTGAACACCTAACCCATTAGTCTCTCAAAAGTAACTGAACATCCTATATATATTTGAAGAACTTTTGTTCCTTTTGCTTTGACAATGAATATAAAACGACTTTTAATTTTAATTTTGTACTTTTGCACTTCGCGAAGGTTTTGTGGAGTGTCGATGCTGATGTTCCTTTGCCAAATATTGATCCGGTATGTGTCGGTAACAAGCAACAAAAACGTACTAGTCCGCCCAACTCAGCTGAGCAGAGCTCACAGAGTTTATTAATTTTGTTCGCATAACGGTACCCCGTAACGGCATAAACTAATCGAAATAGATATAGACCTGTATACATCAAAATGATCTGGGCGAAAAAAGAAATTCCTTTAACCATGTCCGTTCATCCGTCTGCCCGTAAACACGATTAATTTAGTAAATTTTGAGGTATCTTAATGAAATTTGGTGTGCAAGTTCCTGGGCACTTATCTCAGATCGCTATTTAAAATGAACGAAATCTTTATAGTCCATTTCGAAAATTTCGAAAAACCAAAAAAGTGCGCTAATTCATTACCAAAGACGGATAAAGCGATCAAACTTGGTAGGTGCGTTGACCTTATGATGCAGGATAGAAAATTAGTAAAATTTTGGACAATGGGCATAGCACCGCCCACTTTTAAAGGGAGAATTCTTTGTTTAAACATTTTTCATATAAATACATACTGTTACAACAAAATTTTTGCGTTTTTATTCAAAGCTCTGCCGGTCTTGTGCACCGCTCTCTAAAAAAAAACTCAAAACGGGGCATAAATATATTGTTTCTGTCGAACCTAGACTGTCCTGCTTGCCATCCGTACAGTTGGTCTTTCTTGCAGTTACGCAACGCGCACAAAAACATACAAACATTCTGTCAAAATAATGTTTTCCCATTTACAAAAAAAAAAAAAATTATTGACTCCCCGGCGCTAAGCTTGGCTGCGTGCACAATAAACGGCGCTTACTCATGCAGGACATCCGCTAATGATTGCCTCAAAGTATTCTATTGCAGACATATACATACGCCTATAAAAAGCAAAATTTGTAAAACAAAAAAAAAAAAAAAAAAAAACACGAGTAAAAAGAAAAATAGGAAAATCAGAGCTTTGTCCACAACGGAAATCAGTGTTGCATTAGCAGAAATGGCATGAAGAAGGCGCCTCTAGAGACCGTTGGAATCTGGCGTTTTGAGTAAAATAAGCGGCGACCAGCCAGCAGGAAGTTGCATATGGCAGGAAAGAAGAGATTACAAAAGAAGAGGAAGTCCAAAGCTTGCACGTAGAGGGGAAAATTCGAACATTTTCTGAGAAAACAATAGAAAGTGACTAAGAGAAATTCGATGTAAAAAAAAAACAAGAAAATGAAAATAAAAACAAAAAGTTTGGCGATTTTGAATTAACGCTAACTATATTGGTTAAAAGCGAAATACACCGAGAGTTTGAAAATAAACTAAATTAGAGAAAGTAGTTATTATCTAAATGGCAAGTAAATATGAGATAAAACAAAATAACAAAAACTTTTAAAAACTATTTAGGACGGAACTGTCTTCAGATGTGCCGAAGACTTCATTACCTTTCATGAATAAGGCTGAACAATAATCTTATCCTATTCGTAATATCCAAAAAATCGGCTGCATAAGATATGAAATATATGTTTAGTGAAAATATGTAAATACCTAAGCGATTGTTTAGATAAATATAAAATAAAATAAAAATAATAATTAAAAAAAATTGTTTTAGTTAAACGGTTTTATTGAAAACAATACTTTCTTTAAGTAATAATAATACTAAAAGCTAGAAAATAATTAAGTAAGTCCTAGATACTAGTCACCAGACTCCTCGTCAATCTAGGGCGTTGATTAGACAATTAAAAGCGTAAAATTTTTGATAATGTGAGGCGTAGCATAACCTTATTAAGGTTCAGTTGGTCTTATATACATATCTCTATCAATAGAAATTTGACGCGTCCAACGCTTTTATTTAATTGTCTTATCAACGCCCTAGATCGATGGGGAGTGTGATGACTAGTACCTGGCACCTAACCAATCATTTTCTATCTTTTAGTATTATTATTACTTCATGCAAGTTTTGTTTTCAATAAAACCGTTTAACTAAAAAAATTTTTTTTTTATTATTTTATTTTCAAGTTTTTAGTCTCTATTTAATTGCCTATTATTTCTCTTTCTATTTAAGTCATTTAGTAACTCATTATTACAAGGACTCTTTCCTGACAACTTGTTAGAATCTAAGTCCTCAATACATAATCGCTCCAAAGACTTTACTCGACTCTGCGCCACGTATGCTTGTCCCTCCTCGAACTCCAAAATATTTTGATGTCACTTCTACCGGACTGTATGTAACATTTGTTCCAAATATGAGCCAAATCGGACATCATAGGTCGCTTTCTATTCAAATATGAACCAAATCGGACAACAAATACGATTTTTTTGAATATCTCAATTTTTTCACATGTCGCTTTCTATTCATGTATGTATTTTGTTTCAAATATCAACCAAAACGGACCACAAATGCGATTTTTTGAAATATTTCTATCCATGCGCCACCTACCGGAGTTTTTTTCTTATTACTGCATTGCCATCTAGTTCTGAGCTATGTATGTTCCAAGTTTCAAGCTTGTGGCCTGTCGGGAAGTTACTGAAATTTCAATTACAAAATTCGTGCCGGCCAGCCAGCCAGTCAAGCTAAATAAAACCGTTTAAAAATAGATAGGTACTTTGTGTGAGGATCCAAAGTTGCACGTTTTTCGTGGTTTGCACTAAATAGTTATGACAATTAATCACTTATCTCAACAATATATAACGTAAACGTAAGTATTTGCTGAAAATTGACACTTTTAGCTTATAAAATGGGGCGGAAATTACGAAAAGCTTCTTATCTGAACAATCGGTTCTGACGGATATATGCTATATATGCGACCGATCTTACACACTTTTTCAGATAATAATATGTGCGTTACGTGAAAGCATACGGTGAAGTTTAAAGCTTCAATCTGATAAATTGAGAAAGATATGCCAAAAATACTTTTTTCTGAAAAACCGGTTGTATGGGGATATATGTTATAGTGGTCCAATCCGGCCGGTTCCGACAGATGTCTAATAGGACACACAAATATACCTGCTCACAAAATTGTGTCAAGATATCTCAAAAATTGAGGGACTAGTTTTCATACAAACAGACAGACGAACATGGCTGAATCAACTCAGCTCTTCATCCCGATCATTTCGGTATACTTATTGGTGGGTCTATCTATTTTCCTTTAAGGACTTACAATTTTGAGATTTGTGACGAAATTAATATACCATTACATTTTCCTGAAAGTTATGGAAAACATTTGCATGCTTAAATGATGGAGCAAACAAAAAACTATAAGAAATACTTCGTTGCCAATTTAAAGTGCTCGCATTATAATAGCAACAACAAAAGTAGAATAATAACAATAACAATAACCATTATTATGAGTGCCACAACTGCAATAATATTTAATAATAAGAATTGCAAGAAACATCTTCTTTTCTCTTCTCAAAGCAGCTGCTGGCTGCCACTTGTTTTGTCTGTTGTTGTTTTGAAAGGCGTACGTGGAGTTGTTAAAAGATTGTATGATTATTATGCTAGATAAGTAGAACAAATTTTCCAATCCATTCAACAACTGCTATAATTTTTATTATAAGCTACATAGTTCTTATGCGTAAACTCACAGCAAGCTCTTAATGATAGTAGTTGTGGCTTTGTACTTACAAATAACTCACAAATGTTGTGCTTTCTCTGTTTTGTTAAGTGCTTTGGAATTTGTTTTTTTTTTTTTTGATGTGATTGAAATATTTTGCTTCATCGTAAATGTAAACAAAGGCATGAGTCCAGGGGTTGAAACTAACCCAAAAAGAAGATGTTTCGGGCTTTTTGAAAAGAGCTTCAATGACTTCTTATCGGTAGCTACCAATATCGACGTGGTATTGTTTAATTATCGAATTATTAAAACTAGCAGTATTATCTTCAAGCTATTGTTCTATCATCGGTTGTTATTCCTGAGTAATCGGCTTATTATTAGTTAGTTATTGACTTGTGATCGACGAGTTAAAGCTTTTGTCATTAATTTTGTATTAAAACGAGTAGAACCAGCGGAAGTTGTTCGGTCCTGACTTTGGTATAGCTTCATAACTTGTAATACGTATTTACATCTTACTTGCACTTCCGTTCTATTTTCCTTTTCTCTATCGTTTTACTCACTCCCCTCTATGTGTCTCTTTCTCCCTTTCTGTCTTTTCCATACCTTAGTATCTCTCCAGCTTCCTCTCCCTCTCCCGGCCCGCTCAATCTATCCCTATTTTTGTATTTTTAGTTCTTTTTAGTCTTCTCCATCCCTTATTCCCAGTTCCAGGCTTAGTCACAGAGGGTTGTATGTATTTTGGAATGCTGTTCATAACAAAATATAAACTAAAAATTGTGTTTAAAAAATAAAAAATAAGGGATGGACGACCTTTTGGTCGTTTGGGGTATTAAAAATAGACAAGTTCCGATACTCAGACCTGCTCAGTATGCTCGCGAAATTTCTTAAGAATTGGTCGAGCCGTTTCGAACAACAAACACTGTGAACAGAGCATTTTATATAAGTATAAGACCTTGTATGGTAACTGTATCATGACACACCTATAAGTCATCGATTACATGCCGATAACTAATTGGCACATCTAAAACTTATCGATATTAAATCGATAGCTTTTTTATAGTAAAAAGATAACTGGTCGATACTAAATCGACGATGATAACATATCGATAATTATCTATAGTAAATCGATAACTTTAAAAAATCGATAATTTTTTAAAATCGATAATCTTTTTAAGTGAAATCAATATCATCTCTACCTTAAATCCTTAATACTCTGATAACAAATTGGTAACACTGCATTTAACTTTTGAATGTACATTGATGATTGTGAAATGAATAATCGATAATTCTTTTGAAAAAAAAAAAAAAATAGATAAGTGTTTAGTAAAAATTAGCGAATTTATAAAACTTCGATAACAAATGAAAATAGTCTATACCTCGTCGGTAACACATCTATCTATTATAAACCCATAACTCGTCGCTGAGAAGCAAACCAATAACAAACCGTTAAAACTGACAACATACTGCTGATACTATGTCCTTTTCGGTCCTGCTACATTGGTTCAACATCACGTTACACTTTCGCTTACATTCGGGTCCTATAAACTACGTCTACACTTACCCTACACTTACTTTCTGTATTCCCCCAAAAATTAGCCAGCCCCGTGCACTTACTTTTCAAATAGTCCCGAACATATTCCATATCACTTCCAAAAACTATGTTTACGCTCATTCACAATTTACGCTTCGCTTACATTCTCGATATTCCCATAGTTTAGAGGAGATCTTTAGCGTATCGTGCTTTTATTTTTATAATCAGTTGAGTATAGCTCACAGAGTATATTAACTTTGATTGGATAACGGTTGGTTGTACATATATAAAGGAATCAAGATAGATATAGACTGCGATATATCAAAATCATCAGTATCGAAAAAAAATTTGATTGAGCCATATCCGTCCGTCCGTCTGTCCGTACGTTCGTCCGTCCGTCTGTCCAACAACACGATAACTTGAGTAAATATCAGGTATCTTGATGAAATTTGGTATGTAGGTTCCTGGGCACTCATATCAGATCGCTATTTAAAATGAACGATATCGGACTGTAAACACGCCCCCTTTTTCGATATCGAAAATTTCGAAAAACAGAAAAAGTGCGATAATCCAAAGACGGATAAAGCGATGAAACTTGGTAGGTGAGCTGAACTTATGACGCAGAATAGAAAATTAGTACAATTTTGGACAATTGGCGTGGCACCGCCCGATTTTAAAAGAAGGTAATTTAAAAGTTTTGCAAGCTGTAATTTGGCAGTCGTTGAAGATATCATGATGAAATTTGGCAAGAACGATACTCCTATTAATATATGTATGCTTGATAAAAATAATAATTTTAACAAAAAATTTAATATCTGTACAGTATATAAGTAAATTATGTCAACATTCAACTCCAGTAATGATATGGTGCAACAAAGTGCATACATAAAAGGAAATTTCAAAATAGGCTTGGCTCCGCTCTTTTTCATTTAATTTGTCAAGGATACTTTTAATGCCATAAGTCGAACAAAAATTTACCAATCCTTGTGAAATTGGGTAGGGGCTTAGGTTTTAGGACGATAACTGTTTTCTGTGAAAAAGGGGAAATCGGTTGAAACCACGCCCAGTTTTTATACACAGTCTACCGACTGTCCTTCCGCTCGGCCGTTAACACGATAACTTGAGCAAAAATCGATATAACTTTACTAAACTTAGTTCACGTATTTATCTGAACTCACTTTGTATTGGTATAAAAAATGCCATAATTCTATACCAAATACGAAAAAAGGGATGAAACATGGTAATTGGATTGGGTTATCGACGCCAAATATAACTTTAGAAAAACTTTGTAAAATGGGTGTCACACCTACCATATTAAGTAGAAGAAAAAGAAAAAGTTCTGCAAAATCCCTTGGAATCTTGGCAGGAACAGTATCGTGGTATCACATATATAAATAAATTAGCGGTACCGGACAGATGATGTTATGGGTCACCCCGGTCTACATTTTGGTCGATACCTAGAAAACGCTTTCCCATATACAACTAAGGGCCAATCCCTTTAAAAACCTCATTAGTACCTTTAATTTGATACCCATATCGTACAAACACGTTATAGAGTCTCCCCTGGTCCACCTTTGTGGCGATATCTCCAAAAGGCGTCCATCTATAGAACTAAGGATCACTCCCTTTTAAAATAATCTTTAATACCTTCTATTTGATACCCATTTCATACAAACACATTCCAGGGTTACCCTAAGTTCATTTTCCTACATGCTGGTTTTCCTTTATTTTGTCTCCAAAGCTCTCAGTTGAGTATGTGATGTTCGGTTACACCCGAACTTAGCCTTCCTTACTTGTTTTAATTTTTATTTTTATTTTTTTATTACAAATGAGCGAGAGCTAACAGTTTTATGCCGACTCCAAAAGGCAACTGCAAACTAGATGAATTTCGCTAAAAGTAAGTTTGTTTCTTAAGTATTTGTATGCTAGCTTTCGCAGGACTTGAATCAATACTTTTGCTATGCTCAAATCAAACTGAATTCCAGCGTCTCTTCATTTGCTGCCTTTATACTCTCTGATTTCAACGTTCGCATCTTCTAGGCGCTTCTAGAATCTACTAGTTGCCATCAGCTCTCAGACTTCTTAGCTGTAACTACAACTGCACGATTTTATAGCTTCTCTCATTGCATACTTTCAGGAGTATCTCAGATATATGCATGTGTTTGTGCATTGATTCTCCGCTGCTCTTATACGTACATGGTACATATGTGTTGACGCAATTATTGTTTCGTTTATGTAGATAAATAATGATTGATCTATGGATGTGCATGATATCACTGTTTAGCATGGGCTTCGTGATAGCAGCACCCCTTAGTTTTGCTAATATTCGTAACAATATAAACAGAGTACCTTCAAACCAATACGAATCATTTCAGCATAACCTAGTCCTGTATAATAATACTTTGTGAAGCAGTTGCAGTCTTAATTTCCTGTTTCTGTAAGGTGTCACAAATAGTTCCGAACTCATATATTGGATATACTGCATCTGTCGGAATATATATATAAACGGCCATACGCATGTCAGTGTGTTGTTTTTAAAGGATGGTTACAAGAAACGGACTGTTCTGTCTTAATCTTATCATACGTTTGCTAAATTGTTTATTAAAGGATCTTATTGCTCTTTGATACACTAAGGGACGAGAATTAGCCTAGTAAAGAGACTAGAAATTTGTAAGAATATAGTATAAGATATGATCAGCCATTCAATTCACCATTGCGACAAAGTCTCGATCACTTTTGGTGACAAAATTGTAGTGGATTCGAAAAGATGAGCGAAAAGTTTTTTCAGAAATTTTGTATGCATTTTGGAGTCAAAAATAAGTGCAACTAATAGGTGTAGCCAACAAAAAAAATTACAGGGGGTGTTAAAGTGCCTTGACATAGTTTAAAGAGGCATAGGTCAAAGAAAAAAAGTTGAGACTTTCTCACTTCACAAGTAGTGAAATAGTCCCAACTTTTTTCATGGTATTTCACCCCTGCATCTGAAAAACCATCTTTTGTAATTTAACATTTATTGGTCACAGTGAAATCACTGTTAGGACTCGGCATGACGAGCCATCGGTAGATATTAATTCTGCTGTCGACCATATTAAAGTTAGGCTTTGTCTGCAAAGTAGCTAAAAATAAATGATATGGCTCTGTTCTCATAATTATTCACCGCATGACCAATTCTCTATTCAAGGTTTGGGAATACCGTGTTCATTCGGTCCAAAAGCAAGAACGCCGCAGATAAAAGTTTCTTTTTTTAGAGTTTCTATTCTCTCCTGCTTCTGAAATGCTAGTGCAGAGTTTGATTTTATCTACAACTCTTACTTTGGTTTTACCTTCAACAGAAAGGGGAGTCTTTTTTACTTTCAATGATTCTCTTAAGTGAACCGTAATCCTTCGTTGGGGTAGTCTCAATCTACTTTGTTCTTTTGTTGACATCAGAAGCAAAAGGAGTATAACAAGAAACACGGTAAGGCTCATTACGCCCGAGCTTCATTGCCGTTGCTCTAATCTATCTTCTCCGCCGCAGCTGTGGGCGCCATTTCCACAATCACTGCTAAATACCAGACGAAAAGTTGCTTTGGAATTTAAGTAATTGTTAAACATGTATTTTTACGATTTTCTGTCCTCTCTTGTAAAATTTGGTTTGAAGACAAACCGGTTTCGGAGTTGCGCTATCTTCAGTGTCATAGAAAGCTTTAACAAACATGTAAGAAACACATATTTAGATATTAATCGGTCGATTCATGATCATGGTAAAATCAAATTAAATTTTTCCATGCTGGCTAGAGGCGGTTGTTTCAGAAGGAATACTGCTCCAAATGTCGTTCGAGAGCAAACGTAAGCATTTCGGTTTCAGGTGAATCTTATTCGTATTTTACGACCTTTCTGTGAGGATACTCTAATCCATATCTCTGCAGAGGAACAAGCTGTACGACTTATTTAACCTAGAAAATTTGATATATCCGCAGATATTTACGTCATACTAGTGATGTTACCCTTTAGGTCCTCATGGCTCTTATTATTTTCACTTATCCAACTACCAAAAGCTTTTTGGATAAATTTACAGTCTTTGAAATAAACACACGTTATTGGATTTCAAACTTTTAATCAAACGCAGTTCAAAGAAATTTTTATACACGATTTTCCACTTTCGCTGGTGATTTCTTTAGGGAGAGCGTAACTCACACCTTCGCTTATTCTATAACAACGTGCTGTCGCTATTTCAACATCATTATTACATCAATAACTTACCTACCCACTCCATATCCCTTAAGATTTCACATCAATCAGAAATTTGTACCGGAACAGGAAAATTAACCAAAAAATTTCATAGCAAAAAGAGAACTATGGTGACAGTAATGAATCACCAACTACAGATGAAGATAATCTGAAATTCTTTTCCGGAAAAAAAGGAAATTTCGAAGAAAAAAAAAATTATTATAATGTTCTTGTCGAATAAAGAACGCAAAATGCGCAATGCCAGTAGATAACAACAAAGAATTTCCAATTCAGTAACTAAATAAGTTGAGAATGACTAAGATGAACCCTTTATAAAATTGGAATGTTTCTGTTGTCATTACCTTTGTTGATGAAGGTTAAAATTTAAATCACAGAAATTGAGCGAACGGATCTTGATTTCCCGTAGTTTTGACATATGCTTATTTAGATATGATTATAAACATAGTATGACAGTTACGCTACTAATATTTGGAAAATTTCGTGCAGAAAGGCAATTCTTTAAAAATAGTGATTTCAAATACTTATTTTTTAAGCTTTTAAAGTGCTACCAAATTGCATCGCTGTTTCAGCATATAATAAAATAATGAAATATAAATAGAATGCTCACATTTTAACTTTAATTTAGCGATGTGTAAATTTTAAACATTTTATCACACAAACTTTTACTTCCTTTATATTAGTTTTGTTTGATGTTTTTACGCTAAAGTCAATACAAAATTGGAGACACTTGCAATCCGTTTTTGAGTAACTTCCCGGAGAGCCAGATATTTGAAATTTGGAGAACACTTTGGTACTTGGTGAAAATTTTGCGCGATGGGAAAAAAATTTGCTAGGTGATCCAGGGATCTGAAACTGTGAATAAAGATGTGAGTTCGATTAGGTTGCTATGTTTAGAATAAAATAGTTTTCTAGATTGGACTGGGATCGAGATATTTTAGAAAGTATACTTATGCAATGGGGAATCTTGCGCCCGCTATTTGAGCAACTTCCCGTAGAGCTAGATTCTTTAAACTAAAAACATACTTCAGAACCCGGAACAATTTTTCGCTAGGTGGTCCAGGGATCGTCCAAATTCAAACAAACTTCCGAGCTTGGAAACTTTGCTTTCGAGTTTTAGGGAATTTCCGATAACCCAGAGGCCTGAAACTTTGAGAGACATATTAAAAAAAGGTAATAGAAATTGAAAAACAATGTTTGCTTTTCGCGTTGAGAGAATAACCACGGGGTCTATTAAGTAATCGTCTTGCCTGCTATAGCCGATTGAAACTTATACAGTACAAGATGTTTGGTAAATACCCCGCATTTCTTGGGGAATTTATTTTTCACGTCCCCTTCATCAAATTTTTAAATGCATAAAGATTTGTGTTGTTTGTGTTAGGATTTTGATACAAATATTAATAATTTGTTGCACTGATTTGCTCTTCTTAATTAAAAAGTATATTCTAGTTGCTTTGAATAATTAAAACAAATTTTGGGTGTGGATGTCTTGAAAACTCATACTTTCCAACCTCCAATGCAGCGCATTTGTAATTGCTTTTTAGTACTATGCTGCTCGAAATCACGTCCCTTCCGACAGAATCATTAATAACTATTAATTGCAATTGTACACCAATATATATATGAATTTTGTGACAAGTAACAAACAAGGGGATTTCAAATGTGCCTTCCATACCCCGACAAACTTCGCTGTCTCTCAATCAGTCGATTATGATCTTGTGTTGCTCGAAATCCCGTCCATTTCGCAATGGGCAGGTCTAAATAGATTGGGGGTAAATCCAGCAAAAATACAGTTTATAATTTGCACAACCAAAAATCCAAAATCTTTATCTTAGCCGGGCTACATGGCACAATATTATATCTTTCTTCTCGAGCCTAATATCTAGGCATGATACTTGACTCCAAATTAAGCTACAAAGGCAACCTTGAGGTGAGCTCAACAAAAGCGCTGGCAATATGTTTCCCTACAAAATGGCTTTCAGCAGGAATTGGATACTGTCATCGCATATCATTCATGGCATGTACAATACAGTCATCAGACCGATACTAAAGTATGAATTTTTGTCTGGTGGAATACGCTAGACAAGAAGAGCAAGGTTGAGAAGGTGGAAAGGCTAGCGTGCCTGTATATTATAGGCTTATACGGGCACGCGACTATGTAAGATGAGATTGCGAGGTATCAATGTCCTTACGGCAATATATTTGTATAGGAAAGCAACAAGCCTCATTCTCAATATAAACAAATTTGCAGGGAGAGTACTTACGATTGTCATCACAGGTCATTGCGTTGCTGCACTAATGCTCCGACGGTGGCGCCTACCAATATTCTCCCTCTGCAAAAGCATTCAGGATAAGGAGCCTATACATCACTTTTTCGCCGATGTCAAGGACTGCAAACGGGATGACTCAGATTTCTGGGCGCATGATTATTCTAAAGTCTGAAAGAAGTTGGGAAGTTGGACCTTTTACTACCACTTGATTTCATTAGAGAAAGCAAGTGCTTCGTTTGGGATCGCAAGAAAGTAATAGGATTGGAAGAATGTGCCGCCAATTGGCACTCACTGAGGGCACTAACAATGGACAAACATGTTGCTGAGTGGGAAATTCCCACGCACGCCCTCTTAATCTTACCTAACCTCACCTTACCTACATATATACCGTACGTTATTGAATTTTTCGTTAACATTCATTTCTAAAAACCAAATCTTCAAGTAGGCGTTATCGTAAAACAATTTTGCTTATTTTCACTCAAATAATATAGAAAAATGAGGAAAACCTTCATGAAAATTTGAACTTGATACTTTCAATGGTCTTTAATTGACGCCTTGCAAAACTTTTTTTCTTCTGAATGTGGGCGGTGCCACATCCATTTTTCAAAGTTCTATCAAATGTCTATTTTTCATCATAAAGTCAACCTTTTTATTAAGTTTAATCAATGTATCATTCTTTGGTTATGAATTTTCACATTTTTTCGATGTTTTGAAATTTTTAACATCGGAAAAGTGGGCGTTGTTATCATTCGATTTCTTCCATATTCAATACCAATCTATTCTGCGTCCAGAAAAGCCGGTATACTACATTACGTAAAGAGATATAAATTTGCAAAGCTACCAGTTGTTGTCAAGTTGTCGGTATTGGGTATACTGAGTTAGGGATGATTTACTTTGTTATTGCTAGTTTTGATTTCGCTTTTATTCCTGCTTGTTCTTTCAGTAAGCGAGGAGTATGTGCTCAAACATACTCGTATATACAAAGCAATTGCATTGTGATTTACTATTTGTGAGGGTTTTGCGCATCCTTACAGATTTACGATTGATTTCACTCACTAATTGGCGGTAGCAATAACAACGAAGCGAAGAAATTATTGATAATAGATAAAAAAAAAGTAGTAAATTGTGCTATGGAAACATTGCGTTTTATACGCATATACACTCACGGACAAAATAATAGGTGTATCTAGACTAGACTGGGTCGATTTATTAACCGATAACGCGCAATCGATTTTTCGATAGTATTTGGGCTCAAGAAAAAAAAGTTCCACTACTCATACCCAAAAAAATAATTTTCGAGCCTGCGAAATTAAATTTTTTTTTACTTTTTTTGACTTTTATTTTAAAGGTTTTTTTCATGACCCACTAAAAAAATTTTCATTTCATTGTAAAATTTTCATGTATACCCTGTCCGACCCCAAAATGTCGGATCGGTCAAATGTATACATATGACAATTTTTTTAGTAGGTCATGAAAAAAACCTAAAAATCAAAGTCGAAAAAAGTAAAAAAAAAATTTAATTTCGCAGGCTCGAAAATTATTATTTTTTTGGTATGCGTGGTCGAACTTTTTTACTGAGCCCAAATCTTATCGAAAAATCGATGGCGCGATATCTGTATGCACTCAGCTATTTATTTGTAGCACAACTTTAACACATGGTTACATACAAAGTATAAGAATAAGATATGCCAGGAAGGCAATTGGGATAAAGTTTAAAACAACTAAGGCATGACGTGGCTGAATGCGTTTGTAACAATTCAACCATCGCAGGAGTGCGGATTCATATCCCACTCCCGGGAGAAAAAGCTTTGAAATGATTTACAAGGTATAGTCGAAATAGCTGTCGCCTTGTCCATCCTGATGTCACGTTGTTTAAATTTTTTCCAAATTATTAAATAAATTATAAAATTAAAAATAGCTTGAAATTAATGTTTTCATACGTTTAGAAGCAATTAGGGCAAGCCCCGCTTAATTCATACAAAAAAATTTGTAGTTTTAAAAGTTTTCTCACTATCACTGAGATCTTTTGGTGTGATTTATTACCACACGTTTTTTTAAAACTGTTATTTTGAGATCGGTATATGTTTTGGGAATGGAAAATGTATTTTCTGCTCTGTTAGAATTAACTTAACTTCATATTATTATCACGGTCTGAAAATTATCGTTATTCATCAAAATTTTAACTAGAAAACTCATGTTACATCCCAGCCGTAAATTTTGGGGCTTCGTAAGAACTATTTTCGGGCCACTTTCAGATCAATTTTTGATTGGGCATATTTTGGATAAATTTGAGACTTTTTTGTAGTAATACCCAGATAATTTGGGAACTGTTTTGAGGATTATTGGGATTATTTTGGTTTTTTTCGGGATTCGTCTAATATCTGTT
This sequence comes from Eurosta solidaginis, assembly GCF_040869045.1. NCBI lineage: Eukaryota > Metazoa > Arthropoda > Insecta > Diptera > Tephritidae > Eurosta > Eurosta solidaginis. The sequence continues at coordinate 356,586,516 of NC_090319.1, read as the reverse complement.
TCGGAATCATTTTGGGATTGTATAAGACAATATTTCGGGACTATTTACATGACAATTTTGGGATAATTTCTGGACTTCTTTTGAATCATTTTGACAAGGCTTGGTAAATTTTATATATAAACACCAAAATCTATAAAGCTATTACGATCATCGGATTATTATTAGCATATTATTGGTTTGTTATCGAAAAAAGGTAAACTTTTTTATTGAAAAAATGGTGATTTTCTATCAACAAAATTGACTTATTATCAAAAAATATTGATTTGATATTGAAAGTTGTTGAATCATTATTGGAAAGACGTCAACTTTTTATCGAAAATATATCGAGATGTATTTGAAAAGATATCCATTTGTTATCGTAAAGTTGCCGCTTGTTATAGAAATGTTATCGATAATAAATCAAAAACTTTTAGAAAAAAAAAATTGATAGCGTATCGATAACAATTATGCTACGCTTCACAACTTTAGAAATTTCACGCGTCCAACACTTTTATTTAATAGTCTGATCAATGCCCTCGATTGGTGAGGATTGCGATGACTAATACCTAGGACCTACCTAATTATTTTCTAGCTTTTAATATCATTATTACTTCATGTATTATTTTCAATAAAACCGTTTAACTTAAAATTTTTTTTAAATTATTTTAGTTTCAAGGTTTTAGTCCTTATTTAACTGCCTATTATTTCTCATTATATTTAGTTCATTCAGTGACTCATTATTACAAGAACTTTTTCCTGACAATTTTTTACAATCTAAGTCCTGAACACATAATCCTTCCAGAGACTTTACTCGACTCTGCGCCATGTATGCTTGTCCCTCCTCCAAATCCAAAATATTTTGATGTCACTTCTACCCATAGCGGAATGATACAAGGTGGCAGCATGGTGACATACCTACAAACATAAATAAAAATTCCATGTACTTTGTTTTTGTAAATTCGATGGACAAATGTCAAACTCGTACTGCACCGGAAGTTGATGTATCAAATCAAATAAAAAAAGTTTATAAACAGCTGTTCCATGCTGCCACCTTGTATCGCCATGCTTCTACCGGACTGTATGTAATATTTGTTCCAAATATGAGCCAAATCGGACCACAAATACGATTTTTTTGAATATGTTCATTTGTGATAAATTGTATAAAAACCTATTTTTTTATAAGGTAAGGGTCTTTTCTAGCGGAGCGTCCGATAACGTAGCAAAGCGTGGTTTATATTTCTTCTGCTCTCGTTTACGGACCAATTCCTTTATTTTGCATGCAGAACAGTTGTTCTCTGTAAGAAATTGGCTTAATTTGTCCTATAGACTTTATATAAAAAGTGCAAATACAGAAAGTAAAATCTTATTATAAGTCCTTATGTAATTCTTATTATGTGTGAATTATAAACCTTATTGCCATAGCTTAGATATTAAAAGTTCATTTTAATTTGTTCGCAAGATTTAATATAAAGTTGATGTATTCTACTCAATGTCTATTCCTTATAGAATTAAGACTTAATATCAAAAGCCTTTTGACCAATTGAAATAAGCCTTATATAAATTGAAAATTTTTTGGTGGGAAAATTCATAAGTTTAATGCGAGCATCTGTTATGAATATGGAAAAACTTATCGCTTGCACAATATGAGTTAACTATTTAAATTTATGACATGAAAATGATATAAACCCAAGTGCTCACCGATTGCATGATTAAATTATTTAATCCTTAGTGAAAAAATAAGTAAATTACATATTAATCCGACATAAGCGTAACTGTAGAAAATTAAAGTGAATTATTATACGGCAACACAAAATTGGTCAGAAATATATCAATTTATAGCTAGAGTCGTCTGACCAATATTAAAGTAAAATATAAATGTCATAACAATATAGTCTTAAAGTTTTAGCTACTACTCTGTATCCTGATGTATATTGGAACGTTTACGAGAGAACGAAAATCGATACAGATGACAACGCCCAAACCGATTTTCCTCGAATTCGAGAAGAAATGACAAAAAATTGTTTCAATATACATCAATTATCCATCCTGGCGGAAAATCAACAAAACAAAACGAGTCACTCTGAAACCATAAAGTTCTGTTCCTCATTAGTCGAAGAACTCACGATGTATGATTATTCTACTTTTTGCAGTAGTAACGCAAACTTCTAGAACGGAACCACACCCAAAGTTGCAATAAATACTAGTTCGATAGCGACTAGACTTTCTCCAGTGATAAAGTCGGCAGTTTGGGATTTTATATTTCATATTAAACATGCATTTTTAAAATAGCCTATTTACTATTAATACCACGGCCGACGTGGTTTGATGGTAGCGGCTCGGCTTACCAAACCGAAGATCCTGGGTTCACGACCCGTGCAAAGCAACATCAAAAATTTTAGAAACAAGTTTTTTCAATTAGAAAAAAAATGTTTCTTAGCAGGGTCGGCAGTGTTTGACAAGCACTCGAAGTATATTTCTGCTATGAAAAACTCTCAGTGAAAACTCGTCGGCATAAAACACTAATTTGTAGGAAAAAATAATAAGAGCATGACGCAAATTGGAAGAGAAGCTCGGCCTTAAATCGACGAACTATGAGTGGTTCCAAATGCACTGGTAGCGCAGCAGTTTTGAACAACATATTTTCCGAACAGAGTATAGACCAATTTTTTCCCAGTAAATGTCTTATATAAAGTAAATAAGTAAGGACGTCTAGGTGAGAGCTAAGTTTGCTCTATAGATCAAGATGGTGATCCCAGCAGCTAATTTTACTGTTTTTTTAATAAAGAGCTCCATAAATCGCCCTGGTTTGGTAATTTTGTAATTTTCCTGGCTTTGACAATTCATTTGTCAGGGCGATATGTAAATAATTATAGTAACGCGTTCTCCAAGTGGGTCTCAGGCTCAAAAACCTTTCTTTCTTTCTTTCTTAGTACTAGAAAATCTGCTAATTGTTCTCTACCAAGAGCTGAAGAAGCTTTATACGGCCGATTTTTACGGGGCACTTCAAGCATAATGGTAAATGCTTTTCTTATTTTGAAACCAACTCGAGTCAATGGTAGCGAAACTAGTGTCGATAATGTGACTGAAAAAATAGTAAGAGGCTCAGAAGAATGGCAACTACTCAGAAACTTCGTTGAAACAACACGGAAGTTTTGTAAACAATTGAAAGCTCTTTAAAAGTGCGAAATAAGAAACACCATCCTAAAAACCATGACAAATTAGGATTTTTTTACTTCACAAACACACGGTTATACATTTACGGCGGTAGTTGTTGGTTAAAGCCGCCTTGGTGCAGTCTTAACATGTTCCGCCTGAGTCAAAGCCCCGGGCAAAACAACACCAACAATTATGAAAAAAATGTTTCCAATTGTAAAAAAGTTTTGCTAAGCAGGGCCGTTCCCAGGAGCACGACGCAAATTTTAAGCGATCTGTGCTTTTGCTTTTCAACAACTTTCAGCTTAGTCATTTTAGTGAAAAAATGGTTCTCACAAATCTGAGACGTCTTTATATGCTACTGAATACCAAATCAACGCGCAACTTCTGAGCGCTTGTACCAAAAGTTAAGTTATTAGCTCGTGACATTTTATAAAATACTTTGTTTTTGAATGCATTGCACATAAAAACCTTTAAAGTTATTAATTTTTTAAACATAAATTCTGTATTCCTAGTTTGCGAAGAGAGGAGATCAAAAAGTTCCGGCCGCAACCGGGAAACCGCTTTATAGATAGAGGAGTAGCACCGACCTTGCTACATCCAAAAAGCAAGAGAAATGTGCGATTGGAATTTTTTTGTTTTACCAAAAATTTGCATATAAATCCAATGAAGATTCATAATAAATTAACATTCAGCTTCGTTCTCTTTTATTCATCCCCTATTCAAGCTATGTATTTACATACATAGACTATTTACGTTCATCTAGTTTTTCGTTGTCTTCTTACCCTCATGTCTGTCCCTTGTCATTTCGTATTAAAAATTTTAACAAATTTCACGAATACCAAAATGCATTTAAGTATTTATCAACTACTTAATGTTTAATTTTTGGATTTCAATCGTACTAATTCTCGCTCAAGCTTAGATACAAACATTGTTCACCATTTGCATAACAACTGTTTTTTCACAGGATAATCCATCTATATACCGCATAATAGATACGTATAACATACAAACGCATATACTTAAGATATAACGCATTCATGAAGCGTGGTTCAAATGTAAAGGGGTTGCGCACTTGATTTTGTTAATTGGCTATTTTTTAACTTCAACGTATTTGTAGAGTTGTATGCAAAAACGATAAATTGTTGCTGACGACATTTGACAAGTGAATGAACTAAAAATGATTACATATTGTAACGAGTTCTGGGGATTTCTTATATTTATGCAACTTCTGCTAACATTCGAATCGCTATACCGTTCAAAAAATCAGTCCAATATTCAGTATTGCAAACTGGTCGTTATTTGGTTTACTTTGAGAGTAGTACTTCAAAACCAATAGCGTATTTAAATCAAAACTGATTAGTTATTACTCAGCTTGCGCTGTTTTATACTCTCTGTTGTATCGTCCGCACATTTCTTCAAAGGTCTAGCCGTTTCGCCTTTTAGAACTGTTGTATCTCCTTCTTTGTAATTTAGTTATATGTGTGTGTATGTGTGAGTAAGAACTTTTTCGGATGACTACATGTGTGTGCGAGATATCTCTTCACTGCGAGCTGCTGATTATGTGTGCGCATGTTCTTCTCGTCGCCTTCCATGTGTGTATGTGCGTAAATGATGATTGATGTATTCGTGTACCCAAGTTTGGCTTGCTTTAATGATTTTGTGTTGTGTTTATTTACTAACCGCATAGTGATGCTAATATTCGCCACAATATGTATGTTGTTTATGAAAGATGCGCAGAGGAGTATCTTAACTTTCATTTAACCGGTATGCAACAGCTTGCAAAAATTAGATGATATTTCAGAAAGGCTTTTCTTTTTTAAACTTCAAGGTTTATCTGTCCGATAAGCAGATACATTTTTAGGCTCATATGAGAAAAGGACCTAACATCAAACGTTTTCGTTTAGAAATCTAAATAATTTAATATACAAATTTAAAATCAGATTTTTCAGTCAGAGTTTAAACTACAGGTAAAGGTGAGTTTAATTTCACCTTGCCATTTTTGCGAATTATCCTAAATATTACTTCTCCTCTTTGTTAAAGAGCCCAAAGGCCATGATCAGCTCCAGTTAATTCAAAAAATACACAATATGGACAACGTATAAGATGAGTTGCTTGTTTTTGTTGCTGTCTAAGCTTTGGCGATTCGGCGGGCGAATAGTTTTTTTGCTATTATATTATTTAAGTGGACTGTGTGTTATTTTAGAGAGGGAGGTTGCTATGCACCTGTTACACCTTGTATTTATTCATTGGGGGCGAGCACTGGGGGGCTCCAAGGTATTGGCTGCGGGTTGAGCCACCTTGTTTTGCTTTGAAAAACCCCCCTTTGGGATACAAAATTTAAACTATGTCTTTAGAATATTTCACTAACCAGTTGAGAATTACAAGCACACTCAATGGCTAATGAAACAAACGAACGAAAAATGTTCATAGTTTAAGTCACTTAAACAATTGCAAATACCAGAAGTCGCAGAAAGGGATCGACCTAGTGCCATTTCTATAGCCATATTTGTTTGTTTCATTTTGCTGCCCGCAGCTTTTTCCTGTACATAGCGGCTACTGCACCGAGAGTTTCTCACAGAAAAATTCTTGAACTGACTTCCCCAAACCTACTAGGTTGGCCAGCGGAATATCTAACACCATCTTATTCGTACATTTCTTCAATCTTCTTCTCTTACTGGATTCACTTCCTGTTCCATCACGAAGTTCGTTAAACTTCTGACACATAGTCGAGAGCTATGAATCCCAACCAAGCCATCTCACGATCGACAAAGTGCCTACCCTCGTGAAAGCCTTGAGTAAGCTATTTTTAGTAACAGATGAGACTAGTAACGACAGTTGTTCCGAAAATCGTATACCTTCCATGAATGGAGCTATGCAATAATCCGATCGCACTCATAATCTCCGAATAATAAACTGTATAAGATATGTGATATATAGAGAATAGATGTACATAACAGACATTAATCCTCACAAAAAGTTGTACAATTCTTGTTGTCTGCATGAGGTAGCTATGACCATGTAACTCTTATCTGAACAATAGGTTGTATGGGATGTACACACTATATATTTATTTAAAAAATTCATTCAAGAATAAATGCCAAATACGTAGTTATTTTGTAGCATTTTCAGCTTATAGCTGTTAAAATGTATATACAATTGTATATACTATTTTAAGAAACTCCTGATAACTCTGCCCTTTTTTATCGTTCGAATCTCTGAACTGTCGAATAAATGACTAAAATATTCAGTATACCAATATGTTCTTTATTTACAACACTACTATGGCAGTATAATTTCACAATTACTCGCGTACTTCACATATAGCGTGTTAAAATCAAACTGATTGAGTCTTCCTCAGCTCGCGCTGATTTTATACTCTCTGTTGCCTCGTTCGCCTATATCTTCTAGGGTCTAGACTTTTCACAAACATTCTTTCAAATAAATAAAAATAAAATTGACTTGTCAAACAAAATACAAAAATCAAATACAACAACCTTCTCGAACAGTTTCGTATATTCATTTTATTTCTATTCATATTCACGTCTGTCTTCTTGTCATAAGCGCATATGCGTCTATATATATGAGTGGGTAATAACTTTTGCGGATTTAACTGTTGTTTGCATGTATATATGTGTTATATATAACATCTGAGCTATAATGCTGTATCAATTGCCTTCTTTGCATATGTATATATGTATATGGCTGAGTAATTTCATCAGGATATCTCAAAAGTTGAGGAACTAGTTTGCGTTCAAACAGACTGACGGAAAGGCGAAGATAGGAACATGGTTAAATCAACTCGTAATCCTGATTATTTCGGTATACTTATTGTTGGGTCTATCTCTTCTTCTCTAAAGGCTTACAATTTGCGGATTCATGACACACTTAATATACAATGTCATTTTAATAAAAGGCGTAAAAATTGTGTTTGGAAGAAGAAGTTTTTTCTCTAAAGGGGCCTAGAAGACAAGCAATTATAATATTGAATGATTTTATGAACTAACTCGAATTAAAATTGATATTTAGGACGCTACTTGAAATTTGATATAAATGTAGACCACCAGTTACGTTAGAGTTGAAGCTATTGGGACTTTATGCAAAAGTCTTGTGTGCGGGTCTAATTTATTGTCAAAGTAGGATGGGGTCAAAAGTACTACCAAGTACTACTCTTACGCAAAATTAGAAAATAAGTACTTTTTTTTTTTTTGGAATTTTAAATTTTGTACAAATATTCAAAGTTCAATTGAATCACAAGAATAATGGGATTCAAGGGGTTGTGTAGCGCAATATATAGCTTCTCCGGTGCCCCCCATAAATTCAGAAAACAGAAATTCAGAAACACACTTTTTCAGAAAACTTTAATCAGAACCCTTTTTTCAGAAAGACAAAATTCTGAAGTTAAAACTCAGAAGTCAAATTTCAGAAATCATTATTCAGAAGTGAAGTTTCAGAAGTCAAAATTAAGAAGTCAAATTTCAGAAGTCAAATTTCAGAAGCCAAATTTCAGAAGTCAAAATTCAGAAGTCAATATTCAGAAATTAAACAGAATACAGAAAAAACTTAAAATTTTTCTCAAAATTCAGAAACTTTTATTTATTTGGAAGGTATTATGTATAAAGAAAAAGTAGTACAATCTAAAATTCTAAATTGTGTGCATTGGCAAGCATGTAATTAATTAAATCATTTTCGCGTTCATCTTTTTCAAATACTAAACAAACGCTGATCGAAGTATTTGTATTTTTTCTTGCGTTTTCGATATGGCTCACCTCCAGCTGAAAATTGCTGTAGTTTTGTTTCTGTTATTGCCTGTTCGTTTTTCGAATGGCGTTGTGCCACCCTTCGATAGAATTATTTGTTTGGGCTCCAATCAAACGACTTCTTCCGACGTTGCTGTGTTCCAGGAAGTGGCAATCCAATATAAGTTACCTCGAAATAATTTAATAAGCTTTGTATTTCGGAATTGTATTCCTTTTCTTCGTTATCCACATAAAATTCCAGTTCAGATATCAATCCGAATGCATCGATCACCATTTCATCTGGAACAAATGCAAGTGCTAATAAATATTTCAAATTCATTGCGAAAATTGAAAAATTTGTATAACTCTTTTGCAGCCCTAATGATTGGATATGTCTCCAAATGTTTTTGGAAAAGTGGAAAAAACATCTATGAATTAATGCTTCGGGAAACGAGTTTTTACCTTCTCGAAATCCAACATCACATATTTAGGGTAAAATGAGTTTCTTTGTTCTAATAAAGTCTTCATTATGATATTATATGTTTCTTGTTTTTTGTTACATACTAGTACATATACCAAGGGAACTAGTAAACCATTTAAACCTCCTGCAAATAATAGAATTTCAATAGAATCGAGAACTATATTCAAATATATACATATAAAGGAAACACTTGCCATGCAATGTATATAATTGGGAAAAAAGTGGAGGAACAACAGAAAATGTGCCGTCCATATGAAGCGAGGAGCAACTTGCTAAAAATTTAAAATTTACTTCTGTGGAAAAAATGATTAGTCTTTGATAATTTTGCCCACTATCATATAGCAAAAATTGTTTTCCATCTATTGTTTTGATAAACTCATTTTCAAGAACGAGTTCATTGAGATTATTAGGATTTTTCGGAACGAAATTTAAAGCACGTGTTCGCCTGACGGTGCGCATCATTTGATCGACTGAAGGGAGAATCGGTCTAACAGCTATATTTGCATTTGATATAATCTTTCCTACAATATCTCTCGAGGTACGACACTCTTCAGTAGCCTTTCGTTTTAAGTCTTTTGCCAATCGATAACATTCCACTTTCCTAGTATCTGGTGCATGTAAATGTATGCCTGTTATCCGCATGTTGTCATTATTTTCACCTGGTTCCACGTTGTTATATCGAATTAATTTGGCACCACAATTCGATTCACTTTTTTTACTAAAAAATATTCACGAAAGTGAAAAAACTTCCAATTTTGTGAATTAGAATTAAGTTCTTACTTTCTACAGAAAAAATAATCCGTTTCATTATACGACCTATCGAATGTATATTCAAATCCATCTAAGAAAATTTACAATAACACGAAAAAGTGATGATAAAAAATAAAGTCAGTGATCATACATTAAAAATGGATTAGTAGTTTATACTTAAAATATATCAAAACTGAAAAACCAAACATTTAAGTAATCAGAAGGCAGAAAGGCGTTTATAACTTAAAATTTGGAAAATAACCAGATGGCTGAAAAAAAAATTCAGAAGTCAAATTTCAGAAGTTAAAATTCAGAAAGTAATCAGACAGCAAAAAAACATAAAATTTTGCGCAAAATTTAATGTTTTTTTTGCTGTCTGATTACTTTCTGAGTTTTGACTTCTGAAATTTGACTTCTGAATATTGACTTCTGAATTTTGACTTCTGAAATTTGACTTCTGAAAATTGACTTCTGCAATTTTGATTTCTGAATTTTTGTTTCTGAGTTTTGACTTCTGAATTTTTGTTTGCTGAATTAATGGGGGGAACCAGCTTCTTCAACCCAATTGTCAACCTCGCCTTCGAGCGGCGAATCCCGTTTCACTAACAGACGAGGCTCTGGCGACCCCAAGCTCTTCATGGAACTTGGGGGTGGGGAGGGAGGGATGGCCTGAAGGTTCAATGTGGCCATATAAATCGTTCCCGAGATGGTCGGGCCAGCACCTTAATGGTGCTGTGTTACCGGAGCGTATCGGATCTGTATCCGACAAAGAACCATCACATCGACAACACTCCCCAAAGCCTTCGGGGAGTACCTAATCGCTACAAAAACAACAACATCACAAGAATAATCAACTTCGTTCCTGTTTTTGTGATCCTCTTAACGCATTTTCAAATTGGGTTGAAAGCTTAAAACGCCGTCCTTTTTGATTTATGTAAATATCATCTAATTTATGTATATAGTGTCATAAAAATGAGTAATTAGTTAGGATAACAAAAACCAAAAACAATTGGCGAATTTCTCACAGCTGTTCAAACTAGGGCATTAAAGCGTGAGTGCAGATGAGATACAAGACGCTCATACCGAGTACATCTATTGATACTTAATTTAAATTTTGATAGAACTTAATTTGAAATGCTTAAAAAAAGTATTACTTTGCCAAATTTTAAGCGAGTGAATTAAAATATTAGAAAAACACGCATTCATAACGAACAAGACCAAAACTATTTTATAGAACTTTTCTTTCGAATACTTCATAGGCCAACTCATATTCATTTTCAGCTAATTACGTAGTGTAACTTTTTTTTGTTGTTGTTGTGTTAACACTGCTTCGCCCCCTTCAATAGGCGCCATTAAAATAAGCAGATTCAACAGGGTTGGACCATAGTGTAGTTGATTTTAGAGGCCTTTGTCCCACAAAATATTTGAAAAAGGTTTGTGTCATATGAGAACACATCGAATTCAGGACATACATTACGTATGTCGGGGTTGATTCTGGACAAGTAAGAGTTTAACCAAAAACAGTGTCATGTCTCCTTTGATAGTGTGCTTCCTTATTTTGCTATGTTATATATTGATAACGAGAATCGCCGAGCTCGACCTAGCAAAGGTGCTTACAGATTCTGTGTGAATTGAGCTTGAGCCTCCTTGTGCTTCTCTAGATCAAAGGGCTGCATAAGCAGGCGCCGGATTTCCTTATCCCTCTTGGAAGCGGTTTTTGATCATTCAATTGTTTACTAGGGTGTCGAGGTTTGTTACAATTTAACAAAGCACTTCGTTAAAATTGAGCTCCCTTGCCTGACTATGTAGTTATGGATCCGGTGTCATAAGAAGACATGTCATGGTTGCAACATTTTGGCAGGCCTGCAGCCTATTATAGCGTGTGTTTTTTATAACCGGGGACCAGACTTAGTTGCGGGTCAGATCATTTGCAACTTTTTAGCAGCGTTTCTTTATCTTTTCCCGAGGCTTTGTACTTAAGATACAATTTCGGAGGCATACGCCTTGAAAATGACAGTGTTTTCGAACGTTACCCCAAGATATTTAGATGAATGACAGTCGGGAGCTAACACCATCGACGTGAACGTCCATCTGTTATTTTCTCGTCGTAAACAGAACGGCCGTGAATTTGGTCGGTGAAAGTACCAGGTAATGAAACCAGAACTCTTGGGAGATAGCTTTTTCTTTTAGAAGCTTATTTGTATGTTGAAAGGCCACAACCGTGCCGACGTCGGCATAGGAAATGATAGTAGCTCCTTCTGGTAGGGAACTTTGGTGTGTTGTACTTTCCAATGGGCTACTCAGTCTAAATTCGCACACATTGGCAAGATTGATTCTCCGTTTAAATTTAGTATTAATAAATTGAAATTAAAAATTAAATAAATCGTATGGTTTAAAGTCGCTTGTCTGAAACCTCGTCATCTTGTAAGGTCTTACAAGCTTTGCAGGGAGCTTAAATTAAGACATAGACGCATACAAACTACTTCGAAATGTATAAAGTATCGTGCGTATTAAGCGGAGAAAAGCTGGTCCATCTTAATTTAGCAGGTTGTTTTTGTTGTTGTACTTATGATAAACACACTGCTCGAAGGTTTTGGGGAGTGTTATCGATGTTGATGGTGCTTTGCCGGATATAGATTTGGTACGCTTCGGGAACAAGAACCGTGGATGTTCCCGGTCATCTCGCGAACGATTGATATGACCACATTAAACCTTCTAGGCCATACCGCCCGCCACACCTAGTTCCATGAGATTGGGTCGCCTGAGCCTTGCCTTTTTCAGTCAATATATCTATTCTCAATCGGTTTCCGGATTATATTTTTCGTCATAAGTTTTTAGGGTTTTCGGATGCATCTACTCACTCGTTAACTGACAATGAGGAGAAATGGTCCTTTCACAATTTAAGCACACTCCGTGCGTTAGTTATCAATTCGCCCTTGTAATTTATACAAAAAATGTTCCCCTAAGTTTAGTTGCCACAAGGTAGCGGTAGTGGCCGCGGAGATGATCCTTGGTAAATGCCGATTCTAGCAGAAAAGACACCGTCTTTTCCTGTCCTGGCGTAGAAGTTGCTAAGCTAATTCCAAGTATCTTCTCCCTCACAAAACAATAATTTAGCTCCGAACTCCGCTTTCATTAATTTGGTCACTTTGATGGACGTCGTAAGGTTCTATTGTTCATCTCCCTCGCCCTGTGCTGATAGCTTTGGCTTCATCGGGACATAAGCCAAGCAAAGCAGATAGACATCGATATGTAAGAGTAAAATAAATAAATATATGTGAGGCGCGATAACCTGCGAAGAGATTTTGGCCCGACCTTCTCTTCCAATTTGGGTCGTGCTCCTTTTTTTAATCTTCCCTACAAATTGGCGGGATGGGACCTACTTGTTTTTATGCCGACTACGAACGGCATGTGCAGGGCAGATGAATTTTCACTGAGAAGCTTTTCATGGATGTAATACTCTCGGAGTGGTTGCCGAACACAGGCGAGGGGCGACCCCCCTTAGAAAAATTTTCTTCTAATTTAAAAAACTTGTTTCTAAAATTTTGATGTTGCTTTGCCAGGGGTGTGAACTCAGGATCTTCGTTCTGGTAGGCGGAGAACCCTACCATCACACCACGGCGGCCGATATGTACCTTACCATAAAAGAATTCGGACTTTCCAGATAGATACCCGGAACTCGAAGCTCTAGTTCGAAAAGGCAAGACTAAATTTTTCACGTGGTAACAGAATACCAGCTTTATTAAAAAAACACAAAAACGACCACTTTTAGTATTCGTTAATCCTAATTCTCGCTTTTATCGTTTTCGTTACATATAAGAACTTGCATTATATCTTAAAAATGGACGTCGAGGTTCCTAATATATTTACCTTCATATGTATGTATATGTAAGCATATACATGTTTGCACTTATTTATATCACATGTATTTGCTTGAGCTTTTATAAGTGCATTTCAGCAGCAATATAGGGCACGTAAACATTATTTAATGGAGATTTAATTACATTTGCAACCTTAAGATCACAACCACATACAAACAGGCATGCATATACATATTTAAGCGCCTGTAAACTCGAAACGAACTCTAAAGTGTGCTAACTGCATATACGGCAACCTGCAACATGTGAACAAGAGGCGATTTACCAACAACGCAAATTGAAAACAACAAAAAAAGTAAGGCAGTTTAAGTTCGGTTGAGACCGGTTTTTTAATATACATTACGGAGAAACCTTTAAAATGCATTTAAAAACAAGTAAGGAAGGTTAAGTTCGGGTGTAACCGAACATTACATACTCAGTTGAGAGCTATGGTGACAACATAAGGGAAAATAACCATGTAGGAAAATGAACCGAGTGAAACCCTGGATTGTGTTTGTATGACATGTGTATCAAATGAAAGACATTAAAGAGTATTTTATGAGGGAGTGGAACATAGTTCTATAGGTGGACGCCATTTAGGGATATCGCCATAAAGGTGGAACAGGGTTGACTCTAGAATGCGTTTGTGCGATATGAGTATCAAACCAAAGGTGTTAATGAGTATTTTAAAAGGGAGTGGGCCTTAGTTCTAGAGGTGGACGCCTTTTCGAGGTATCGCAATAAAGGTAGACCAGGGGTGACTCTAGACTTTGTTTGTACGATATGAGTAGCAAATGAAAGGTGTTAATGAGTACTTTAAAAGGAGTAATCCCTAGAATTTGTTTGTACAATATGGGTAACAAATGAAAGGTGCTAATGAGTATTTTAAAAGGGGGTGGGCCTTAGTTCTATAGGTAGAAGCCGTTTCAAAATATCGTCATAAGGGTGGACCAGGAGTGACTCTAGAATGTGTTTGTACGATATGAGTAGCAAACGAAAGGTGTTAATGAGTATTTTAAAAGGGAGTGGGCCTTAGTTCTATAGGTGGATGCCTTTTCGAGGTATCGCAATAAAGGTGGGCCAGGGGTGACTCTAGACTTTGTTTGTACGATATGAGTATCAAATGAAAGGTGTTGATGAGTATTTTTAAAAGGGAGTGGGCCTTCGTTTTATAGGTGGATGCCTTTTCGAGGCATCGCAATAAAGGTGGACCAGGGGTGACTCTAGACTTTGTTTGTACGATATGGGAATCAAATGAAAGGTGTTGATGAGTATTTTTAAAACGGAGTGGGCCTTTGTTCTAAAGGTGGATGCCTTTTCGAGGTATCGCAATAAAGGTAGACCAGGAGTGACTATAGAATTTGTTTGTACGATATGGGTATCAAATTAAAGATACTAATGAGTGTTTTAAAAGGGAGTGGTGGTAGTTGTATATGTGAAGGTGTTTTCCAGATATCGACCAAAATGTGGACCAGGGTGACCCAGAACATCATCTGTTGGATACCGCTAATTTATTTATATATGTAATACCTGCCAAGATTTCAAGGGTTTTTTATATCGCCCTGCAGAAGTTTTTCATTTTCTTCTACTTAATATGGTAGGTGTCACAACCATTTTACAAAGTTTTTTCTAAAGTTATATTTCACGTCAATAAACCAATCCAATTGCCATGTTTCATCCCTTTTTTCGTATTTGGTATAGAATTATGGCATTTTTTTCATTTTTCGTAATTTTCGATAACGAAAAAGTGGGCGTGGTCATAGTCGGATTTCGCTCATTTTTTATACCAAGATAAAGAGAGTTCAGATAAGTACGTGAACTAAGTTCAATAAAGATATGTTGATTTTTGCTCAAGTTATCGTGTTAACGGCCATGCGGAAGGATGGACGGACGACTGTGTATAAAAACCGGGCGTGGCTTCAACCGATTTCGCCCATTTACCCAGAAAACAGTTAGCGTCATAAAATCTATGCCTCCACCAAATTTCAAAAGGATTGGTAAATTTTTGTTCGACTTATGGCATTAAAAGTATCCTAGACAATGGAAAAGGGCGGAGCCACGCCCATTTTGAAATTTTCTTTTATTTTTGTATTTTGTTGCACCATATCATTATTGGAGTTAAATGTTGACATAATTTACTTATATACTGTAAAGATATTAAATTTTTGTTAAAATTTTACTTAAACCTTTTTTTAAGTGGGCGTGGTCCTTCTCCGATTTTGCTAATTTTTATTAAGCGTACATATAGTAATAGGAGTAACGTTCCTGCCAAATTTCATCATGATATCTTCAACGACTGCCAAATTGCAGCTCGCAAAACTTTTAAATTACCTTCTTTTAAAAGTGGGCGGTCCAAGTCCATTGTCCAAAATTTTACTAATTTTCTATTCTGCGTCATAAGTTCAACTCACCTACCAAGTTTCATCGCTTTATCTGCCTTTGGTAATGAATTATTGCACTTTTTCGGTTTTTCGAAATTTTCGATATCGAAAAAGTGGGCGTGGTTATAGTCCGATATCGTTTATTTTAAATAGCGATCTGAGTTGAGTGCTCAGGAACATCAAGATACCTCAAAATTTACTCAAGTTATCGTGTTAACGGACGGACGGACGGACGGACATGGCTTAATCTAAGTTTTTTTTCGATCCTGATGATTTTGATATATGGAAGTCTATTTCCATCTCGATTCCTTTATACCTGTACAGCCAACCGTTATCCAATCAAACTTAATATGCTCTGTGAGATCTGCTCAACTGAGTATAAAAATGTGACAAACACTAACCCTACCATTGTATTTGTAAGAAGGAGACTTTCACAGCGGTTTGACAAGACCTATGTGTGTATTTTGGCCAAGAAATGCTTCTCAGCTAAAAAAGATCTCATTTGCCTTAGAGTGTCCTGTTTAGATTCGAGTTGTTGGAAAAATATGGCTATCTTGTAGAAAAACTTAAAAATCAACACATGAAAAATTATTATTGTTTGTTTTCAATGCCAATCTTATACGGGCTTACGTAAACTCGTTTATCGAAATTTGTGAATATAACTTCCTTTTGCTCTAGTATATAAACGGACTTATAGACAGCCTTAACCGATTTTCGGTAACCAAAATATCGGTAAATGGAAAAGGTTACTACTATACTACTCTCCCGATTCCTTCAATTTAAAGAGAAATATCTTGCGCGCCTGTACAGCTGGTTATAAAAAGGAAAAACAATCAAAAGTTACATTAAAAAACTTTACAAAAACACATTTAAACAACAACAACCAAAAATAAATAAATACAAGGCGCGGCCACCTCCAAAGAGTTTGAGCCGAGCTTCTCTTCCAACTTGCGTCGTGCTTTTAATATTTCCCACTAATTGGCGGGACGGGACTTACATATTTTACACCGACTCTGAAGGGCATCTGCAAGGTAGATGAGTTTTTACTGAAAAGCTTTTCATGGCAGAAATAGACTTGGGAGTGTTAGCCAAATCACTGCCGAAAGGCGACCCCGCTTAGAAGAACTTTTTTCTAATTGAAAAAACTTGTTTCTAAATCTTTGATGTTGCTTTTCACGGGAATCGAACTTATTGTCTTCGGTGTGGTAGATGGAGCACGCCACCACCACACTCCGCCGGCCAACAACAACTGCAAAAAAATATTTTGAGATGCAAGCACGGACAATGTTGTTATACATATATACTAGGGCGGGTCGATTTAAAAATCGCTCATTGTTCTGTGAAAATCGTATTGCAGGGATCAAAATAAGAAACTTTGCCGAAGGAACCATACCTCTAAAATGAATTCTGATGTCCCCCAATTTGGGTCGAACTTTTGGGTAGGGGCAAATTTTGAAAAATCCCACTTTGACCCATTTAGAGTGCTCCAATCGGGTCCAAATGTATGACCGACCCCCACTAACTTTGCAGGCCCGACCCACCGATGCCAGTGGCATACCCCTGGAACCCCCTGGGGGTTCACCATATAAACATTTCAAAAAATCGCCGGTTTTGCACTTTACATGAAAAAATTAGCTAAATGGCTATATGGTAATAAGGCCAATTGACCTTATGGCCATTGACCTTATGTCACCACACCATCACATTAATGCATTGTCATCGAGCCTTGATTGGTGTGCTCCCTAGAATATGATTTTCACAGAGCAATGGGCGATTTTTTTGCCTCCCCACAAATCGACCCGACCTAATATATACATATGTTTTATTTCATCTTCTTTGTATTTGCGCTTACATTAAACAAAGCATGATTACGTAGGACTGTGTACCATGTAAATTCATTTTAATTTTACTAGCAGTCATGTTTTTCCGCGCATTTTTTTGTTTTCGGTGTAATTTCAGAATAGCCTTCTTGCTTTAATGTCCGCCAGTCAACGCCTTTCGCTTAACTCGTCAGCTTCCGTACAACTTTCCAGGGCGTTGACTTTATGGGCGTAGTAACGATTCTCATGTTTGCCTGTGCACGAAGGAAAATAAGCTGAAAGTGCAGGGAGGAGTTGATGCCTTAGGCTATTAAATATAAATGCACACGTTTGCTGAGATGAAATTTGCGCTGACAGCAAAACAACAACAAAATAGAACAAACAAAAAATAACACTTAAAAACTGTGACGCCAAAGAAATCGAAAACTTAACCAAAATGAGCGGAAATCGTTGAGAAACCCTTAGGCAAAAAGGCTTTGAATTCGACTCGTTTGACATGTACCATGAAACTTAAAGATCTCTGAAATCATATTGTAGACTCTTTTCGCTCCCACTCCCATCTCTACTCGCACCCCCACACCCGAACACCTACACCCGCACCCTTTCCATTTCAACTCCCAACTACTGTTCCCACTCCCACTGCACTCGCAGTCCCGCTCTCATTCCCACTTCCAATCCTTCTCCCACTTCCACTCCTTCCTCCATTTCCACTACGTCTCCCTAACTCCCGCTCCCACTATCACTTTCACTCCTACTCCTATGTAACACATACACCCTTCCTGCTGTATTTCTGCAACTTACGTCTTGTTAATGATTTAGCTCCGAGTACGCTGCAGTGATCTGGCAGCTTTTAGGATATGATAAGTACTGGTAGCTCGTCGCACTGGCTTATCAGTTTGTTCATGACCATTATCAACTACAAAGATGATGATACTCCGTCCTACGGCGTATCATTGTTCATGGATTTTGTGGTAGCTAGAATAGTTTTAAAGGTATTTGAGTTAGAAAGGAAAATACTATACACAAAGAAATATTATTATTCCTTACACACAAACCAATATTAATGCAAACAAAATCTCGTCAAGGCTTTTAACTTACTAAAACCGTTAAGTTTATTTTGTGTTTGTTTATAATTTAACTCAAGCTAAGTTAATTCAAAAGTGGTTATCAAAAAACTTGTTCTTGCTATGTCATTAAGGCAGTGTTGTATACAACCACGCCGCTGCCTTTTTCGAACGTTCATTCATGGTTGGTGGTGTTCGTGTTCTGATGTGGCTGCCGTGGGAATGCAGCAATTTGCCTCATACCACAAAAACAAAAACATTGAAAAAATTGTAACTTTACCAAAAGGAAGAAAAGTACATACATTCATATGTATATGTTGCCAAATCTATTCACATTTCCCCATACGTAAACTTTAATGCGATATTGTGATGCTACATACCACAGTAATTAGTGCGCGGTTGTAACGGCATTTGAGTACTCACGTATTATATAAACGTACTTAACGAGAACTTTTGGCAACACACATGCGAGGGTATACAAGATTAAACCCAAAATGTGCACCCCTATACCTAAAGCCTATTTTTCTGTGTTGCTTAGTGAGAAGGAGAGGTAGAAGTAGAGAATAAGTTAGTGGTAGATTCTCTAGAGGGGGAGTGAGAACGAAATGAAGAAAGATAGAATCAGAGGTATAGGAAGTGATGGAATTTTATCTTAATTGTAAGTAACTTGGGGATATGCTCCCACTGCTCCTACATTTCATCGGGTTGATTTGTGCTCTCAGAGAGCAAGTGTGAGAGTCCAGTTGCGAAATCATTAGCAGTGTGTTGCGATTGCAGCCTCTCGACGTCTAGTTTGCCTTGTGTTTTTTGTTCCTTGTTTTTAGCTGCGCAGAGGCGGGTGCGGGTTTTGGTTGCGATGGGATAATGATCCAAGTCGATATTAGGTCCTCGGATCGTGCGCACATCTAAAACACTGGAGCCATGCCGCTCGTCTACCACAAGGTGGTCGATCTGATTGCGAGTATTTCGATCGGGCGACATCAATGTAGCTTGATCTATCTTTTTATGTATGAACCTCGTGCTGGATATACCATGTTTCGAACACCGACAAAGTCAATCAGCCTCGGTCCGCTAGGATAAATTTTATTGTGTAGGCTGAAGTTGCCGACTGTGGGGTCAGAAACACCTTCTTTGCCCACCCTGGCGTTAAAGTCGCCAAGCATGACTTTTATATCATGGCGGGGGCAGCGCTCATATGTGCGTTCTAATTGTTCATAAAAAGCGTATTTCACCTTATCTTCTTTCTCCTCTGTCGGTGGATGAGCGCAGATGAATAAATTTTGCTTTTATTCGGATAGCGGCGAGATGTTTGTCCACAGGAGTTAACGCAAATACTTGGCGACAGGGTCTCTCCCCCACCACCAATCCGACATCGATAGTGCGCTTATTTGTATGACCACTCCAACAGATATCACAATTTTTAATCTTCTTTCTTCCTTGCTTCGTCCAACGCATTTATTGGATGGCGGTTATATCAGATTTTACTTTGACGAGGACATTAACCAGCTGGGCATCTGCACCAATTCCATTCAGGGAGCGGACGTTCCAGGTGCATTGTGCCATGGTCGTCATCAGAAAAGGGTTGTCTTTTTATCCAAGGCTTTGTTGAGCTTATCAATGGAGTGTGGTTTGACGTGGCGGGTCCCAAGCCTAGCGCACAAGCCGCTTAGCGGGATGAAAATATTATTTGCAGGTTTATTAGCGGGCCGCGTGATCCAAGACATACGCCCGCTTGCAGCTGCACTTCGTGGTAGACAGATGCTTCCGATGAAAGATCCCCCAGCTAGCCCTTAAACCTATTATGTCAGAGTGGCCTAGCCAGGTTGTCGCCTTTTCATATTAGCTCGGATGTTTAGTGGCTACCCAGAGGATGCTTGGCCCTAAGTGACCGGAAGTAGTGAGCTACTTGAACCGCATGCAAAAGAATGGCTCTTGTCATTCCCAGGTCAATGGCGGTCAGAATCTTTCCCCATTTTCGTGGACTTTTACACACGGCTCCACCCTCCAATCATCTGCATATATTTGAGTGTTAAGTCCGTTGGATTTCCGTAACTGATGGAGGTAATCTATAACTATATATAAGCATGAGAGAGGAGAAAGTTCACCCACTTGAGGGCTTTCCCTAGTGGAAGCAATGGAATCTATTACCCCTCCCAGCTTAAGAGTGCCAATGATCATTGCTCTTATTTATATCCTCGAAAGCACATGAATGAATAAAAAGCAATTAATATATACGATTATTTATTACAGCTCTAACAAGGCATAGCGAATATGCTCATACAATACTTGTCATAAGGTGATTATCGAAATCTTATTAAAATTTAATTTTAAAAATTTACCAATAGACCACAATAATACTCCTAGTAATTCCATTTGAATTTATTTGTTTTTAGTATATTCCTAATCTCTTTTTTTTAAACTTCGTCAGACGAATTCCAGCAGGATTTTGGTTAAAAAAAAAATAAAAATTGCAACAAAATTTGAAATCCAAAGCATTTTGCATATTATTAACTAAATAACCAAATATGTCACCAACCAACTGACTACGCATTGTGTCCTTGATGTAGTTATTGTGCTGATGACGCCGTTGCTGCCTGCTGACTGCGGTTGGGTTTCTGCGTAATTTATGGCTTTGAACGAAATATGCTGAAACTGCAAAAAGCCCGTTGCGGTAGTTATGCACAGCATAGCCGATAAGTGAATAACATTGTCCATCTGCAAAAACGAACATACAGATAGAAACAAAAATAGCTCTGCTGAGAGAGATTAACAAAAGTTCGTTGAGTTACAATAGCCGTGTTTTTTTTTACACGTCTACGTTTGCGGGTAAAAAAAAACACTTATCGTCACTTAGATAATGTTTAGGAGACCCATCTAGCGGCAACCAGCTACAGAACATTTTGTACCAAAAAGCGGAGAGCAAAATATTACTTCGCAGTAGAAAGGAAATTGAGCCTAAAACTCCATTAGAATTACCTACTTTTATAGTTTCGTATGGAGAAGATGTTTTTCCAAAGTTGACTATCTCAGTATTACTAATGTATTATAATCATATTATTATTAAATATGTATTTGAGTCTACTTATAGACGATATCTTCAGCCCATGATAAAAATATAGGAAGGTAAAACCATTCTCTCTTCTCGGCGGCCGTAATGATTTTTTGAATTAAAAAAAAATTAAAATTTCTCCCAAAAACTTTGTGGAAATGCCAAATCAAAGGATACAAACAAAAATTTAAGTATATTTGACTTCACAAATGCCCGAAAAAAAAAATAAAAATAAAATAGATCCAAAATTTGGTATGAGTTTTTTTAGTTCAGTTTTGTAGTGTGTTTTTTTTTTTTTATTTACTTTGTACCATTTAACCATGCATGATCATAATTTCCTTATACCAGCATCCAGCTTTCTTCTATCATTAGAGATGTTGCCGGTCTTCGCAGCTGCACGATTCATCTAGTCCAACTGGGAGCTATACATTTTTGGAGGTTGAATTTTTCCGACATCCTTTTTCCCTCACTTTGGCGTTAAGTGGGTCATCCCGGTTTTGTTTTGATGACATGCGGAGAGCAGCGCACATATACATTTTCCTGTTTAGTATCGACAGAACTAGGCGGCATAGTCTTTTTCCCGTCCGTCCATGTATGGTTCTTATTTTTGTTGTACATATCCCTCGCCTGGGTTTAATAGGCTAGAACACTCAAGAAACTTTAAATAAAATTCTCTAACGGAGGTCCAAGGAATCGAGAAGCTTCAATATAGATTTACCAGAAACAAGTCGCTATTACAGATTTTTGTTCCACATTACAGATGAATACATGATTTGTGCTTGTAGTCTTTGATACTTTTTAAAACAAATTAATTCACACATAAATTACACTGGTTTACAGCCAAAATGCACCAGAGACGCCATTATGAAATTCCTATGTAAAATCATCCCCTGATTCCGAAAATCAAGGTTATTTTTAATTCTATGGTAACATTTTTGAGATATTTACGAATAACCGTTTTTTTTTTTTTTTTTTTTTTTAATTGGGTCCACTTAATCATATATACATATCTCAAGAACGAATTGAGCACTACAAAACGGTTTGAAGTTTTTAAAAGGTAATAAAATTTGCTATAAACTGTGCACACAGTACTTTTTGCTAGGCCCTGCAGATTCAAAGATAACGAACAATCATTACGGATTTTTTCAATTTTTTTTGTAAAGATATAAAAAAACAATTAAGGAAGGCTAAGTTCGGGTGTAACCGAACATTACATACTCAGTTGAGAGCTGTGGAGACAAAGTAAGGGAAAATCACCATGTAGGAAAATGAACCTAGGGTAACCCTGGAATGTGTTTGTATGACATGACTATTAAATGGAAGGTATTAAAGAGTATTTTAAGAGGAAGTGGGCCATAGTTCTATAGATGGACGCCATTTAGGGATATCGCCATAAAGGTGGACCAGGCCTGACTCTAGAATTTGATTGTACGATATGGGTATCAAATGAAAGGTACTAATGAGTATTTTAAAAGGGCGTGGGCCTAAGTTCTATAGATGGACACCTTTTCGAGATATCGCCCTAAAGGTGGACCAGGAGTTACTCTAGAATTTATTTTGTACGATATGGACATCAAATGAAAGGTATTAATGAGTATTTTAAAAGGGTGTGGGCCTAAGTTCTATAGATGGACGCCTTTTCGAGATATCGCCATAAAGATGGACCAGGGGTGACTTTAGAATTTGTTTGTACGATATGAGTATCAAATTAAAGGTGTTAATGAGTATTTTAAGAGGGCGTGGGCCTTAGTTCTATATATGGACGCCTTTTCGAGATATCGCCATAAAGGTGGACCAGGGGTGACTCTAGAATTTGTTTGTACTATATGGGTATCAAATGAAAGGTGTTACTGAGTATTTTAAAAGGGAGTGGGCCTTAGTTCTATAGGTAGAC
Organism: Eurosta solidaginis; assembly: GCF_040869045.1. NCBI lineage: Eukaryota > Metazoa > Arthropoda > Insecta > Diptera > Tephritidae > Eurosta > Eurosta solidaginis. Next base: position 356,563,349 of record NC_090319.1, on the reverse strand, counting down.
GCCTTTTCGGAATATCATTATAAAAGTGGACCAGGGTTGACCCTAGAATGCGTTTGTACAATATGGGTATCAAACGAAAGGTGTTAATAAGCGTTTTAAAAGGGAGTGGGCCTTAGTTCTATGGGTGGACGCCCTTTCGGGATATCGTCATAAACGTGGACCAGGGGTGACTCTAGAATGCGTTTGTACAATATGGGTATCAAATGAAAGGTGTTAATGAGTATTTTAAAAGGGCGTGGGCCTTAGTTCTACAGGTGGACGCCTTTTCGAGATATCGCCATAAAGGTGGTCCAGGGGTGACTCTAGAATTTGTTTGTACGATATGGGTATCAAACGAAAGGTGTTAATGAGTATTTTAAAAAGGCGTGGGCCTTAGTTCTACGGATGGTCGCCATAAACGTGGACCAGGGGTGACTCTAGAATGTGTTCGTACGATATGGGTATCAAATTAAAGGTATTAATGGGGGTTTTAAAAGGGAGTGGCCCATAGTTGTATATGTGAAGGCGTTTTCGAGATATCGATCAAAATGTGGACCAGGGTGATCCAGAACATCATCTGTCGGGTACCGCTAATTTATTTATATATGTAATACCACGAACAGTATTCCTTCCAAGATTCCAAGGGCTTTTGATTTCGCCCTGCAAAACTTTTTCATTTTCTTCTACTTAATATGGTAGACGTCACACCCATTTTACCAATTTTTTTCTAAAGTTATATTTTGCGTCAATAAAACAATCCAATTACCTTACCATGTTTCATCCCTTTTTTCGTATTTGGTATATAATTATGGCATTTTTTTTCATTTTTCGTAATTTTCGATATCGAAAAGTCATAGTCGGATTTCGGCCATTTTTTACACCAATACGAAGTGAGTTCAGATAAGTACGTGAACTAAGTTTAGTAAAGATATATCAATTTTTGCTCAAGTTATCGTGTTAACGGCCTAGGGGAAGGACAGACGGTCAGCTGTGTATAAAAACTGGGCGTGGCTTCAACCGATTTCGCCCTTTTTCACAGAAAACAGTTATTGTCATAGAATCTAAGCCTCTACCAAATTTCACAAGGATTGGTAAATTTTTGTTCGACTTATGGCATTAAAAGTATCCTAGACAAATTAAATGAAAAAGGGCGGAGCCACGCCCATTTTGAAATTTTCTTTTATTTTTGTATTTTGTTGCAACATATCATTACTGAAGTTGAATGTTGACATAATTTACTTATCTACTGTAAAGATATTAACTTTTCTTTTAAAATTTGAATTAAAAAATTTTTTTTTTAAAAAGTGGACGTGGTCGTTCTCCGATTTTGCTAGTTTTTATTAAGCAGACATACAGTAATGAGGGTAACGTTACTGCCAAATTTCATCATGATATCTTCAACGACTGCCAAATTACAGCTTGCAAAACTTCTAAATTACCTTCTTTTAAAAGTGGGCGGTGCCACGCCCATTGTCCAAAATTTTACTAGTTTTCTTTTCTGCGTCATAAGTTCAACTCATCTACCAAGTTTCATCGCTTAATCTGTATTTGGTAATGAATTATCATACTTTTTCGATTTTTCGAAATTTTCGATATCGAAAAAGTGGGCGTGGTTAATGTCCGATAAAGTTCATTTTAAATAGCAATCTGAGAGCCCAGGAACCTACATACTAAATTTCATCAAGATACCTCAAAATTTACTCAAGTTATCGTGTTAACGGACAGACGGACGGACGGACGGACATGGCTCAATCGAATTTTTTTTCGATACTGATGATTTTGATATATGGAAGTCTATATCTATCTCGATTCCTTTATACCTGTACAACCAACCGTTATCCAATCAAAGTTAATACACTCTGTGAGCTCTGCTCAACTGGGTATAAAAAATATATTTTGCGAGGAAGGATCTCGAAAACTTTTTGATTTTTTGCAGATTTTTTTTTTTCTTTCTAAGCTTTGTTTTATTACAAAAAAAATAAGCTTTCATTCAACCAAATCGATTGCCCAATACAAAAGTTATAAGCATTCAAATAAATATGTCCATTTAATACTTAAGTACCCTAATTTATTGCCGTCTATGAACAATCGCCACTCTTTTGAATCATATGGTTCACCAAACTGTTTGAATAGTCCAGCAATGTCTTTGCAGTAACAAACACTGTCCTCCTTCGTATAGTACTTGGAAAATTGTTCATGACGAGTTCTATAATATGTTACCTTAACATCGAATGAAACAAATTGAATGAAAGCTGATTTTTTTTGTAATAAAATACAGCTTAGAGAGAAAAAAAAATCTGCAAAAAAATAAAAAGGTTTCGATTCGAGATTCTTCCTCGCAAATTACAAATTTTTTTATATTTTTACAAAAAAAATTGAAAAAATCCGTAATGATTGTTCGTTATCTTTAAATCTGCAGGGCCTAGCAAAAAGTGTTGTACGCACAGTTTATAGAAAATTTTATTACCTTTTAAAAGCTTTAAACCTTTTTGCAATTGCTTTATTCGTTCTTGAGATATATATGATTAAGTGGACCGAATTTATTTATTATTTTTTTTTTTTCTTTTTAAAAACGGTTATTCGTAAATATCTCAAAAACGTTATTTTCTTTTTGAACATATGAAAGATTATGAAACATATGAAACTTTCTTAACTCTCAATAAAATAAAAATACAAAGTAATATTTCTGTTTCACCACCAATGCTTAGCTGAGTCACAAACTATCCTACTTATCAGCTAGCTTATTCTCGACTTTCAACAGTGTTGCTGTAGTACAAATTTTGAGTCGAATTAAATGGCAGTATTGATATTTATTTCATTATGCAAATATAGCAACCCCGCTATTGTGTGAGTTCACTGGGTGGCGTGTAATTAAAACGTAGTCAAAAATACTACTATGTATAAAACAGCTGATAGGGTTTTTGTATGCCAAATGGGTTTAGTAACTAAGTTGGTGAAACCGAGAAAAAACTTAGCCTCAAATCAAGGCTAAGTTAACTTGCAACTAAGTTTTAGCCTAAGCCGAGTTGGTGAAATCGGCCCTAAAAGTGTTTACAGAAACAAACTAGCATAATCATGTTGGTGTATTTATACTTTTGATTGGTTGGAAGGGAAGGAAAGAATAATGAATATAGTTAAAAAAAAAAAAAAACTAAAAAACACGCTTTTAAGTAATATCGAACTAAAGCACAAATCGCCTAGGCTTTTTTCACAATAATACTAGTATTTTTCATTCACTATTATAATACACTTATTTTGAAAATCATTTTTGACTGGTAAGATTTCGTACAAAACTCATAAAGTTGCCATTCGGCAGGCTTAGTGACTTTACACTTTTCAACCAGGATGCTCAGATCTGATTGAAAACTTGATCTATCTCCTGGTGAGAGGATGGACATACCAAGTTTGACATCATCAGCATGCATTATCCGTTTGCTGTACTTCAAAACATTTGGAAAGTCATTAATGAGCAGCAGAAACAAAATTGTACAAAATTTGCTGCCCTAAGGGATACCAGAAGTAGCGTCATTAGATTCACAATTAGTAAATACTAGGCGGACCCGTGCGCATCTTGCGCAACAAAATACAAAAGCTTCATATGAAATATCAACAAAAATCAGCTGTTTTGTCAATCACTCATCTGTCAATAAAAACCCACATGCGCTTGCGATGCCACTTGGCGAATGAATGCCGGTAATGCAGTGTTAGTTCTAATCAAATATTCACAATAATGCCATAGTACAAATAGATTTATTTGTGAGCTCACAATCGTTTATTTTTAACAAATTATTTTAATAAAATATAGCTAAACAAAAGCACTACCATCAATAATGCCCAAAGCTCGCTAATAGCACGAATCTTCATCTTTAAAACCAAAACTGTATTTATAGATTTGGACTTCAAATAAGTGCGAAAAAGGGACCTGCACATAAAAGCAACAATTAGAAATAATATATAAAATAACAGTTTGTTCTCTATCCTTCAAGTATGCAGATACCCAGGAAAGAAACAAATGCGGGAAGTCCATTTGATCGAGTTTGAACAAAAGAAGTGAATGGGAAACTTTATCAAAATCTTTACTTAAATCTGTAAAAATGACATCGATATCGTTATGAACCTATAATCCATTCAGTAGATGAGTTGTGAACTTTAGCAACTTAGTCACGGTAGATTTACTAATGCAAAAACCACGTTGATTATATAATTTTTACTGGCTCTTGCGAAAATACAAAAAATATCCGCAATTCAGTTTACTTTTGTTGGTCCCCGCTGCACATGCATGGTGGTTTTGATGTGGCCATGACAGAAATAGTTTGGAGATTTCTCTCACGAGTGATGGTGTTTGGTATGCTTTTTGGTTGTATGATTTTTCGAAAATTTATGAATCATGCAATCTGATGAGTAGCGGAGTTTAATTTCCTGATCGTTTTTTTTCAATTTACATAAAATCTTCACGTAACACCATCGGTGTGGAGTTATTGCACCTTCTATGTCATATTCGGATATTTCTTCCTATTGCAATTTTTATACCTTTCATGAACATTCAAAGAACCATACCGAAATGATCAAAGCAGCGCTCTGAATTACTTAGTTAGGCTTGCCTGTTTCTGTCATTCGGTCTTTCAATTTAGTTCAGATTAGCTCTTCAGATTTGAACTATTTGTTCGAGACTTATTAAGAAAGGTGTGCTTTCAATATATGTTTAAGCTTAAAAAAAATTACAAAGCGCAAATACCTTCGAAGATATTTACATAGGCATAACGCATTTTGGCTCCTTTTTTAATTTTTTCTAAAAATTGGACGATTGTCAACCATAAACAAATGATCACGCATTCCGGAATTGTTGTATTTGTATTTGAATTTGAAAAAAAAATTTGATGACGTAGGGTTTTTGAAATTTTTCGATTTATTACATTTCATATTTCTCTACCAGTGTTCGGAGTATTTAAAACTTTTATCTGAGTAAACGACTACGCCAGAAAAAAAACTAAATTTTCGGATTATATTTTTTCTTTCTTTTTTGAAGGCAGGCGAACAACTAACATCAAATTGATTTGGTGGCTTGGCAACCCTTCGATTGTGTTTCTGTCATGCAAAAAAGTTATCTCCCTCATCAGATGCACATGTAGTCGACCCAAAATGTTCAGGATGGCCAATTAATGTTCACATTAGCTTACTAAATTCTGGAAGAAAAGTAGTCTCTATCTCCCCAGATATTGATCGCGAAAGAGATTTTTTTTATTATTTTCGGCTTACCATACATATTTCATGCTCTTTTAATGACGGAAGGTTTCAAGACCGGGGCAGATTCCTGCAGGAATGATAATGGCAACCTGGTAACTAACGTAGAGAGTGTGGGGGAAGACGAACCCGATACCTCAATGGCCGATTATGAAAAACACGCTCCGGCGTGAAGCAAGAATGGCAATATCCCGGCTAAAAAACACGTGGTGCCAAGTAATGACGGGATACCCGCCGGGCTGTTCAATCATGGAGACAAAGAGTTGCTATAAAACAAAGATGCAAAAAAAGTGGGTTTTGCCGTAAATGAGGACAAGGCGAAGTACTTGCTGTCATCGCGGCCTTTGTTGCCACGTCACTGTTGACGGATATAAATTCGAGACTGTGAAACATTTCTCCTATTTGCGAAGCAGCATTGAAAGAAAAAAGAATGAAAGCCTAGAAATCAAACGGAGAATTACTGTTACCAATTAATGCTTCTTTAGGTAACTGAAAAGTAAAATCCTCTCTCGACGAACAAAAATCACGCTCTACAAGTCATTCATCATATCTGTCCTGTTGTATGGCTCGGAATCATGGAAGGTGTAGAGAGAAGGTGACATGGCTCTTGGAGTATTCGAGAGAAAAGTTCTCCGGAAGATTTATAGTCCTGTTCGTGATGTCGACGGCGAGTACCGAAGGAGGTATAATGATGAGCCATATGAGATTTTCGCAGATATGGCGATAGTGCAGCGAAAAAAACAGAAAACTTCGCTAGCTAGGTCATGTTATGCGGATGGACGAATACGCTCCGGTCAAGAAAGAAAGTAACCGCGGTTTGTAAGCAGAAGAAAGGAAGGCCTTCACTGAGTTGGGAAGGCAGTTGGAAGAAGATTTGACTTCGGTTAGTGCTCCCAATTGGCGACTGTTATCGCAAAACAGGGTTAGATGAATTCACAGACTCAACGTACTTCATTTTTATATAAAACTTCAAGAAGTCCTGTATGTTGAATTTTGGCAGGATTCATATATCGCGTCCGGACGCATTTTTTGCTTACATTTTACTCCTTCTATTCTCATTCCGTACGAAAAAGTTATAAAAACTGTAAGTAAAATGGGAACAAACATGTCTTAAAACACGAGCGCTGCATTCAAGTCATTTCATCCAATCGTCAATTGTAAACAATCAGTTTTCCATAAGTATGCAATGCAAACTTCAACCAAAAGATATTAGGTAGTGAGACTATTTAGTTTTCAACTCGACCCACATAAACCTTTGAGATAAAAAATGTAGCAGGAAAATAAGAGCGGAGCAAAATACTCCAATTGGAATAGAGTCTGAACACTACATCGGCAACGAAACATGTTGTCAAAAGCGTGACGTCACGCCAAGAAAATTTATTTCAAGCTAACTATGAGTTTTTTGCTCTCTTATTTTTTAATGCGGGATCTGTTTATTGTTCATGACTTCCAATGGCATCTGCAAGGCAGGCGGGTTTTTACTGAAAAGCTTCTCATGGCAGAAATGCACCTGGAGAGTATTTGCCAAATCACTGCGGACGGGCGATCCCGCTTACAAAAACTTGTTTTCAAAAAAAATTTGTTTTCAAATTTCGATGTTTTTGCGATGGATTTGAACCCAGGATCTTCGGTGTGTAAGCGAAGCACTCTGCCACCACACCACGTCGGCCATATATATATTCTTAATACTAATTTCACACAGACGGCGTATTGAATAATAAAGGCAATTTTCTACATTAAGACGCTTATTGAGCTCAATCCTCCCTACAAAATTCAAATCTATTATTATTTCATTAGTAGCTAATCGAATGCCTAATGAAGTCAAAAGCACAATGCAACTCTGTTGGCCGCGTTCCGCTTCCGTTTCTGTTTCTGACTTTTCAAAGCAAATGTCATTGTCTGCATGGTGGAACGATACAAGGTGGCCGCATCGAGCAGCTGATTATAACCTTTTTTATTTGATTTGATACATCAACTACCGGCGCAGTACGATTTTGACATTTGTCCATCGAATTTACAAGTACATAGAATTTTTTTTGTTTGTAGGTATGTCACCATGCTCCCACCTTGTATCGTTCCGCCATGATTGTCTGTCTCATCCTTCATACTAATCGAGCAGTTACTTCTGTGTGAAAGCAAAAAATTTACGATTTCATTAGCAGGTGAAATGAGATCATTAAGTTTCTGTGTGAAAACAGTATTAGTTTGTTAATTTAGTCCCACCAAATGAACAAATGTGAAATCTTTGTACTTCGCTATTAGAAATTTGCGCTCCTCGAGTTGTACGTCCATTATTTTCGTTATCTACCTTTTATTGTTCAAACAGAAAACTTGGGAGTATAACTTTGTATTTCATAACATAAATGGTATAAAGGCTTCGAAATAGCCGATTAAAGCTTTTTTCTCATTCAAATATTTTTTTGCATAATAGCTTACTTCGATACATCGATGATCCGATATGCTGATATTAGAATGTTTAGCGCTTGTCACTGTGGCTAGTAGAATGATTACAACGGGAACTTGGGTTCGTGTGGTTTGGGGCATGTAAATAACAGGAGCGCTTTTACATTGTCGGGATCCATGACACGAAGTTTTTCTCTTGTATCCACAAGATGCACTTTTTTTTCTATACCCAGCACTAATTTGCAGACAAGGATACTGGAACTCTGATTTGCTAACACAGTATCATAAAGGATTCAGGATGGATATAAAATTTCTTATATTAAAACCATTCTCATCGACAGGGATTTTGATTGAGCCATGTTCGTCCGTACGTCCATAACACAATAGTTTGATGAAAAATTAAAATATCTTTACTAAGTTTGGTATTCCGGCTTATCTCAGCTTATCTACAGAACAGGTTTGAGTTAAAAAAGGAGCGAAATCGCATTAAATGACCGGGACATCTGCTTGAAATACACTACACTTTTGATTACATTTTGGAGCCAGCGGTGTGGATTAGTATGCCGTTATTAACTGGAACCATTCCCCTCTACCAAGCATTCCCACTTGAAATGATAGTGCTATCAGCACCCTTAAACTGCAGTTTGCGGGGATAGCAATCTCTGTTGGAATTAAAAGCTCCCAGCGGAATCAAATTATGCATATTGCCTTCCCCTTGCTGAGTATACCTCCAGAACCCAGATTCCTTGAATCTCAGTGCGGTTTTTGCTAACGTATGTAATATATGCTTGTCTATCCGAAGCAGGTTTAAGGGACAGGAGCAGCTACGCATGCAGTGCGCTGAACTTCTTGTAGTTCCTACCAAGAACTTCCCTCCACATATTAGATCCCTACGACATCGCTGGTGCCACCACTGGGACTCCACTTCATACCGTGATGCAGACGTAGAAAGCGATACAGGCGTAAACAAAGGTGCAGGCCTTCTGTACGAGTTCCTCCATACACGCTTTCGAGTGAATTTTAAAATCGATTTTTAGTCCCAAATTTTTCGTACTACTTGATAGACTTAATTGCTGAGATTCATACTTCCTCGTGAATAGTAGTAGATCCGCCATCGCCAGGTTTATCATAAGGCCACTTCCCCGTGCTTACCGAAATAGTCTGGTTAACGTTCTCTCCATCATTTTACTCATTACTGAAGGGAATACACTCGAAATCAGGATCACCACATCGTTAGCTCACGCCACAAACGTCACACCATTTATATCGAGTTACGCTTGAATATCGTTAATAGTAACGAGCCATAGCTGAGATAAGAGCACCCCAACTTGAAATCTGATTCTACATATTTGCTTACTAATTCCAGCTCCCCCAGCTCAACTTATACCTCGCGGCTACGAAGAAGGGACGATAGGGACCGAGAGCTGATTCTATTGCGTCAGCTTTTACGTTGTTAAAGGCACCTTCTACATCACAAAACGTGTCCAGAGTAAATTGTTAAGGCACAATGGATTTCTAAATTTTTCACACTAACTCTTGTATCGCCGTTTTTGTGAATTTTCCTGTCTATGGGAATCTCATCATGAAGTTCATTTATCTGTATATCAAACAATCTTTGAAGTATGTTTAGCACAACAGATGTAAGACTTATTGGCCTGGTATATTTGGCCAGCTCGTGTCCCTTTCTTCCCACTTTGATATGATATATTTTGAAATTTTTTTTTCAAATTTTTATCAAGGGTCTCAATATCAGCCCACGCGTCAAACTTCAACATTCTAGATGTATTATTTACTAAATAATCAAGTTTTTTGCGTTTTCCAAAATGTTGTATATATAAAAAGTAGCCGTGCTTATCCTCCGATTTCGCTCATTTTCAATACCAATCTATTGTGGGTCCAGATAAGCTCGTGTACTAAATTTGGTGAAGATATTTCGATATTTACTCAAATTATCGTGTTAACGGACAGACGGACGGACGGGCGGACATGGCTCAATCAAGTTTTTTGTTTTCGATACTGATCATTTTGATATATGGAAGTCTATATCTATCTCGATTGCTTTATACCTGTACAACCAACCGTTATCCAATCAAAGTTAATATAGTTTGAATGCCATCCACGCTGAGTATAAAAAGGTATAAAAGAGTTTAATATTTCTAACATATGTTATGTCACTATTATACTCCGAGCAATATCATTTTAAGCAAGCCAGTTAAATAAATTTCCCACATTGCCAGTTTTCAACAGAAAAAAAAACTAAATATGTGAGTGTATTGGTTTATTATTTAGGATGTCACTTATTTGAACTAATCAATAATAAATTCTCGAAAGGTTATATGCTAGTTCCTTGTTATTGATCATTCGAATGTGATTAAACCAAAATCAAACATAACCTGAGTAATGTACTGATTGACAGTATGTCAATAAAAACACTTTTCCAGGCATTCAGCCATCTGGCATATTTGTACGTTTTTCAATCAATTGCTAAAATCAAAAATGTCACTCTTTGTATCAACGCGCTTCGAAACATTTTCAATGCAGACCTTAGATACGTTAATATGTATGTAGGCCAAATGTCCCTGCAAGAAATGAAAGTATTAAGGTAAGGACGGGTAAGGGGTGCAAGGTAAAGAGATACTCCTAACTGCAACACAACTCGTAAAAAATTCGATTAAAAGTTTATTTGATGCTTAGGCATTAGATCTATTTAAAGAATCTACAATTGAGAAATCGTATTCACCAATAAACTCCGTAGTGTCCTACGAACACGCATGTCTCATAACCGCTATGTTTCAGTGATATTTTATTTTCGCAATATGACACAATGAGAAATCCAGACAAGTGAGAGTCGTTCTGTACTTTACTGCTCATCAAGTTTAATTTTTTTAATTTTATTCGATGTCAAAAGTAATATAACCTCGCACTGGTCCTCCATATCTCCTTTTGTATTGGCGTTAGGTTTCTGTAATGGCTTTCGTAGCAAGGTACTTATTTTTCAGCTACTATTTTTTCAAAGCGGTCAAAGATACTACGGTGCAGTGGAATAACTCCCAAATATTTTCCATACAAATTGGGACATATTCCATTATGAAATAGCTCCCAATCCAATTGGACTTATTTCATAATTTTTGCAGGTAATTATTTCATAATGAAATAACTCCCAAATGAAATAATCGCAATAAATTTTCTTTGGGTGTTATTTCATATTTTTTTGAGATTGGGAGTTATTTCATTTTTATTGGGACTTACTTCATTATTTTTAATTCAGGCATTGGGAGCTATTTCATTTTTGTTGGGAGTTATTTCATTTTCTTAAAAATACAATTTTATCAAATTTTGACGTTCTTCTAGCAAGTTCTATGGGTCGGCTATACATTACGGGACCAATTGGTTTTATTCGTAAACCAAAGGGTTTTGAACTTTGAAATTTTGCACATAGGTTCCTAGGAAGTTTCCCAACGAGAATCAGTAAGTAATTTTTAATTGTTATTAACAATTTACTATTAATTAGTAGTTAAAGTTACCATGGTATAACTATCACTTTTTATCTACATACGAACATTTTCACAAGAATTTTATACATAAGTACACTTTATAATGTTTATAAAACCACAATCAACTATTTTTATTTGTTTAAATTTGCGTATTATTGTAAAATTTAATGATTTATTTGCTTACGTTCCGCGAACACAAGCATGCAGCCATTTTATATAATTCACTGCTTGCTTGGTGGTACCAGATGCTTTAAATTGTTCCAACGAATGAAGCATGTTTAAATAGTACAAACGAGGAAAATGGGCCTTTTTCATTCAACTCTATTTATTTATTTTACAAAAAAATAGAAAATTTGGAATAAAAAATCGCGCGATGCACAGTAATTCTGCGTAGAACATCTTTCTGCATAAGCGGCCTTCGGCCGCGCTTATAAAAAATAACCCTGGGCTACGCCATGCTAAGTCCGGGTGTGCGGTATAAGAAGAGTGTACTACGCAGAAGGACATCACCGTGGCGATTTTTTAAAATAAATTACGTTTACCTACTTCGACGACACTCTATTCAAGTTTTCTTATAATTGCAACTTTTACATATGTACATAATAGAGAGATAGAGAGAGAGATAGTTATTTATTATATTACAACAAAAAATTACAAAAGTAGAAATTGTAAGACTATACTCTAAAATAATAAATAGTGGATCTTAGACAATAACATTAATTGTTGTGTGTCTACATAGCACATATAGTTAAAAGCAATAGTTTAAGCAAATTCTGTTACAATAAGTTCCCTACATTTAACGCAACTACTTATATAAGAGCGTAGCGAGTGATCGTTACCACCACTAAGAATAGTTAAAACCTTTTGGAGGTCCAAATCTTTCTCACCAAAAAGTTGAAAACGGATATCTTTGTAAATAGGACATATCGCAATAAAATGCAAGGTGTATTCAGCAGTATCTCTACCCTTTCAGATAGCGTACATCTTCTGTCTTCTTTTATTTACTTCACCTGGTGATTCCACCATGGCTCATACTATTTCTTACAGCGACTTCTGTAACGTCTCACAGAGAAAATTTGTTGCCTTCTCTATTTTAAAATTTTCCCAACGGAATAATATATACAATTTCTGATATTCAGGGAACCTATTTTTGTTCAACACGATTTTCTATTTTAGTTTTCTCTAAAAGGAACGAGAAAAAGTAATTCGATAATGGACTTATCATATCAGAAACTACAAAGATCTTTATTGAATGGATTTACTTTGTGGCACAAACCGATTGATACCTTGGTCTAGTCTGTATTGGTTATTAAGCACGACTGCTCGCCTCTTGCTTTTCACCATCCATGATTGACGAGGTCAGGAGGCCACCTAGAATTTCACAGAGCTATATTTCTGTTGTGCAACAATCTTCACTTCTCACTTTCTTTTAGTTTGTTGATACTTTGTATTTTATCTTTTCATTGTTTAAAGAAGTGGGCTTATCACATCCCTGTTATTTAGCAATGAAGAAAAGTTATTCCTCCTTTACTTAAGAATACTTTGTACTTTGCAGTCAGTGGTAATATTTGATAATTATGATGACTTTCAACATTCATTTAGTTTCTTGTAGGGCAGTGATGTCTAGGTCTCCTCTCAATAAGTTTGTATTACACAAATATTTTGCGCGTCGGCGGACTAATTTTCAAAATAATTTGATTGAACAATACATGCCATACACGTTCTTTAATTTAGCATAACCTCTATCAAACAGCGTCTATAAAACCTTTTATGTGGCGGAATGTGGCTGTAGCCAATGCATGCAGAGAAGATTTCTTCGATTACCCGTATAATATACTTTGTTCTATGTGTAGTTATTATAAACATTCCACTTTTTTAATACTGCATATATTTTTATATATAGAGTTCAACAGAAACTATTTTAAAATAGATTTAAAAATTTCAAAAATATTTTAATTATTACCCACAATAATAACTCGAAAAAACGTTTTGAACGCTTAATTACAACCTAAAAGCTTTGGGATTTTAACTTTAATGTACTTCTTAGAAGCTTCAATAGTTTATGTGAATGTATAACGTAGTCATATTTCGACTACCCATTGCCTTAATAAACTAGTCGCGTAATCTCATTATTCATAATGAATAGTTCAAAATCAACACAAAACTTTGTCAGTTGTTTTTTGTATCTGAATTTCAAACCTATCTAGGAAATTATACTCAAGTTAAGCCGCAATTCTCAGTGACAAACTCTAGGTAATAATTCTTAGAATCTAACACACTATCGATGTACCAAACTTCACCAGAATCGGTTGATCCGCTTCCGAGATAGTAGTGGATATACAGAATAATATACATATATAACTTGGTGAGGGGGCAACCCTAAGTGGCAACCATAATAAACAATATCTCTATTGGAATGCGGAGTGAATAGCATTTCGTTTGAAGCCCATGTTCGTAGCTCTCGTGGAGTTTTTTTAATTTTAAATACGAAGCAGCCTTGTGAAAATATCTTCAGTGGCCACAACTAGGTAGGAAGTGTTAGAATCGATGTATCAAATTTCATTCAAAATTTTAGTCGCTTCCGCGTTAGTAGTGGGTATACAAAGACAAATACATAAAAAGGTGAGGTGGCAACCCTCAGTGTCAACCCTACTTGAACATTTCCCTATTGAAGTTAGTAGTGAAATATCTTTCCTATGATATCCATATTGGCATATCTGATGTAATTTTTATTGAATTTCATATAGGTGGCAGCCTTGTTAAAATGCCCTCAGTGACAACACCTGAATTTGAGGATCTACATATGTGCCAAATTTCATTCAAATCGGTTAAGTCATTTCTGAAATCGCTCTGGATATACAAGATATTTTTACTTGTTTAAAGTAATAAGATTTATGAGCCTTTTGCAGCATATGGGGCGAATACAATCAACCCCTTGCGATTCATTTGGCGAAAAGCTATTTATTGCCCACGCATCTTTATTTTCAACCAGGATCTTTCCTGTTAGCCCGTCAATTGCTTCCTGCTGTACCTTACCCTGCGTATGGATTTCTTATATTCCCACATGGATGTCATAACCTCCTGAAATTTATAATTGAAATATAACTACTATTAATGCCATAAATTGAACCAAAATCCTAATGAAATTTGGTATAAGGATTGTTTTTTCCCGAATTCCTTTTTCTTGTAGAAATGGGCGAAATCGGTTGAAAACCACGCCCAATGTTTATACCAAGTCTTTCATCCGTCCGTTGACACCATAATACCCTTAGCGCCCCGAAGTTATTACCTCACTCCTCTAAAGTATAAAACGGCACTTTTATCATATATGCATGTATGTATGTATCTATATTTATCTCGCTCCCACAGAGCACATTCGTTCCCAAGCAGTGTTGCAATTAAACCACAAACGTTTGCATTGCTTTCGCAGTGATATTATCAAAAATTATTTTAACGGTATATTTCCCGTTTCTGGTAGTGGTTTTCGCCGTCAGCATTTTCATCATCCGCGCTTGTTTGTTTTATATGTGTTCATATACATACATACATATTTACATATATGAGCTCACTATTGTCATAGGCCGTTTGACGAAATTTAATTAAGCACATTTGGTAGTTGTTGGTGCTTATAATTACTCATCGCAATTTGTACTGCAATTTTGTACTCATTAGTACAATTTTCTGTAAGTTTTTGAAAATTGCATTTACAAACGTTACTCAATGCTCAAATGAGCTATGCATCCTTCTGAATCATATTGATTTACATGAAACAGCATTGTCAAACGTCAAGTAAATAATTTTGTGGTTGAACTTATTACAGGAGCTCTGTGACTGTGAAATAAAGTGCTATTGTTCGTGCGTGTATACAACTCAAAATTTGTAGGATTGATCGGAGCACCATTATGTTTGAGATTTCAATCATCTGAAAAGGGACGAAAGGACAAGACAAAAGGTTTTCAACAAATACGTAGCTGATTGATACGGCTTTATCATGAAATAATGAAAAAAAAAATACAAACCAAGACCATAACTTCAGTAATTTAAGATATGTAATATAAATACGGAACAATATTAATTCCGCCCTTGCAAATGATAGGATGACTAGCGAAACGTCGGGCTGTAACAGTGAATAAACTTGTTTTATTTGCGCTGACAACGCAATAGGCCAAGTAGCTTTGCATAATATTTATAAATATTAATTTAACTTTATTTTTCGGTTTGATTTGCGAACTATTTTTGGATTTCTCAGAAGCATGACATAATATATATGGTTCCCCCATAAATTCAGAAAACAAAAATTCAGAAACACATTTTTTCAGAAAAGTTAGTCAGAACCCTTTTTTCAGAAAGCCAAAACTCAGAAGTCAAAATTCAAAAAGTCATCAGACAGTATTTTTGCTGTCTGATTACTTTCTGAATTTTGACTTCTGATTTTATTTTCAGCCTGGAATCGAATTATGGAATATGTATAATATCACCAAATTGGGTGAAGTCCGTACAAATAATTATATCGAAATGTGCTTGGGACACACCCTAACATATTTAATTTCATAAATAAAATAAAAAACGAACAGACAATACAGAAAGAAAACTTGAGCAAATTTCAGCAAAATATATATAAAGACTTCGTTTTTTTAATATTGTAATTTCATTTAAAAAAGACAAACGCGAAAAGATTTAATTAATTACATACTTTCTATTGTGCACAATTAAAAATTTTAGATTGTACTACTTTTTCTTTACCTATAATTCCTTCCAAATAAATAAACTTTTCTGAATTTAGAGAAAAATTTTATGATTTTTCTGTCGTCAGATTTTTTTCTGAATTTTTGACTTCTGAAATTTGCCTTCTGAAATTTGACTTCTGAATTTTCACTTCTGAAATTTGACTTCTGCAATTTGACTTCTGAGATTCCACTTCTGAAATTTGACTTCTAAGTTTTGACCTCTGTATTTTGTCTTTCTGAAAAAAGGGTTCTGACTAATGTTTTCTGAAAAAATGTGTTTCCGTATACATATGTTTTCTGAATTTATGGGGGCATCGTTTTATATATCAAGCATGGTCCACTTCCCAACAATTTTTAGTAGTCATAGGAGTATAGTTAGGCCATCAATGTGTATACCAAAATGATCAGCTGAACTATATAAAATCTTAATAAAAATATTTCTTCTGTACGTGTGTTTATGAATGAATTCTTCCTTAGAAGGCTGGAAGGATTTTGATGAAATTTTGTGTGTGGGTTTAAGGGGATTTTATAATGATTTGTTTTTACAGTTTTGTTCGTTTCTTTTCTTATCTTTTCGGGAAGGGAACCAAGGGATAACCTGTTCTAAAAACTTGCTTGAAATTTGACACAAGGGTACCTCCTTGACTGGTTTTTTTATGTCAAACAGTTGTTTTCCGCAATGGCCAGACTTATTCCAAAAACCCCAATTTATTGTGGTATTTTCTAGTCGTTCGGCACAGAACGATCTCTTGACCAAGTTGTTGATAGGCGTAGGTTTGTTAAGCGTTGAGATCTGAAACTGCTCAGCTACTGAATAAAAATCATCAGCTGTGTACTATACATAACAGTTAGAAATTATAAATATACTACATTGTTAGTAAGTGAGCTTTATTTTTGTTACGAGTTAAGATAGGATAGGACAATTTTTTTTTATGGCAAAAGGTGAATCCGTTATATCAAATCAACTAGAATGAGTGTTAAAATTCTGACACAAACACCGAAAAGTTCTCGCATAGCACAAAGGTTCGAAATCAGTTCTACGCTGCCTCAAACGAAAAGGTTTGTAATGTCTTGACACTCGTGATGGGACATTAAAGTTTACTTCGTTCAAGACAATTGGGATAGAAATCAATCCATTCAGTAGTATAGCCATAAGTATTACGCCTAGCATTTCTCTACGGCTTGCAAGAGTTGGCATATTGATAAGCTCCAACCGAATAGTATAAGGGTATAAGATTATACGCAGAGTCCCACTGAAAATTTCTTAAAGAGAAATGTAGAAATCTAATGATTTTGTGTTTAAGTTATTCAAATACCTCTAAACGTAATTTTAATAAAAAGGGTAAAATATTTCTTTTATTTTAAAAATACGAATCAATGAAATAATTTTTATTTTTTCTATTGTTCCAGACGTGACAAATTTGGAGTATATAAATGTTGTAGCTGAAGCGGGTAAGAACGTTACAATTCTATGTCCCGGCGTCACCGAACACTCTTTGGTGGACACATTGGTTTGGAAGACCTCAACAACAACGATAGCACAATTTGCTAATAGAATACCGCATCTACACAGTTCAAGAGTAAGTATTTGCGAAAAAATTTATTAAAATGTAATCATACGAGTCTTACACTGTTTTCACACAGAAACTTAATGATCTCATTTCACCTTCTAACGAAATCGTAAATTTTTTGCTTTCACACAGAAGTAACTGCTCGATTAGTATGAAGGATGAAATGTGAAGCGATTAAAATGACAATGCTATATGACAGACAATCATGGCGTAACGTTACAAGGTGGCAGCATGGTGACATACCTACAAATATAAAAAAATTCTATGTACTTGTATATTCGTCATGGACAAATGTCAATATCGCACTGCGCCGGTAGTTGATGTATCAAATCAAATAAAAAAGGTTATAATCAGCTGTTCAATGCGGCCACCTTGTATCGTTCCGCCATGCAGACAATGACATTTACTTTGACAAATGACATTTTTAAGCACTGAACACACCAAAAACTAAGAAGCGGAATGCTGCCAACAGAATTGCATTGTGCTTTTGACTTCATTAGGCATTCGATTAGCTACTAATGAAATAATTATAGATTCGAATTTTGTAGGGAAGATTGAGCTCAATAAGCGTCTTAATGTAGAAAACTGCCTTTATTATTCAATAAGCCATCTGTGTGAAAACAGTATTAACAAAAAATGTTATGTAACCTACAAAAAGTTGTACAGGAAAAAGTTTTTAAACTGCCAAGACATAGTTCCAAAGAAAAAATTATGTTACTGTTTAAAAGACAAGGTAATTACAGTTTCTTTTCTTGGAATATTGCCCTCTGAGAACATGGTAGCTTGAAAACCTTCTTTTTATTTTATAAAAATAAGAAGAAAAAATTGTGTTAGTACTTACATTTTGTACAACATTTAACAGGAACTCTGCAAGGTATCAAACTGAGACTCATTTTCTACTTTTTTTATCGCAATATATAAGAAAAGTTGCATGACAACATAGGCCTGGCTTTGGTTGAATTTGTCTGTCACATTTCGATCATCGCAGGAGTGCGGTTCTAAATTCCACTACCTAGAGAAGAGGCTTTAAAGAGGTATAATTACAGCAGCTGTGGCCTTGTTCATTCCGATGTCGTGTTATTAAAATTTTTCCTGAAATTTTCAAACACAAAAACTTTCTTCAATTGTTTTTTGTTATTGATGTTATAGAAAACTTAAAAATTTTACAAACGACGCGACGATGGTTTCTACGACATGTTTGTGAATTTAATTTCTTCATCAGCTGGCTTCTCGGGAGTCGAGTATTGAACTTGTATCCTCCAACTTTCGTACTTGATATTAGTGTAAAGGCAAATTTCATGATCCACCCAGCCATATGCATGCCACAGTGTACGCTTTGCAATTTGCCGGATTACTATAGCGTTTTCCAAGCAGAAATATTAGCCGTAACCAAGGCAGTAGAAACCCTGGAAGAGAATAGCTTATGCTGCAACCGTGTTAACTTTTATACTCACAGTCAAGCAGCAATTAAGGCAATAATCTCGCATAGCACAGCACCTAAATGCATGTTAGAGTGTAAGCAGTGTCTGGAGAGAATCGAGACAAGCAGAAGCATACATCTATATTGGGTCTCAGGGCATATAGGAATAGATGGGAATGAAAAAGCTGACGAACTAGCTAAAAAGGGCGCATCCCTTGATGCTTGCTGCGTAGACGTTCCAATTAGACTGGGCGAGACTAAGCGAAGGCGAGAGGTGCACATGATCGACCAAGCAGGAAAGACGTGGGTTCAAGCGCGGGGCTGTACCGTGTCGAGAATTATGTGTAGGTCTTACAACCTTAGACTAATTAAGTTGCTTCTATGATTAAAAATACAGGACTGTATACTCATGACGGGTATTCTGACTGGACACTGCCTTCTGGCGTCACATGCCTTTATATTAGGCTTGGCCAGTGATATCAGATGTAGGAAGTGCTGGTTGAGGGAGAAAACGATTGAGAACTTGCTGTTCTCTGCCCTGCGCTTGCCAGGCTAAGACTCTAGCTATTAGGAGTGATACAGCTGTCAGATCTAGAAGCAGCAAGCGGCTTAAGTTCTAGGAAGCTTCTAGTATTTGCAAAGAGGACAGAGTTATTTTATAACATTGGTCCTGGTTTTTGAAAGGGTTTTTCAGTTTGGTCGTTAAAACAGACTTCTGGTAACACTACGGACTCATTCAATTTATGTGAGGTCCTCATGGACCGTCCAGTAAAACCTAACCTAACCTATAGGCGCGCTTCAAGAGCTTAGTAAATTGAATTTTAGCAGTGCTTTTAAAGCAATGCTTCCGCTGTTAACTAAAAATGTTCCTAATAAATTATGTTAACGCAAAATTATGTCACTTTACCATTTACAAGGATTCGCAAAATTCAGATTGAAGCTAAAAGTGAAAGCTTATATATTGCAAAAAGTATACCAGAAAAAAACCAAAGAAATTTTAATATCTATCTTTGTAGAAAGTAATTTTTGCGAGTTATTCTCTAAGTTTTATTCGTAAGTGTTCATTCCCAAACAATTCACAAAAAATCATTAGGGACATTACTTTCATAAAATATTATATATTTTTTTAACAATAGCCGTGTTTTTTTACACGCGTATACGTTTCGTTTGCGCGTGAAAAAAAAACGCCTATCCTCGCTTAGATAATGCTTAGGATACCCATCTATCGGCTGTGGTTAAACAACTAGCTACAGCTTACAGATACAGGGTGTACCGAAAAGCGGAGACACAACCCTCTGTTGTATTTCTGTGTATAACATGTAGCCGAATCAGTTGTGATAGATAGTGGACGCGCATAGAATACATGGAATTAGTGCAGAGGGGGTGAAACTTGGCTAACATGGCTAATAGCTGTGTTTTTTTTTTTCACGTGTATATACCTTTACGCTTAAACTTTATATGGCCTGCTAAGCGACAAACTTTATATACACCTCTGAAATTGCTGCGCATAAAATTTGTCCTACTAAATTTCAATACGCATTATACTCAGATTGTAACTGAAATATGTGTTTTTGTTTCACCCTCTACACTAATTCTATGTATTCTATAAGTGTCCACAATTCGTCGCAACTAATTCTGCTATATGTTATACCCTAAGGCCATCAGAGGGTTGTGTCTCCGCTTTTCGGTACACCCTGTGCTGTTATGTTAGTTATTTAACCACTGCCGCTAGATGGGTCTCCTAAGCATTATCTAAGCGAGGATAGGCGTTTTTTTTTCACGCGTAAACGAAACGTATACGTTTATAAAAAAAACACGGCTAATGTTACATCAATAACATTATTATACTTATAGGCTACAACTGCCGGTCACTAGGGAATATTGACATTGTAGAAAATTCCGATTTCAAATTAAGCGAATATAGCAGACACCATAGTGTGGTGGTAGCGTTATCCGCACCGAAGGTCCTGGACAAAATTCCAGAGCAAAGCTACATTAGAATATTAGAAAAAAGTTTTTTCAAATACACAACATTTTTTCGCAGCGTGGTTTGGCAACACTCCGAGTGTGTTTCTGCATCTACATTGGAGGTGCCGCCCGGAGTCGGCATACAGTTTGTATTCCCCCTCCAGCAATTATTTAGGAAAATAAAAGAGAAGCACTACGCATATTGGTAAAGAAGATCGGCCTAAGTCTTCTGTCAGGTAATGCTACGTTTCCACCAAAACAAACTCCGTGTTTGCCAACTCTTTTATGCAAAATATCTCTTGGCAGAAATGCAACTTTTGATTTTTGTTAAATTAAAAAAAGTGTTTTTCGATAGCTTTCGCGATATTTTTGAACATGTTTTAACAGTATTACGAAACTGGCAAACACGGAGTTTGGGTTTGGTGGAAACGTAGTATAAATCGCGCCATTCTTTTTTTTATACATTTACCAACCAAGTTTCTGCCTAGCACTTTCGGCACACAAGTCAAAAAATGTGCACTTATTTTATACCATTAAAACAAATCCTTTGTGGATAAATCTTGTCTTAGCCTGCCATGAAGCAACAAAAGTACTCGCTGTAACTTAACCGAGCTTCTTGAAAATACTTAAGCATGTGGATATATTGACTAACTCCACTACAAGTATTTTCACCTGTACGCTTAGGCGTTGTTAGGAAGCAACGTCATATGGCCAAACACCATGTACACAAATCATTAGCTTAGTCCATAAAACAAAAGTTAATAGCTTCCCAAGGGGCCAAAAATGAAACTATTAAAGTAATGTGATATTTACATAGGTACTTGTATATATATATACATCGGCACCTATGTATGTATATCTATCTATCTACATGTTGTAAGCAAGGTGAAAAGGCGCACTTACATGCTTAGAGTTTAGTGTACTCAGCAGGCTTAAAGAATAACAGTAATGTCTAATGTGTTTTAAGGAAACCTACAATTGCCGTTGGTGTTTTAATAAGCGAAATGCTTCGAAAGTGCAAAGTTTTAAGGGTGAATGGTAAAAGTGAAAATTGCATAAACATTTTATAGTACATATTATATACATATGTGAACCTACATATACATATATGTAGGTATGTTTTTAGAAAATGAGTGTTGCTAAAAGCAACTTTCAGTTTAAATGCTGCTTGGCAACATCTCCAATTTTATCTTAAAATACCCCAGCATCCTATTTAACACGTTCGTGCAGTAGGTCCTGCCAAACCAAGAATGTGCGCGTACATTAGTATATGCAAATCAAAACAATGCGCTCGGAGAGAGATTTAGGGCTCCGAACCCCATAAAAGCAAATTTTTACTCATTTCTTAAAGTCTCTTTAGAGCTGTTATTGTTGTGTTAATAGTGCATCGCCCCATTCAATGGAAGCAATCACTCACAAATTCTCATTAAAGTCATCTAACGGGAGTCAAAGGAAAATTGCAGTTTCAACAGGGTTAGACCATATAGAAGTTGCTGTTAGAAGCGTAGGTTCCACATTACTATTAGAAAGATGGCTGCTGTCATGTGGAGAATCATCGCATGCAGGACATACATATATTACGCGTGTCGGGGTTAATTCTGGACAAGTAACAGCTTAACCTGTTACAGTATCCAGAACAAAGTGTGACTCGTGTCTAAAATAAATAAATAAATAAATGTAAGGCGCGATAATCTCCGAAGAGATATAAGGCCGAGCTTTTCTTCCAATTTGCGTCGTGCTCCTCTTGATTTTCCCTACAAATCGGCCGGACGGGGCTTACATGTTTTATGCCGACTCCGAACGGCATCTGCAAGGCAGATGAGTTTTCACTGAAAGCTTTTCATGGCAGAAATACACCCGGAGCGCTTGCCAAACACTGCCGAGGGGCGACTCCGCTTAGAAAAATTTTCTTCTAATTGAAAAATTTTATTTGTAAAATTTTGATGTTGCTTTGCCCGGGGTGCGAACCCAGGGCATACGGTGTGGTAGGCGGAGTACGCTACCATCATACCACTCGTGTCTTCCTTGGTAGTAATTCTTCTTATGCAAGGGGTGCCCCCCCCCCCCCCATTAAATTCAGAAAACAAAAATTCAGAAACACATTTTTTCAGAAAATATTAGTCGGAACCCTTTTTTCAGAAAAACAAAATTCAGAGGTCAAAATTCACAAGTGAAGTTTCAGAAATCAAATTTCAGAATTCAAATTTCAGTAGTCTAATATCAGAATGCCAAATTCATAGGTCAAAATTCAGAAAGTAATCAGACGACAGAAAAAACATTAAATTTCTCTCGTTTATTTATTTGAAAAGTATTTTGTCCATATAAAGAAGAAGTAGCACAACCTAAAATTTTAAATTGTGTGCAATGGCAAGCATGTAGTTAATTAAATCGTTTTCGCGTTTATCTTTTACAAATGAATTTACAGGGAGTCAAGCCGTTCATAAAGGCAATTTGTAGCTTTATAGCTCCAAAGATTCCGTAATCCAGTTGTCAACTTTATCTACGCAGGGGGAATCCTGTTACAAATATTAATGTATCATACACATATATATTTAGCAGACGAAGCTCTGGCGACCCCAAGTTCCTCATGGAACCAGGGGGTGGGAGGGAGGTATGGCATAAAAGTTTAATGTGGTCATATTAATCGTTCCCGAGATGGTTGGGCTAGTTCCTTAATGGTGATTTGTTACCGGAACGTACCAATCTATATCCGCAAAAAGGTCCATCAATATCGATAACACTCCGCAAAGCCTTCGGGGAATGTCTTTATCGTTAATACAACAACAAATGAATTTACAATATTAAACAAACGCTGGCCGAGGTCTTTATATTTTTTCTTGCGTTTTCGACATGACCCGCAAAATTTTATCTCTTTTACTGTCTGATTACTTTCTGAATTTTGACTTCTGAAATTTGACTTAAAATTTATTTTCTATATTTTGATTTCTGAATTTTTGTTTCTGAGTTGTGAACTCTGAATTTTGGCTTTCTGAAAAAGGAGTTCTGACTAATGTTTTCTGAAAAAATGTGTTTCTGAATTTTTGTTTTCTGAATTTATGGGGAGAACCATACAAGGGTAGGATAGTGAATATTGATAACGGGGCTCACCGGGCGCTACCTAAGTAGCAAAGGTAATTACTGACTATATGTGGATTTTCCTGCGAGCCTACTTATGCTTGTCTGGCTGTGTAGGCAAATGCCGGATCTCATCATATTGTTTATTAAGATGTATCGCTATCCCTCTGGAGACGAGGTTAGATCAAGCAGTTGGTTGCTAAAGTCTTCAGGTTTGTGACTTATTAGCAAAATCTGCCTGTACCATTTCGTTATGCTCTTTACTGGAGAGAGTTTTTAAGCCCAGGTGAACAGACTGCTATACAAGCGTCCAGCACATTGCTTCATAAGTTGTTACGAGCATTTATTTATATTTACCGCAAGTGCTGCTGGCAAGAGATTTGAGGATTTTGTTTGAGCACATTTGCGTCCTGATCGAACAACACACCTAGTATTTTTCAATGTAAGATAGTCCACAGCGTAATGCCATCGACGTGGATGGCCAATATGGTAGTTATTTGCCATGTCCACGTTGTTAATAAGGTCGCCAAGGATTTTTACGGATTACAGTGTCAGACTTCGCGAGGTGAAAAACTGAAATATTAATGGAGGTAGTTGTTGATTTTATACCTGTTGTCGCCATCGGCGTAGGAAACAATGGTAGCTCCTTCGGGTGGAATATATAAAAGTTTAACAAAATTGGGGGTAGGACACTACCCTTTGACATGCCTTCCTTGATTCTTCTGGGTTGTAATGTTATCCTTCTGAGCTGCAACGTTGCTTGCTTTGCGGTCCACATTTTTAGACTGGAAGGAAGGGTGGACCCTTAAAAGTCTTACGGTAATGTGCAGTGATTGAGCCTTTGATATGGGATTTGAAAAGTCTATCACTACGGTACTCTTCATGGTAAACAAATTATTGTTTCTGGTGTTTCACAAATATATATATGGTTAATAGCAGCACCAAAAAACTAAAATAAATTTCCATCCTTATAGTCAAATATCCCCCATAATATGTTTGCTTACGGCCTTGCATATATATGTATATATATATATATACCAAATCCGTAGCAATACGTATCAGGAATCTCAAGTGTACTTTTAACAAAATTTAGACATCCAGAGTGTGTGGACAGGAGATAGTGTGAGACAGTGTTTGGCATGTTAAGAGTAGATTCGTACATACATCGTACAAAGTGGAGACGACATTAGCAGATTCCGCATCTATGAAAAGAAGCCAAGCAATAATGTGGCCGAAACTTTTAAAATATATTTTCTCTACTAATGAACATTAAAATTTTGAAACTACTGAAGCATTCTTATATGTATGTAAGATTGCTCTAAAGTGAATAGGGAATATTAGTACACCTGAAAGAGCAGGAGAATTTTGAGCAATATTTCAGTTCCCATAATAGTTAAAGCAATAAAAACTTTGAATGCAACTTTTAATTAAAATATTTAATAAAGGCTGAGCTATATACAAAATAATTGTTGTATGTTGTTGTTGTTGCATGCTTCGCCCCCATACAATAGTGCGATCACGCACTAATTTACACCAATACCTCTAACGTCCTTAGAAACGTGCAGTTTTAATTGGGTTGGCTTCAGATAAATAAGGGTGTTAGAGGCATTGGTTCCACATTGCAATTTAAAAGATGGATGGTGTCATGTGGGGACCCGTTACAAGCGGGATATAGCCAGGGTATGGCGAATTTAATTTTGGATAAGTAAGAGTTTAACCGTTTACAATATCCAGATCCAATAGGGAGGCTGCTTTCCTCTCAATCAGATTGTCTATTCTGAGTATCCAGCATTTCATTTCTCTCTTTTGTGAGGAGTGTTCTCGCCTCACTTTGTTGGTGATATTCTCCAGACATAAGAAGACAACCCGTGGCAGTTCTGAGCGCGGTGTTTTGACAAACCTGCAATTTGCTCTAGTGTGTTTCTTTTAAGCTGTTCGTATCCGAGATATGTGAAATTATTCATACACTTTTAACTCAGAATTATCTTTTAAGCAGCCTTGAGCTTTCTCTAAATTGAGCCTTTTGCTGAAACATACTACCCAATAGACATCCCTTAGGGTACCTTTTTATCTGTGTATATGGCGGCCTTCTTAGTATACTCGTCTTAAAAACAGAAGACCCAAGGTCCTAGTTCCCGGAAAAGAAGCACCAAAATTCGATAGAAGATTATTTTTAAACTTTGTTGCCCCTTAGCACTGGTTTGGAAAATACTCGGTGTGTATTTGCAACATTAACAGCTTCTCAGCATAAAAAATTAAAGGATGAAAGCCACATTGGAAGAAAAGTATATACTTCCTCGCAGGTAGCAAGTAGAAATTTTTAGAAGGTTGTAATATATACTGTTCTCATCCATCTATGGCACCAATTTAGTGCTTCAAAATCCTGAAAAGAGAAATGTGTAGAGCGTACCCTAAACAAATTCTAGCTTAGTTGGGCTCTTTAGCCTTGAATATTCACGAGCAACTATGCCGCATTCTAAGGTTGAGCATAATACGGTATTTTTTAGTTATTCAAAATTTTTTTTCTTTAAGTTGGCAGTCAATCTTAATCCGCAGTGATAACACTCTGGATCAGGAGTCTTGAGTTCGTAGCACAATTGCGCTCGATAGGTTTTACTATCAGATCGCCATTGACTTTCTTGCAAAAAACTGCCGCGATATTGAAACTTTCCGTCACCCGCCTATAGGCTTAGTCGTTTTCCGTGCCATCGTAATATAACACATCATACCAGTTATTTCTTCGTTCTCACCGGAAACCTTAGTTGTGCTTCTAGTGTTGTTTTTGTAACCGAAAACATACTTCCTGAAAATTTTGGGTAGTACCTACTTTATATATGGTCAGTACTTTGTCGGATATGAATCCGGCACTTCCCGCCCCTTTAATCTTAGGAAGAGTGGGCTTTAGTCGCTCATTCGAGAGGCATATCCACAGCGGAAAAATTACAAGCACCTCACCGCGCTGGGCCAGCAAAACTGTGTATTTCGTAAGCACCTTCTCAATAGAAAACTTTCCTTGGATCTCTGCGGCGCTTTCTTCGCTACCTTGGTGTTTTTTTATGCTGGACTGTAGATTACCATGTTAAGAACCACGGCGAGATCAAATAACCCTAGCGTGTTATGAAATATTTTATCTTGGAAGCTGAATTTTTTGACAGTAGAACCAAATTCTCTTCCTCTCCAAAACATGATGATGATATAATAGCGGTGACACTCATAGTAAATATTTTCTAATTTCTCTTGTGGATAGCGAAACATCAGTTCGAAGCCGAAAATTACGACAGAACCAATAGAACCAATACAGTGGCTCCTAGTTGCGCCTCCGTACTCATGATCACTACGGTAGACATCGTCCAATCCTATTTTCGTTTTTTCTTGTTTTGTTCAACATATCCTATTGTCGTTCTGCCTCTCTTCGTTGAACGTGTCGCCTATATGGCGGTGGTCAACTATTCGAGCGTCTATACTCTTCTGAAATCTACCTTGCTAGTCCTTAAACTTAACCAAGGAACTCAGATGATTATCTCTTCTCTGATATGGAGTTTCCTATTTTTATGTACCTCAAAAATTAAAAAAAAGTCTGTAGGAATGGTATAGAAAGTAAAATGGTAAGAAAAGAGAAATAATTTTCGTTTAACAAATTCTGTGAGCATACACTTTTAAGCAGATGCTGAATAGAAAATAAGAAACCTTTAAATACACCCCCAATTCCAAAAAAATCACACTCACTCATAACAAGCTCCGCCCACAGAAAGGGGTAATAGCGTATGTCGCGAGGTAAGACCAAGATTATTTACGCAGATGAATAGCACACCGGCGGATTTCTGCCATTAATTATGTTAATAGCTTTCCACTCAACACTAACTAGCGCGTTCGTATGCGCATCCGATAGCTGCAAAACTTTCACGGAAACAAGTGCATGTAATATTTTTTCTTCGCCAAAGCATATGCTCAGATACATATGTATGCACATAAGCGGTTGAGGCATGAGAACGGAGCGTAAACATGCTGCACGTAATTTAAAAAAAATTACTCAAAAGTACTATATCTTGGAACTTAGCATGGCGCATAATATATGTATTTACGTAGCTAACTTCGCGACTTTGAGTGGCTGCCAAAGTTGTTAGTTGTGTATGTAGGCCGAGCTAACAGCTAAGTAGTCAAATAGTTAGGTAACCAGCCAGACATTGAGCTAACTAAGCAGCCAAGCAAGGCAGATTATTGAGAAAGTAGGCGATGGCGAGGCATCTACGCAGTTAAGCAAGCAAGGCAGAACTCAAATAGAGCTTTCGCGGCATTAGGAAAAAGTTTATTTTTCCATATACTTTGTTGCTCTTTTAGTTTAGATTTTTTTATTTAATTTTTTTTTTTTTTTTTTTGATTTTTCAAATTCAGAAAAAAGGTTAGTTATGTGTTTGTATACCCATCTGTGCTAGTATAGACTGTGTATTAAAGGTAGCGACTATCACGGAACCAAATACAACTAGACCAGTTAAGAGCGTTCTTAAGCTCTGCAAAAGGGGAAATTTTATTTCCGCAGGACATCACGATATTGAAAGTACCCGTGCAATATACTAAGCGAATCTAAATTCGATAGCTCTGCATTTGTTCGGAACTAGTGGAATTCATTTTAGGGTAGGTAA
This sequence comes from Eurosta solidaginis, assembly GCF_040869045.1. Classification (NCBI taxonomy): domain Eukaryota; kingdom Metazoa; phylum Arthropoda; class Insecta; order Diptera; family Tephritidae; genus Eurosta; species Eurosta solidaginis. The sequence goes on along the minus strand of NC_090319.1, from coordinate 356,534,831 downwards.
GGTAGGATGCACATGGTCAAAGTAAATAATCATCGCCTTTCCGTATGAACATAAGACCACCCCGTTTCGTAGTCTAGTATTCCGACAAGCAATCCGAATGCAGGGATCTGAACATTTGATAACTTCGTAAAACATATACATACATATGTATATATATCCTCGTTTTTTACAAATACTGTTTATAGACCTACAAACATAATATAATATACGCTGCAAAAGTTAGAAGGATAGGAAGCAAACATGGCTGTGATGGCATAACGCCACTTTTGATGAAATGATGGGAAATCGTTGCAATATAGAACCAGCATTCTTGTTTCGATGCATTGCACTGAGTATATGTAAACATTCATAGAGATCAATTAGAAATAGACTCGATATGTTTCCTGAGCGTTATCGTTTTCCATTAGCCAGGGGAACAGAAAAGCTCGATAAATTTTTATACTCAGCTGAGCAGAGCTCACAGAGTATATTAACTTTGTTCGCATAACGGTAATCCGTAACGGCATAAACTAATCGAGATAGATATAGACTTCTATATATCAAAATGATCTTGGCGAAAGAAGAAATTCATTTAGCCATGTCCGTCCGTCCGTCCGTCCGTAAACACGATAACTTGAGTAAATTTTGAGGTATCTTGATGAAATTTGGCACGTAGGTTCCTGGGCGCTCATCTCAAATCGCTATTTAAAATGAACGATATCGGACTACAACCACGCCCACTTTTTCGATACCGAAAATTTCGAAAAACCGAAAAAGTGCCATAATTCATTACCAAAGACGGCTAAAGCGATGAAACTTGGTAGGCTCGTTGAACTTGTGACGAAAAATAGAAAATTAGTAAAATTTTGGACACTGGGCGTGGCACCGTGGTAATTTAAAAGTTTTGCCAGCAAGGCAGTCGTTGAAGATATCATGATGAAATTTGGCAGACACGTTACTTGTATTACTATATGTCTGCTTAATAAAAATTAGCAAAATTGGATGACGAACATTGTTTTAAGTCAAATTTTAACAAAAAATTTAATATTTTTACAGTATATAAGTAAATTATGTCAACATTCAATTCCAGTAATGATATGGTGCAACAAAATACACAAATAAATGAAAATTTCAAAATGGGCGTGGTTCCGCCCTTTTTCATTTTGAGAGCTATGGTGACAACTTAAGGGAAAATAACCATGTAGGAAAATGAACCGAGGGAAACCCTGGAATATGTTTGTATGACATGTGTATCAAATGAAAGGCATTAAAGAGTATTTTATGAGGGAGTGGGCCATAGTTCTATAGGTGGACGCCATTTAGTGATATAGCCATAAAGGTGGATCAGGGTTGACTCTAGAATGCGTTTGTACGATATGGGTATAAAATTACAGGTATTAATGAGGATTTTAAAAGGGAGTGGTGGTTGTTGTATAGGTGGTCGCCTTTTCGAGATATCGCCATAAAGGTGGACCAGGGGTGACTCTAGAATGCGTTTGTACGATATGGGTATCAAATGAAAGGTGTTAATGAGTATTTTAAAAGGGAGTAATCCTTAGTTCCATAGGTGGACGCCGTTTCGAGATATCGCCACAAAGGTGGACCAGGGGTGACTCTAGAATGTGTTTGTACGATATGGGTATCAAATGAAAGGTGTTAATGAGTATTTTAAAAGGGAGTAATCCTTAGTTCCATAGGTGGACGCCGTTTCGAGATATCGCCACAAAGGTGGACCAGGGGTGACTCTAGAATGCGTTTGTACGATATGGGTATCAAATGAAAGGTGTTAATGAGTATTTTAAAAGGGAGTAATCCTTAGTTCCATAGGTGGACGCCGTTTCTAGATATCGCCATAAAGGTGGACCAGGGGTGACCCGAGAATTTGTTTGTACAATATGGGTATCAAAAGAAAGGTGTTAATGAGTATTTTAAAAGGGAGTAATCCTTATTTCCATAGGTGGACGCCGTTTCGAGATATCGCCATAAAGGTGAACCAGGGGTGACCCTAGAATTTGTTTGTACAATATGGGCATCAAAAGAAAGGTGTTAATGAGTATTTTAAAAGGGAGTGGGCCTTATTTCTATAGGTGTACGCCTTTTCGAGGTATCGCAATAAAGGTGGACCAGGGGTGACTCTAGACTTTGTTTGTACGATATGGGTATCAAATGAAAGGTGTTAATGAGTATTTTTAAAAGGGAGTGGGCCTTCGTTCTATAGGTGCTCGCCTTTTCGAGATATCGCCATAAAGGTGGACCAGGGGTGACTTTAGAATATGTTTGTACGATATGGGTATCAAATGAAAGGTGTTAATGAGTATTTTAAAAGGGCGTGTGACTTAGTTCTATAGGTGGACGCCTTTTCGAGATATCGCCATAAAGGTGGACCAGGGGTGACTCTAGAATAAGTTTGTACGATATGGGTATCAAATTAAAGGTATTAATGAGAGTTTTAAAAGGGAGTGGTGGTAGTTGTATATGTGAAGGCATTTTCCAGATATCGACCAAAATGTGGACCAGGGTGACCCAGAACATCATCTGTTGGATACCGCTAATTTATTTATATATGTAGTACCTGCCAAGATTTTAAGGGTTTTTTATTTCGCCCTGCAGAACTTTTTTCATTTTCTTCTACTTAATATGGTAGGTGTCACAATCATTTTATAAAGTTTTTTCTAAAGTTATATTTCGCGTCAATAAAACAATCCAATTACGTTACCATGGTTCATGCCTTTTTTCGTATTGGTATAGAACTATGGCATTTTTTTCATTTTTCGTAATTTTCGATATCGAAAAATTGGGCGTGGTCATAGTCGGATTTCGTTCATTTTTCATACCAAGATAAAGTGAGTTCAAGTAAGCACGTGAACTAACTTCATTAAAGATATGCCGATTTTTGCTCAAGTTATCGTTTTAACGGCCATGCGGAAGGACAGACGGACGACTGTGTATAAAAACTGGGCGTGGCATCAACGGATTTCGCCCATTTTCACAGAAAACAGTTAACGTCATAAAATCTATGCCCCTACCAAATTTCAAAGGGATTGGATAATTTTTGTTCGAATTATGGCGTTAAAAGTATCCTAGACAAATTAAATGAAAAAGGGCGGAGCCACGCCCATTTTGAAATTTTCTTTTATTTTTGTATTTTGTTGCACCATATCATTACTGGAATTGAATGTTCACATAATTTACTTATATACTGTAAAGATATTAAATTTTTTGTTAAAATTTTACTTTAAAAAAAAATTTTTTTTAAAAGTAGGCGTGGTCCTTCTCCGATTTTGCTAATTTTTATTAAGCGTACATATAGTAATAGAAGTAACGTTCCTGCCAAAGTTCATCATGATATCTTCAACGACTGCCAAATTACAGCTTGCAAAACTTCTAAATTACCTTCTTTTAAAAGTGGGTGGTGCCACGCCCATTGTCCAAAATTTTACTAATTTTCTATTCTGCGTCATAAGTTCAACTCATCTACCAAGTTTCGTCGCTTTATCTGTCTTTTGTAATGAATTATCGCACTTTTTCGGTTTTTCGAAATTTTCGATATCGAAAAAGTGGGCGTGGTTATAGCCCGATATCGTTCATTTTAAATAGCGATCTGAGATGAGTGCTCAGGAATCTGCATACCAAATTTCATCAAGATACCTCAAAATTTACTCAAGTTATCGTGTTAACGGACGGACGGACGGACATGGCTCAATCAAATTTTTTTTCGATCCTGATTATTTTGATATATGGAAGTCTATATCTATCTCGATTCCTTTATATATGTACAACCAACCGTTATCCAATCAAACTTAATACACTCTGTGAGCTCTGCTCAACTGAGTATAAAAAAGAGATGAAACATGGTAATTGGATTGGTTTATTGACGCAAAATATAACTTTAGAAAAAACTTTGTAAAATGGGTGTGACACCTACCATATTAAGTAGAAGAAAATGAAAAAGTTCTGCAGGGCGAAATCAAAAGCCTTTGAAATCTTTGGCAGAGTACTGTTCGTGGTATTACATATATAAATAAATAAGCGGTCCCCGACAGATGATGTTCTGGGTCACCCTGGTCCACATTTTCATCGATATCTCGAAAACGCCTTCACATATACAACTAAGGGCCACTCCCTTTTAAAACCCTCATTAATACCTGTAATTTGATACCCATATCGTACAAACACATTCCAGGGTTACCCTATGTTCATTTTGCTAAATGGTGATTTTCCCTTATTTTGTCTCCAAAGCTCTCAGCTGAGTATGTAATGTTCGGTTATACCCGAACTTAGCCTTCCTTCTTGTTAGGATTGGAATTAAGCAAAGAGCATGCGAAGAAATCAGAATCAAGAAATCAAGCTACTAACCATCCAGTGCACTGCTTCTTATTCCCTTTAATCCATCTTAAACCTACCCGATACAACAAAAGTAGATTTCTAGGATTAAATGAGATTAGGTGTTTGTGTTCTAGCACATCTGGTCCCAAAGCTTCGTGCCTAATTATACGCAGGAAAAATAATGTACCATCACATTCTCCTCAAAGCAGGAGGATCAAAAAGATATTACAAGTTGGACGCAGAAAACTTATACGAAAGCGGGTCGGAAGCCACAGGAAATACTCAGCGGTCTTATCTTCTTAAAGGAAGTAAAATGCGGTAAGGGCACAGCAAAAAGCTGTCAGTTGATTATTCGAGGTATTTCGGATGGCGCTGTCTTTTACGAAAGCATGCATTCCACGGAAACTTTACCAAATGCAGGTCATCTTGTTGTTTGATTAGTTATAAAGTTTTTGCAGATATTGTAAAGGTTGAATTTTATTTGAATACTTCTATACTTTAAGGTCGTCAAATTTTCATTATGTGTTTTCCAAAAAGATGTTTGTAGTAACTTACGCTCTGTATGTTATACGAAGGAAATGCAATTGGTCGATAATGAAACACGCAAGCCGTCATCACAGTAGGTCGCCCACGCAGCTATGCCTTCGGGCAGGTAAGAAATATTACACTAAACCTCCTAAGGTCTAAGTACCATTCCCCTCGGTACTACCGTGAAGTACTCCGTTGCGTAGCGCACTGGTAAATAATACTCAAAAATGCCATCAAAAAATCTGGGCGATGACAGAAGGTTTCACGAACCGGGCAGATTCCTTCAGGAACCACAATGGTGACCTGGTAACTTATTTACAGAGTGTGCTTAATTTGTAGAGGGAACACTGCTTCTCCTTGCTAGCTGGCGAGGGAGAAGTTGAAGTTTGACCCTAATCAACGATGACGGAAAACACGTTGCGGCACCTAGAAATATCAAGCGTAAAACATCACAAAAAGCGAGGTCATGACGGACCACCCGCCAAGCTGTTAAATCACGGATGTGAAGTTTTGTAACAATTATCAGATGAGCGCATACCTCCAGATTGGAACTAAAAGGTGCTCTGCCCAATCCACAAGAAAGGCGGTCCCTCTTAGTTACTTACTTAATTGGCGCTAAACAGTTTAAAGGTTTATAGCCCTCCAACAAGGCGCGCCAGTCGAGATTTACGCCGAACATTTTCAATTTTTTCTACAAATTGTCGGTAAGATGTGTAGGCCATTTTATGCCGACTCCGAGCGGCAGCTGCAATGCTGCAATTTACCAATTTACTAAGAAGCTATTCATGGCAGGAATACATTCGGGGTATTTTTCAAACTACTGCCGAGGCGCGACTCCTGTTGGAAAAACTTCTTTATTATTGAAAAACCCGCTTTGGAAATTTTTATATTGCTCTGATTTGATGTAGGTTAACAGCGTAAGCCACCAACTCCAGTGGGTAAGGGGGCTTATAATATACCCGCTGTAGGTATGCATCTCGTAAAAGGCAACGAAAATACCCAAGTGAATCAAGGGGTTGTGTAGCGCAACCCTTTCAAGGGGTGTCCTGCGCAATTTATAGCTTCTCCAATCCAACTATCAACCTCACCTACCCGTGGCGAGTCTTGTTTCATTAACAGCCGAGATTCTGGCGACCATTATTTCCTCATAGAACTAGAGTGTAGAAGGCCGGAATGGGCTAGAAAGTTCAATATGGTCATGTTAAACTATTCCCATAATGGTGATTGTTACAGAAACGTACCGGATCTATATCAGCCAAAAGTCCCAAAGCCTTCGTGGAGTGTCTTTTTTGCTACAATAACTAGGACGATGGAACTAATATTGCGTACCCACTCAATACTTTAATGATGCCTTGAATATATTTTATGTGAGAGTTAGCTTTAAGGCACAGCATGGTATATGAAATTTATTTATTTATTTGTCACCTATACTTTAACTCTCCTACATGCTTTAATGTATATTTGTACTTATGTGAAAATGCCATTTTCCTTCCTTTCGCATTCAAGGCCGACCGCCCGCTATTCAAACAGCGGAAACATAGAGTGAATCTCACGACACTAAGGGAGAGACTGTTTAGGTGTAGAGGGGCTCAAACAATTAAGTACATATGAGTTTTCATATTTTTCTCGTTAGCTTTGTAGTTTGTAGAAGTCGGAATGCCTTATCATTTCCCCGCTGTAATTTACTTGTTTGCCAGCTTCTGATTTGGTTGCTTACTTTGGCTTTTGGTTTGGGTTTTGCTGTTGCTTGGCAAAGTATGCTCGGTTGCATAATTAAGGATAAGAGTTGTCGGCAACTGTAGAGATGGCGTTTATGATGGCAGAAAGTGCAATTGTGGCTTTTCAAGCGGCATGAAATTACTATCGCTGTGGCGCACAAACACACACAAACTTACACACACACATACACACATGCGAGCATACCAGTATGTGGAATATAAGAAAATTTACTTGACATTAATTAACTAATTTCAAAGGCAATATAAAGTTTACGAAGTTTTACAGTTAGTTGGAACGAACGTACGTATAGCGTTGGCTTTGTCGGCTTTGCATGTCGTTTCACTTATTTTTTGACATTTTTATATTTTCGTAATTCGCGGCACACCGAGATTTCCCACTTCAGCATTCATAAAGTGGTTGGTTTAAGTTATGAAAATTGTATGACTTTTGGCATGAGTTGGCTCTTTTATTATCTGCTTAAATATCACATGAGCTTCCTCGACTGCTGTGGTGTGGTGATAGCGTACTCCTTCTGCCACGCCGCAGATTCTGGGTTCAATTCCTGGACAGAGCATAATCAAAAATTTAAAAATAAGTTCTGTCAAGCACTGCTGCCTCTCGGCAGTGATTTGGCAAGTGTACTTCTGCCATGAAAAGCTTCTCAGTGAAAATTTATCTGGCTTGCAGATGTCGCTCGCATTCGGCTTAAACCAATTAGCTGCCGTCCCGCCAATTTGTGGGAAAAGTTAAAAGGATCACGACGCTAAATGCAAGAGAAGCTCGGCCTAAAATATCTTCGCCTTTTATTTATTTATTTATTCCTTTAAGTTGCTTTCATTTTTATTTTTATTTATAAAAGATGTAACAGTTCATATAAACTGTAAAAATTTCAACTCCTAGTCCTTTATTTAAGTGCTCATCGAAAACGTTTATTTTTTCGCTGACAATCTGCATAGTGAATTTAGCAGTTTATCAAAAGTCCCTATTTTTTGTGTGGCAATCCACCAAACAAGAACTCCATAGCACTCTACCAAATAATACACTAGAGCTTGACGGTAGCTATGAACATCCAATGAGTGAGTGTGAGCGGTAGGACCCAAGAGCAAAGTGAGGATGCTTTCTTCGCCATCTTCCCATGAAGTTTCCTCTCCCAGCTAGTACAATTTGGCTCCTTATGTTTCCTAATTATTTAGAATATATATGCTTTTTCCATGTTGGCTGCTAACCCGATTTAAGGTGCCCAAGCTTGTACATCTCAAAGCATCTGACACGTCATAGTGGTAACTAAACACTGAGCCAGTGCATTTGTAGTCGGTTTAGTTGATAAGCCCTATTTTCCTCGCCTTTGATTTGATGACTTTTCAAACCATTTTCGAAGAGCGAGGGACATATTCCAGTTTAATATAATTCTTCAGAGCTACTCCACGTTTGTTCTGAGCCATTCTGGAATCGTTTCACCTGCGATATTCCGGCATATCTTATATGGACTTGACTATTAGGCAAGCGGTTCAATTTTGATCCAGTTGCTTAAGTGTATCCGTATTTGGAGTACCGATGTTATTTTCCAGTTCTTCTGCATCATCTCCCGATTAGAGATGAATATCGAGAAGAACGTTGAAGGACTCCTCACTATTACGTGGTCATTCCTCGTATATCACATCTAGATAGAATTTTCTGTTTAACTGGAACACTTGATGCCCGCTTGGCCGTTTTTGTAACCCTCTTTTCCATGTCGATTTCACGGTTATAGATCTTTAACCGGTTTCTAAATAACAACCAAATATCCTCGCTTTCTACAATTTCCGCTAGCTTAAAAATCTCTTACCTGTCCTGTGTGAAACTTAGCTCCTTCATCCACTATGGCAGCTTGGTTTTCCCACTGAATCTTTTTAGACGGCTAGGTCTGCTGTGAGCAGTCATAAGCGCCTTTCACAACATTTGAATGGATCCTTCAAGTTTTTCTACTTTTGCCAACCCTTCGAACTGACCAAGTTTTATTTCTGAAGTTTTGCCCAGTCCCTTGCGTGGGGTCTCTAAAGGATTCTTCCTTTTCTCTAATAGGATGCTGAGGCATGGTTTGAGAAGCACGGTATCTCAAACCCTCTCTGTCATACCTTTATATAGTTTACTCAGAATTTAATGTGATATCAAGCACATAACCTGACGTTGTCCCAACATTGAAACGGCACTCAATACAAAATAACCATTACAATTTATTATAAAAGTATTCGATTGGGCGTAGTAAGGTCCTTAATTTTGCAAATCGTCGCTGCGCCAACAAAAAACGGTTTTGTGTTTTTGTTAAATTATTTATTTATTCTTCGTTTTCGATATTTTGATATCTCTAAGGGGGTGTCTGAACAATTTTTTTTTATAATTAATACAACATTTTCTATTAAAGCTCTAAATGAAAAGTGTTTTGTTCTTGTTGTTTTTGTGTGAAGGTACGACCACGCACAAGTAGTAATCAAAGTCCTGTATCGGGAATCCAAGAAAACTACCAGTTAAGCACGGTTGGACCAAAGGGAATTTGCTGTTAGAGTCCAAATTGCAATTGAATAGAAAGTTGGTGTCATGTGAGGGACACATTTTATGCAGGGTATATATTACATATGTCGGGGTTGATTCTGGACAAGTATAATTTTAACCTGTTACAAAATATCCAGAAACAAATTGGGCCAGAGGGACTCTCGTCTCTCAAGGTCATCTACTTTCCACTTCTTAACTATATTGCTTCACTATATAGGTGGTGTTCAGGGCTCAAAATAAAACATTCTGCGGCAGTTCTGAGTGCTCTTTTTTCAGGCCTGAAGCCAGTTTGTGGTTTCTAAGTCCGGCAATTAACTGGCAACGTGTAATACATGAGCGGCAGGTCAATGGCTTTGTAAGCTGCTAGAAGCATTTCTCTACTCTCTTCCGAAGTGATGTCCAAAAGCGACTTGAGAATTTTTATGCCGCTTTGTTCTTTGGTTACAATTCCGCAGCTCGTGCCTTGAGGATAAGAGTATTGTCGAAAGTTATCCAAACATATTGAGGTGACTGATAGTCGGAAGCGCATCGCCATTAATAAGAACGTTAAATATTTGCGTCATCTGTTCCTTCCACGTCATAAACAGAGTTTCCGCGAGGCGAAAAACTACAAAGAATTAGCGAAACAACTATTTATTTTAGATAGTTTCGTATACTGAGGGCCCAGGTCATGTTGCAGTAGTCGGCATAGGAAATGAAAGTAATTCCTTTTTGTGGGGAAAGGCAACATTGTTGTGTAGAAAGTAAACCGAAGCAAAGACAGGATACCACCCTGTTTAATTCTCTTAGGTTTTAAGGCTGCATTCATAAATTGAACCATAATTTGCCGCCCAACCATATATATTTCGCTCCATCTTTTAGACAAGCGGGAAGGGTTAAGCATTCTATGTCTAGTGGTAGTATGGTGCGGGTGACTTTGTGTAAAGCGTGCCACTAGCGCCGTTCTATGATGTTGATTTTACTTGATTATTCCTTTATATATGTGACTGATTACGGTTTTTAGGGCTGTGGAAATGCTGTGGATTTTGGGGAATCCATTCTGATGGTTGGGTAACCAAAGATTCGGAGTAAAATGAGGGAGCATGATGTTTCCAACGTGTTCACTTCTGGCAAAAAAAAGTGACACTTTTGACCTTTTCATAGCCGCTTAGTATCCGAACAGTTACGGAAAAAATATTACTTATTTTCCCGCGTGGTAACTATATAACTCAAACAAATTTCATGCTTATCAATTAGACCTTGTCACTAACAACAGATTTAGGAAGTGCGAGTTCCACGAAAAAACGGTTTAGCATGTTTTTTGTTCCCGTACTGCGCTCACTAGGTCAAGGCTCCAGCTACCAGGATCGGAAAAGTTGCCAGTTCTCGATTGAACTATTAAGCTTGTTCATAGAAAACTTTTAGTACTCGCCAAGAAGACGGAGTTATTTTATAACATAAGTCCTTATACCTAGTTGGAGTTTTCCATTTTTTGTCATCAAACTAATTCTGGTAGGACAAATTCAGTCTATGTGAGTCTATGTGAGCTCTTAATTCAACCTTACCTTACCTAATTTTCTGGCAAGAGGGCGAAAACATCACATGATGAGCCAGCTGCATGTCCGGTGACAAGCCTGCTCTATGCGATAAAAATTATTGTATAAATAACGAGAGCCAAGTCATTCGGTCCAACACGCGCACGTAGAAAAAGATATCGAAAAAGAATGATAAAAAAAATTTTGTAGAGAAAGAAGGAGTGAGAAATAGAAAAAGAATAAAAATTTTTAACAGTACCGGAAAGAAGTTATTTGTTGTTTAAACAACAATAATTAAAACTCCAAAAGTACAACCATTCGCGTGAGATAACGATATGCGCAAATTTGTCCAAGCGTATTTTAAATAGTAAAAATGTACTTTATGACAGAAGATATCTTTATGAATTAATTACATGTTTCTTTGTATCTGGTGTACATTCAGAGAAATTTACCAGTGAATTTTTTAAACTTTTTATTATGCCTTCCATGAACATGAAATGGTATATTAACTTTGGTCCGATGTTTGTAACGTTGAGAAATATAGAAGATGGACTCACCATTAAGTATACCGAATTGATCAGGGCGACGAACTGAGTTGATATAGCCATGCCCGTCTGTCCGTCCGTCTGTCCGTCGGTCTGTCTGTTTGAACGCAACCTAGTCCCTAAAATTTTGAGATATCTCAATGAAATTTGGCACAAGGATGTATTTTTGTATTATATTAGACATTTTTCGGATCCGGTTGGATCGGGCCACTATAATATATATCTCCCATACAACCGATCGTTCAGATAAGACTATTTTGGTCATTCCTGTCGCAACTTAGAAAGTATAAACGTGAAACTCGGTGATATATATTCCAATATATCATAGAAGATATCCTGAAAAAATCACTTTGATCGGAGCTATATATAGTTATATCCCATACAACCGATCGTTCAGATAGAAAGATTTTTGGCCATTTCTCCCTTAATTTAGAAAGAATAAACGTGAAACTCGGTGATATATATTTTAATATATTATAGAAGATTTTTTGAAAAAAATCACTTTGATCGGAGCTATATATAGTATATATCCCATACAACCGATCGTTCGGATAGAAAGATTTTTGGCAATTTCTCCCTTAATTTAATTTCCAATATAAAAACGTTAAACTTGGTGATATTTATTCTAATATATCATAGAAGATTTCATGAATAAATCATTTCGATCGGAGCTATATATAATATATATCCCAGACAACCGATCGTTCAGAAACAAAGATTTTTAGCCATTTCTCCCTTAATTTCCAATATAAAAAGGTTAAACTAGGTGATATTTATTCTAATATATCATAAAAGATTTCCTGAAAAAATCACTTTGATCGGAGCTATATGTATATAACATATACCTATCCCATACAACCGATCGTTCAGATAGAAATATTTTTGGCCGTTTCTCCCTTAGTTTCCAATATAAAAACGTGAAACTTGGTGATATTTATTCTAATATATCATAGAAGATTTCATAAAAAAATCATTTCGATCGGAGCTATATATAATATATATCCCATACAACCGATCGTTCAGATAAGGGGGTTTTTTTTGCCATTTTGTATTTTATATTTATCTTAAAAATCGCTTAGCTATGTACATTTGTTCACTATATATTTCTTATCTTATACATCCGATTATTTGGAGATTACGAACGATTATTGTTCAGCCCCATTCATGAAAGGTATGAAGTCTTCGGCACAGCCGAAGACAGTCCCGTCCTTACTTGTTTTTATTTTGATATACTTAACCAACTGTATTCTTATTTTGTAGATACAACTCCTCTCCGATAATTTTGGTTTACACTTTGTTCCGGCGCTCGCCACAGATACGGCGGAATATTTTTGTTTGGTAAATGATCGTCATATACCAGAGGCGATTGTGGATTTACTGGTACAAGGTGAGTTCCATTTTTGAAAACTATTTATGCATAACATGCAATCCCTATTTCGGATAAAAAAAATATAATTTTTACGAATTTTCCAGTCCGAGAAATTCCTTTGCTTTATACAAAACCAGTTGACACTTCGAATAAAACTTACATCAACCAATTTTTTATTAATTTTATGCAGAATTTTATAGTAAGAACTTGTATAAAACTGCCTATAGCCCTAGTACCTAACGTATAAAAAGAAAGTTGTGAGTAGTTCTGGGTCGCTCTTTTTTGTGAAGCTTATGAAACTTGGTAAGACCAATGCTTCTATGATGGTATTTCTTTTAAACCTTCTAACGTTTTTCGAGATTTCATATCATTTCTAAGGCCATTAAGGAGGCCAACTAATAAGCATACTGAAACGTTCCTGATGACGAGCTCACTTAATTTGGATATGTTCGTCCGTTTGTATTTTTGAACGCAAACTGAATTTTTGAGATATCTTGATGAAATTTAGTGAGTGAGTGTATTTGCGTGTTCGATTACACTTGTGGGAATCGACTGAAGAGAAGCAATTCTGAATATATCTCCAATACAACCAATTTTTCGGATAAGAGGATTTTCTAAATGCTTAAGGGGTATGCATTATTTTCTGAAAAATGTGTTGTTGTTGTTATTGTTGTTGTTGTTGTAGCTATAAGAACATCCCCGAAGGACTTGAAGACATATTTATAGTATGACCACATGCGACCTTCTAGGCAATCCCGCCCTCCAACCCCCATATCTATTAGGAGTTCGGGGTCGCCAGAGCCACGGCTGTTAATGAAACAAGATTCGCCACGGATAGGTGAAGTTGACAATTGGATTGGAGAAGCTATATTTTGCGCTGGCAACCCCTTGAATCTATTTGGTAGTTTAGTCACCTCTTGCGACAGGCATACATACCGCGGGTATATTCACACCCCTTAACGCGCTGGGGGTCTAAAAAATTTGTCAATATCGGTTTTATATATAAAAAAAAATAATATCATACGATCGATACATCCATTAAGAGATTTTTCACCATACACCTTCTTACATAACAATAATAATTACTTCTTTAGAAGCATGTTGGTCTAGCAACTGTATGATGCCTAGGGTAAAACGGTAAACAAGGGTGGAAGCAAGAAAGGGACGTTTATGTTAATATGACATGTTAATCGGTTTATAATTATTATTATAACAGTGTTCAGAGAGGCTAAAGTTCTTCATAGATCTTCGCACATGGCTCTAGAACATCATGTGACCAGATTAACCTTTAAATGCCAGTAAACAAAAATTAGACGTTCTATTATATATGCGTTTTTTTGGTAAAAATCTGCTGTGCTACTCCACCTTCCAGAAAATACTCTGTAAAAAAAAAACACAATTTCTATTGAATAGTTTATTGATTATTTTCTTGATAACAAAACGCATTTTTAACAAGTAAGGAAGCATAAGTTCGGGTGTAACCGAACATTACATACTCAGTTGAGAGCTATGGAGACAAAATAAGGAAAATCACATGTAGGAAAATGAACCTAGGGTAACCCTGGAATGTGGTTGTATGACATGTGTATCAAATGAAAGGTATTAAGGAGAGAGTAGGCCATAGTTCTATGGATGGACGCCATTTAGGGATATCGCCATAAAGGTGGACCAGGGGTGACTCTAGAATTTGTTTGTACGATATGGGAATCAAACGAAAGGTGGTAATGAGCATTTTAAAAGGGAATGGGCCTTAGTTCTATAGGTGAACGCTTTTTCGAGATATCGCCATAAAGGTGGAACAGGGGTGACTCTAGAATGTGTTTGTACGATATGGGAATCAAATGAAAGGTGTTACTGAGCATTTTAAGAGGGAGTGGGCATTAGGTCTATAGGTGGACGCCTTTTCGAGATATCGCCATTAGGGTGGGCCAGGGGTGACTCTAGAATGTGTTTGTACGATATGGGTATCAAATGAAAGGTGTTACTGAGCATTTTAAGAGGGAGTGGGCATTAGGTCTATAGGTGGACGCCTTTTCGAGATATCGCCATTAGGGTGGGCCAGGGGTGACTCTAGAATGTGTTTGTACGATATGGGTATCAAATGAAAGGTGGTAATGAGTATTTTAAAAGGGAGTAATCCTTAGTTCTATAGGTGGACGCCTTTTCGAGATATCGCCATAAAGGTGGGCCAGGGGTGACTCTAGAATGTCTTTCTACGATATGGGTATCAAATGAAAGGTGGTAATGAGCATTTTAAAAGGGAATGGGCCTTAGTTCTATAGGTGAACGCTTTTTCGAGATATCGCCATAAAGGTGGAACAGGGGTGACTCTAGAATGTGTTTGTACGATATGGGAATCAAATGAAAGGTGTTACTGAGCATTTTAAGAGGGAGTGGGCATTAGGTCTATAGGTGGACGCCTTTTCGAGATATCGCCATTAGGGTGGGCCAGGGGTGACTCTAGAATGTTTGTACGATATGGGTATCAACCGAAAGGTGTTACTGAGCATTTTAAGAGGGAGTGGGCATTAGGTCTATAGGTGGACGCCTTTTCGAGATATCGCCATTAGGGTGGGCCAGGGGTGACTCTAGAATGTGTTTGTACGATATGGGTATCAAATGAAAGGTGGTAATGAGTATTTTAAAAGGGAGTAATCCTTAGTTCTATAGGTGGACGCCTTTTCGAGATATCGCCATAAAGGTGGACCAGGGGTGACTCTAGAATGTGTTTCTACGATATGGGTATCAAATTAAAGGTATTAATGAGGGTTTTAAGAGGGAGTGGGCATTAGGTCTATATGTGAAGGCGTTTTCGCGATATCGACCAAAATGTGGACCAGGGTGATCCAGAAAATCATCTGTCTGGTACTGCTAATTTATTTATATGCCATACCACGAACAGTTTTCCTGCCAAGATTCCAAGGGCTGTTGATTTCGCCCTGTAGAACTTTTCCATTTTCTTCTTCTTAATATGGTAAGTGTCGCACCCATTTTACAAAGTTTTTTCTATAGTTACATTTTGCGTCAATAAACCAATCAAATTACCATGTTTCATCCCTTTTTTCGTATTTGGTATAGAATTATGGCATTTTTTTCATTTTTCGTAATTTTCGATATCGAAAAAATTGGGCGTGGTTATTGTCGAATTTCGGCCATTTTTTATACCAAGATAAAGTGAGTTCATATAAGTACGTGGACTAAGTTTAGTAAAGATATATCGGTTTTTGCTCAAGTTATCGTGTTAACGGCCGAGCGGAAGGACAGACGGTGGACTGTGTATAAAAACTGGGCGTGGCTTCAACCGATTTCGCCCATTTTCACAGAATACAGTTACCGTCATAGGACCTATGCCCCTACTAAATTTAAGAAGGATTGGTAAATTTTTGTTCGACTTATTGCATTAAAAGTATTCTAGACAAACTAAATGAAAATGGGCGGACCCACTCCCATTTTGAAATTTTCTTTTATTTTTGTATTTTGTTGCATTATTTCATTACTGGAGTTGAATATTGACTTAATTTACTTATATACAGTAAAGATATTAAATTTTTTGTTAAAATTTGACTTTTAAAAAATTTTTTTTTAAAAAGGGGCGTGTTCTTCATCCGATTTTGCTAATTATACTCAGTTGAGCAGAGCTCACAGAGTATATTAAGTTTGATTGGATAACGGTTGGTTGTACATATATAAAGGAATCGAGATAGATATAGACTTCCATATATCAAAATAATCAGGATCGAAAAAAAATTTGATTGAGCCATGTCCGTCCGTCCGTCCGTTAACACGATAACTTGAGTAAATTTTGAGGTATCTTGGTGAAATTTGGTATGTAGGTTCCTGAGCACTCATCTCAGATCGATATTTAAAATGAATGATATCGGACTATAACCACGCCCACTTTTTCGATATCGAAAATTTCGAAAAACCGAAAAAGTACGATAATTCATTACCAAAGACAGATAAAGCGACGAAACTAGGTAGACGAGTTGAATTTATGACGCAGAATAGAAATTAGTAAAATTTTGGACAACGGGCGTGGCACCGCCCACTTTTAAAAGAAGGTAATTTAAAATTTTGCAAGCTGTAATTTGTCAGTCGTTGAAGATATCATGATGAAATTTGGCAGGGACGTTACACCTATTACTGTATGTACGCCTAATAAAAATTAGCAAAATCGGAGAAGGACGACGCCCACTTTTAAAAAAAAAATTTTTTAAGTAAGATTTTAACAAAAAATTTAATATCTTTACAGTATATAAGTAAATTATGTCAACATTCAACTCCAGTAATGATATGGTGCAACAAAATACAAAACCAAAAGAAAATTTCAAAATGGGCGTGGCTCCGCCCTTTTTCATTTAATTTGTCTAGGATACTTTTAACGCCATAAGTCGAACCAAAATTAACCAATCCTTTTGAAATTTGGTAGGGGCATAGATTTTATGATGTTAACTGTTTTCTGTGAAAACGGGTGAAATCGGTTGATGCCACGCCCAGTTTTTATACACAGTCGTTCGCCTGTCCTTCCGCATGGCCGTTAACACGATAACTTGAGCAAAAAGCGACATATCTTTAATGAACTTA